>NC_051211.1:43973286-44318466 GCF_015220715.1 Pygocentrus nattereri
GGTCCCAGGAGTCCTCGGGCTCGAGCTGTGTCATTCTGTGAAGAGATTCAGATGCTGCTTCATCATTTACCAGAAGAGGCTTGAGACTCAGATTGCAAAAGCTGGTGGTTCAGCTAACGCAAGACAAAGAGGGCCAATTTAACCACATGTGTAACATTAGAGCTGCCTTTAACTTTACCCAAAGAACGCTGTCTGTAGCTCGTTATCTGTAACATTTTAAGAGACATTTTCTCTGAAATGTTTTAGTTAAGTCTGTTTGAGTACCAAAGAGCAAAACTAAGGGTTTGTTAACTCCTAGCTGTGTGTACACTTCAGTTTTTATATAGAACACTTTTATTTTCTTGTCTGTGTTGTGTGGTGCGTTACACATAATGTTGACTGAAATGTGTCAAAAGTGCCAAACACATTTAACCATATTACGTACTGCAAAATTGTACATAACTTTTATCTGTGGCCTGTTGCGCATGTTCATTTAAAGGGGAATTTCAGTATTTGTTAAACATTTCTGCATAAGTCAGTTAAAGCAGTATAAACAGTGTGATTCAGAGTGGTTTGATTTGAAATGCTTTGTTCTGGAGAAACTTAATAACTCTGAGTTCTTTACAGTGATGATGGAAACCAGGGGTCGCAACACAAATGTCTCCAACACAAATATTTTATTTACTCTCCAAAATGAGATTTGGGGGAGAATAAGATTTTTCTGAGATTTGAGTTGTAATTAGCATAATGGTGAAATAATATTAGATAAAAAAAAAAAAACGCCCTGCGTGTAAACATTCACTACGAATGTATTTAAAATATATATTTAGGCCTAAACCATATCTCAAAATATGCATTGAATGGTATAACAGGCATCAGTGAGTGCATTTGTAACCATTTCATGTAATAACTCTCTGTGAGGGAGCTTTTAGAAACATTAATCTCTTCACATGTCTGGTACCTATCACCACCATGGTGAACATTTCTGAGTCAATAAGTTTGTCTAGAATGGAGCATTTCACATCAAACCTTTCCAAATGACATTTATGCAGAGATTCCAGAACATCTGTGGAATTTCCCTTCAACTGCTCATTTTTATGATTACTAGCAACATACACTCCATTCCTACATTACTTTAATAACACCAAACTGTATATCATGTATTTAAAGGGTATGTGTTGGATATATAGTGCAATATCTGTGGTGCTGCATGCAAGATCAGCATTTGCTTTATTTTACTACTGGAATGGTGGAGGTGGTCTCTGATATTGCTATTGATTGTAAACAAGCTTTACTGTTTTTTTTTTTTTTAATGATTATAGTTATGCTCTATGATCACTCATTTTGATTCTTTGATTAACCAAACTGATTTGCATTCTATGTGTTTTATCATGATAACATCTGTAATGTTTGTCTCTATTGCTGCTGTTTTTAATATATTTGTCGCACTATAATGGGAGAATTATTGCTATTGAAAGCTGTTACACTGGTCAATATTAGATCCACATTCCTTAGGAATCAATAAAATCTCTATGGTGAGAGTCCACAGACCTGCCCTTTATGTGATGACCATGTTTATAATTGGTGGTATTACAAATTACTGAAAAAATCATTGCTTATTGGCTAATACTCTACCACACAGTTTTGATTGGTCAGTTGGTTGTATTAAACTTTCACATTTTGCCCAACGCCAAGCTGTTCATATTGACATCACTTTGAAGCTGTTAAACTTGCTCTGAACATGCTTAATCATTACTAATGTTTTAGGACATACAATGTAATTATATGTAACAACCCGTTTTTACTTCAACATATTCACAAACTGCAGGCTTCCTAACAGAATTGATTCATGTCTTGAGGTGCATTACATGTACAAGAGTGCCCTCTTGTGGTCAATGTAATGATCAAACCACGTACTTCAGCTGTGGAATCCTCTTTAAAGGAATGGTTTGCTGGAAAATCACATTTTCGCCTCTCCTCAAATATAAATAGTGTGGACTTCTGTTAGGTGCATTAACTTTGAAGCTTTGTGTGAAACTTAAGCAAAAGACTTGGAGCACCAAACATATCTTGACTAATCAGCCACATGTGAGGGAAGTGGAAAATTGTGTACATATGATTTTTCAGTGAGACATTCCTTGAATGTCAAAAGGCACATAAGGCCCGAAGCTTCGTTTTATGGCGTGGGGGGTTAAGATAGATCTGGTCAGCCCTGGGTTTTCAGCCCTCACCACTCCTACGATTAGGGTGGATCTGGGGTGGACAGTCCATGGTTCTGAGAACACCAGTACCTTCTTTCTTTCATTCTTTCATTTACATTTTTTTCTTTGTGTCTGTTTCCTTGGGTAGCACTGTTGCCTCACAGCAAGAAGGGCCTGGGTTTGAATCCCAGCCAGGTAACCAGGGTCCTTCCTCTTGGAGTTTGCATGTTCTCCCCATGTCTGTGGGTTTCCTCCCACAGCCCAGAGACATGCAGGCCAACTGGACATGCTAAATTGCCCCTAGATGTGTTGGGGTGTCTGTGTGCATGTGTTTTCACATTAATTGCTTTTTGACAGCTACACATTCTTTCAGATTCATCGATGAGTTGTCTTTTCTTAAGAAGTTGTGTTTATTAAAAATATTCACAGCCCAAATAAATAGCTTTACATATCAGACACCTAAGACTTCTGCACATGGAGTTAAACCTGAACTCATCTTGTTTTGTTATGGAAAGATGGTCTAACGGATAGTAAAGGAGAACTTGAGTGTAAATTAATAGGTCAGAAGTTTGGGGTCCTGTTCTTCATTAAAGCATTTCACCTGAAATGGCCATAAGCAGTTTCCTCTGAAGTTGGCCCCTGCAGTCAGTTTGGTAAAGTGTCAGTATAAAGCAGGATTAAGAAAGCCTTCGTGCATTGTTTGTCGTTATCTTTAAGGTGTTTAGTGTCTGACAGCAATATCCTACTGTTAGCTTTATCTTCCTCACCAAACATGCTTGTATGTTCAGTGTACTATATCCTCAAACGGTTCCACTTCTGTGTGCTGATGTTTACCACAAACATGAAGCCTACAGAAGAAAAAGATGTTTGCGTCTGCAAATATCGGTTAGCACCTTAGGGCACGTATGGTTGAGTGTTGGTTGTTTAGTGATTTGAAGAGCTGTTTTGAATTCCCACCGAGACAAACACGCCATCTGTATATTTACATAAGCGTTACTTTGTGGTGCTGAAGGTTGGCCATGAGGGGGCAGCAGCCCTTTACCGAAGGAGCACAGACTGTTGTTCCGTCTGTATTTATCCTACGCACCACTGCATACTCCTTATGTTGAGGTTTATGGCATAGACCAGCGGTGTCCAGTCTTACCTGTGAAGGGTCAGTGTGGCCACCTGATTCCTCTACTTAAATCAGTTGGTCTCAGTCTTTAGACAGTTGATCCTGTTGTGTTGGAATGAAAACCTACAGCCACACTGGCCCTTTGCACATAAGATTGGACTCCACTGGCAGAGACTGCTGGTTTGCTTTAAATGATTCAGTGTCTCGTTTGGTAAGGCTGGGCAAAATGACAGAAAGACATTTCCATAGTTCACAAAGTATCATAATATTTAGTTTTGCTGAGCCTTGTGAACAAATTGGATCAAGTAAAAAGACCAGCATAACAGCAATACTGCATTCAAAAGGGTTCTGAAAAACTGAGAACGGTGTTTATTTTCTGTACAACATTTGCAAAGATAAATTTAAAGGTGATTTATTTTTTATTCCTGAATAATTCAGTCATTGCACCCTCACTGTCTCTGTTCGTGTCTCTCTCTGTCTTTCTCTCTCTTTGTGTCTGTCTCTCGCTCGCTCTCTGTCTTTTTCTCCATTATTGTCTGTCTGTCTTGCTGTCTGTCTGTCATTCACTCTTTGTCTTTCTATCTGTCTTTGTCTTTCTGTCTCCTTCTAAAGCTTTGTAATCATATGAAGGTCAGTATATTATACAGAATACCATTCATGGTCACAATAGGCCAATGTTATGTGTTGTCTAAATTGGCCAGGAAAGTAGGGGTTTGTCCTGGTTAAATAGAGGTAATAATGTGTTTAGTTTGTCCTTTCACTTTGTATGTGCACTCATATGTCTAATCTCTATACCTGTATTAGATGTACTGGAGAGATTTGTGAGGGGGTGCAGTGTAGTATCTCTGGCGGGGCCTAAGCTGCTCCATCCTTATGGGTCACAGGGGGGAGCTGGAGCCTATCCCAGTGGTAATTGAGCAGAAGGCACGAAACTCCATGGACAGGTCGCCAGTCCACGGCAGGGCAGACAGACAGATACATTTATACACACAGTCACACCCTAGGGTCAGTTTAGCATGTCCAATTGGCCTGACTGCATGTCTTTGGGCTGTGGGAGGAAACCCATATAGACACAGGGAGAACATGCAAACTCCACAATCGAGCCTAGGCCCTCCTTGCTGTGAGGTGGCAGTGCTACCCACTGATGCTTAAATGCCTTAAACTTGGCTTTTTGTTTAGTAATGCATGTTAAGAGATATTATTCATCTTAACCAACTGCTTCTTTGTTTGATTTGTTTTTTATCCATTTCCTTTTCTCAGTAAGAGCTTCTTGACCGCTACACGTCCCTTTAGACTCATAGTGGTGAGTTGTCTTCTAAAAGTGGAAGGATTTTTTTCAGATCTGAAGTAAGAATAGAGCTTGATTTTCTCTCTTTTTTCAGCTATTTTCCCTTGTCTTTCTTCTTTCTTATGCAAGTGGATTGTACCTGTATCTAATCTCAGAAATACTTCTGCTCAGTGGCTGTTTTTACTGGAAATTGCAGTTTTTCTTGGAAAAAAAAAATGCATTTAATTAAAACAGGTTCGCTTTCACATCTTTGTCAGTTTCTTAGCAAAGCAGGAGTGTCATTTCACAAAAGTGTTAACTCATTCTCATTGCTTTCAGTCATTTTCACATACCTTTACAGATCAAAACAGATTTTACCAAATTACACAAAAGTTCATTGAATGACAATGTTGATCTCTACCACCTTCACCTTTATTTCAAGAGAAGCAGGTTATGAAGCACACTGCAATGAAATGTATGTTTGGTAAGATTAGGAGAAAAGAATTGGCAACCATTATAGTGTTCTTGCTCTCAGTGCCGGCTCTACTTAATAAGCAACATAAGCAGCTGCTTAGGGCCCCTGCAGCCACCAGAGGGCCCCCTAATAAATTCTGGGTTATTACTGTACCATTATGCTGTCCAAGGTGCTTGGGTGAGGAGAAAAACCAACTGGTTAATCATGTCTTTAAAAAGAATGTACAAACCAGGACTTGAAAAAGAAAAGGAAAAAATGAAGATGACGGCTAAAAGATGATGTATTATTTTGTAGTGTTAACATTATGCCATTTGTTGTAGCTTGTAGTTGGACAACAACAAATAGTGGTTCAGCTTCACAAAAACTACCAGAAACTACCTCAAAACAATCCAATCATCAACATTGTGCAAATAAGCCTATTATAAATGTATTTGTTAGATATTCACATTATATATATATAACCTCTAAATTATCCATCCATCCATCCATTTTCTAAGCCGCTTCTCCGTCAGGGTCGCGGGGGGGTGCTGGAGCCTATCCCAGCAGTCTTCGGGCAGAAGGCAGGATACACCCTGGATGGGTCGCCAGTCCATCGCAGGGCAGACAGACAGACAGACACAGACCGTCACTCACACACTCACACCTAGGGGCAATTTAGCACGTCCAATTGGCCTGACTGCATGTCTTTGGACTGTGGGAGGAAACCGGAGAACCCGGAGGAAACCCACGCAGACACGGGGAGAACATGCAAACTCCACACATAGAGGACCCTGGTCGCCCGGCCGGGGAATCGAACCCAGGCCCTCCTCGCTGTGAGGCGACAGCGCTACCCACCACGCCACCGTGCCACCCACCTCTAAATTATGATTTACATAATTTTCTATAAATATATACATTTATATTGTATTATTTATGTTTGTGAATTATGTATTGCATTGTGTGTGAGTGAGAGAGAGAGAGAGAAAGAGAGAATATGTCTGTCTGACTGCACTGCAATGGACTGGCAACCTGTTTAACCTGACCAGCCAATGACCACTGGGATAAGTTCCAGAAGAATAAGCGTCTTAGAAAATGTGTGTGTCTATTAGCCTATAATTTTACAATACATCAGCTAGCAAGATAATGGCTCTCAAAAAATGGGGCCCCAAAAGGCCAGAGCCCTGCTTGCTTTTTGGGACATTCTAAAGTTGTGCCATGTGTTCAGTGTTTAGTGTTTTGTATGGATTTGACTATTTAGCAAAGAAAAAGTGTTATTTTGGCCAGGAAGCGCCTGTTTAGTATCTTGTATGTACTGTTTGAAAATATGGCTTCTGGGTGGACAACAATGTTCAATCAATAAAAGGGTGGTCTCTGATCATTGCCCAGTACAGTATGAACACAGACATATACATATAACCTTTATGTGAAATTGAGCTTGATGTTTTTGGGTTTAAGGTTCTGCTGTGTGCTCTAGTGATCAGACTATGTTTGATGATTGATTGACTGTCCTTTCACAAGCAGTTATGAATAGTGCCTGCTTTTAAAACAAGGACACAGTAGAAAAACAAGAGCGACAGCAGATGTTGCTGATTTTTCCATACCCTATAGCCTTCGTCTCCCCTACTCCTGCACTGTAAATCACATCTTATCTGAAACTATGGCACTGAGTCTCTGAATAGTCTTGGAATAGCCCTTCAACTTGGGGAGGAAAAAAACTGGCCAGATGACTCAGTACTTGGGTCCTGGCATTGGAGCATGTTGATGCAAAGCTGTAATCTATCAGTGCAGTGATCAAAAGTAGTGTCTCCTTTGTAGATTCTTCAGGCTGATCTCTAAATATGTAAGAGTCAAAAATATGTCAGTTGCATAACGGTCACAGTTCAGTGAGAGTGATTATGGAGACAAATAACTTGTTACTGTATGGGCTGGCCCCTTGTTCTTATGCGATGCAAAAATCACCACCACATGGAGCATATTTAACATATCCGCAATCCATGAGTGATTGTACTATTGCACGAATATTAGCTGGCGTCATGGCTCATTGCTCTCCAAAACAACCATACTTCAAGATACAAAACATAGCTAGCACTTAAAAGAGATGCTTTCAGCAGAGTGTCGAGAGATCAGTGTGCCGATCGGTGTTTTCCTCAAAAAAAGGGCTTGAAAAATGCCTATTTTTACAGAAAAACATGATTTACCTCACTAGTTGTGTCCTTTCTACGTAGTTCGTACGCATAAGCAGGTGCTGCCTGATAATTCAACCTTGTGTCATTGAGTATTGAAGACTGTGGGGCTAAATGCTGCCTTGCTCTTACTTCCTGACCTCTGCTGCGGCTTTGTTTCTCCAGGGCCCAATTTTGATCCAAAGGAAATTAACATCTTATTCATTTCCCCTACTCCCTTCAACTTGGAAAATTGATAGTACATAGATAAACAACATTCTATTTTAGAGTCAGTGTATAATGCTAATGTCATTTTCTCCCCCAAAGACTTACTTCTGGAGAGCTAGATATCAGTTGTTAAATGCGTTATCTGGAATTAGCAGAAATAACTATTGTACAGATTTTCCAAATGGAAGCAGTTAGGTGAGGGGGGCGCTGAGTTGGAATCAAGCCAAGTGCAACAGAGCTCTTTTCAGATCCTGCCTTCAGCAGTGGCATGAGCTCTCGCCTCCGTGAAACTGGGAACATAAACTGAGTGGTTTGAACATTTCAGTCTTTATTGTGACTTAAATATAAATTGTGAAATGAATGCAATGGACATCTCTTTAAAGGAGGCCTTCTTTTGGCTCTTGGTCTGGACCTACAGTACTTTCAGTTCCGTACAATTCGTGTACAAAGTGTGATTTGTTTAATTTTTCAACCCACCCAAGAGTTCTCAGTGTTTCCAAGAAGTGAACGAGCCAATGTATGCTAGTAAAAACTTGACACTAGGAGCTAAATCAGATGTAGAAGATGTTTAAAGAAGCGTTTTGTCCATTGCCTAGCTCAGAAGTTCTCAACCTTTTCCACCACAAGGCCCACCTGGGTGATTTCTCTGTAGTTTTGAGGGTTTTTGTGATTCATTTGAAATAAACCTCACTCCACTCATGGGGCTTTTGGATTAGCATTGTGACAATAATGCGTCACATTGTCACAATCAACAATAATGATAATTCTTACTTGCTATCTGCTTCTTTGTCATTGGTTTATCAGTTTGAGTTTCGCCACTCCGGTCACTGATGCTCGACCAAATATTCACTTTGTGATTCATGAGTTGAAATCAAATGCATCTCTTCTGTTGTTTTATGACTCATCCATTGTTTTTAACAGCAGCTTGTGCTTAGAGTCTGTTAAGAGTCAGTCGTTATTCTGACTGTACAGCTCTCATGTGCCTCTGAGAGAAAGGAAAGCCAGCTCTGTTGATGAATTCCCTCATTTGATCACAGAGCACATTTCCATAGTAATGAACTGAACATGAGTTCGGTTTGAAGCGGCCCAAGACCTGCAGGTTTCTGCCGGACCGGTTCAGCTGTTTGCTGCCCACCAAAATACGGGTGGAGTGTTCACACGTATCAAAATGGAGAGAACTAAAGAAAAAGGTGTGATACGTCCTCACCAAGCAAAGCACCCTGACAAACTTCTGCATCTCTGACTCGCTGTCTGCATCGCAAACCCACGACTAACTCAGACTGATGACGTTTAATTACCCCAGTACTGTGAGGTTTTTATTTTGTAAGTCTCTGTATTAATATTTATATTGGTTATAGTGTGAAAATGTTTGATTCTTAGATGTTTAATTATTGAGTTAATCATTTTTTAATCATTTCCAAATGCAAAAGTCATAGCACATCATGTTTGTTTTTTTAAAACTTGCAACTCCGAATTGGTGCAACTGGCTCTCTTGCATCCAGTCATCCAGTCATGCTATCTCCATGGTTGGAAGTCCATGAACCCACAATTACCTCTGTTGTCTGGGTGAAAGAATGGCCTAGTTCCTTTCTCCTGTCCATTCACCACAGTACTGATAGCTTGAAAAGATGCTCTGATTGACTGTATGTTTTCTTTGAGGAATCACATGCTTGCCTTCACTTGCCCAGATTTAGTTGGCATCACACAAAAGGTTTGATTCAGACAGTGGATAGGAACTGCTGATGACTAACACTGGAGAGATAACTAGGCTAGTTAGCCAGCTAAAGAAATAAATATTTACATCCTGGGAGTGTAGCGCATAGTCTTCATGTCGCAACTGTTACCCGGACCCTTTTTGAGGAAATTGTCAATGCAGGGTCTAAAGGCAACTGTCAAACAGTTTCTTGAGCAGGAATCTTCTCCAAAACATCTTGAAGTCTTTAGCCTCTAGCTCTGCATTCCAATTAATTCCTTTCCAAATACTCAGTCCAGTGGCGCAGGTGGTGCCCCATAGACTGTACATGATGCTGTTTGGTTGGAACCTCACACCCCTTAGGTTAAGCTCCTAAATCCTCACCTCCAACCTTGCTGTGTTCCGCTTCACCTCAAGAGATTGGATATATGAATCGAAAGACCCCTAAGGCAGAGCTCAAAGTAAAACTTTGTCCACATCCTGCATGTCATGCCTTTGAAATGGATCCACCTTCACTCAATCCAAGTATTTCAGCGTGTAAACACGGGGCTCAGGTAGGACAACATGGTGTGTTGATTCAGAGAATCCATCTGCATTTGCAGCATATGAAGCACAAGGACTTTTGAATTAACTGGTAACATACTTGCAATTCTTTTTCCCTTTGAATCACAGCTGAAGAGATTGTTGACAATTTCACAGCAATCTTTTTTAAGGCGTGAAGGTTTTGGCGTACACTGATCTGATGCTTCGTGCTTTGGATCAGCTACAAATAGGCAAAAGCCAATGATCAGTAATGGTCTTTTAGGTACTTTGGTCCAGTTTTCTTCATAGAAATAGATTTAATTGCATTTTGTTTACATGTTTCTGTTCCCACACCCTGAAGACATGCTTGAGGATGTCTGTCTTTTTGAGGTGCTGTGCCTGACTCATCATGTGTTTATCACAGTTTTTTACTCTTGTTTGCTCCCCTTTTTCTTTTATTTGTTCATGAGAGGTGCATTGAGACTGTATCCTCATTCAGAAGAACTCCCTAAGGGACGGTGGAAGTGTGGTGACATGTAGTAGCATTTTTGGTGTGACTTTGGGTTAAGTATCTCGCTCAAGGGCCATTAGATTCAACAGTTTGCATCCTTTGGCATGCTGCCCGGGATTTAGATCCTGGAGTTTTTACCTACTGAGCTACTGCCACTCTAACATGTTTCGTGGTTAATTATAGCCCCAACACTGTTTGTCCAGATGTGTGGCTGTTCCTGGTGGATATTTTCGGCTCTATATCATTGGGGTAAATCGTGTTAGTTACATAATATCTTCAGAAGAGGTCTTTTTTTTTTTAGCTCTTTCTGCTCAGTAACATTTGCTCATGTTGGAGGAACATTTTGTTCCTACAATAGTGAGGAACATGAGAACATGTCCTCTAATAACAGCCACTCAGAGATGATCTGCAACTGTGTCCCCTGGCACCTGTGCTCATCTTCTGCAGGCTAAGCTATGCCCCACTTCCTCACATGAGAAGGTACCCTAGCATATTAATGCTTTTCTGAAATATAAACGTTTTCCATTTTGTGACATGTAGGAGTTATGAGCACCTTACATAAGCGATTGTGATTTTGTGCTAGGATGAAAGCTCTGCTGTTCAAATATCATTAAGTAAATGTTTTGTTGCTCTCAAGGGTCTTCAGCTTCACTGTGGTCCAGTGTAAGACAGCCTGCAGAAGAAACAGTGCAGTGAGGGGAAGTTTTCAGACGCTTTGTTTTTGTTATTTAATATAATTCCGCTGTGTGTCCACTTCAAATGTACACACAATGTCGTTTGACTTTGTACTTGTAAACATGAACATGAATTCACAACCATAAACAAAGACAGGTATAAAAAAAAATAAATTGATAGGGGAAAAGTTTTCAAACAAATGAATAAAATGAGAAGTTTGTTGCAAAGTCATTGTTGGAAATTGCTGCTTTATCTATAAAGATATCTATAGTAAGGTGTACTTAGATTTTGACAACATTTTGGTTCAGTTTTGGTCCATTCCTCATGGCAAACAATCTTAGTTTCCCAAATTTAAGCCAAATCTCTATTCCAAAATCACCATAAATTTTCAATGGGATTGAAGTCAGGAGAACTTGCTAGGCCATGCAAATAGTTTTACCATCAGACATGTCGAGTTATTTTGGCTGTCTGCTTGGGGTCATTGTCTTGCTGAAGTGTCCATCTTCTCCCCTTTCTTGGCTGATGAGATGAAATTCTCCTCTAATATCTCTTGCTCTGTTCATGTTTCCTTCAATCATATGTAATGCTCTGGTACTGTTTGCAGAGAAGCAGCCCTATATCATGATGCTCCCACCTCCATGCTTCACTGTGGATATGGTGTTCTTGATCTCATATGTGAAATCCTTCTTTGTCCAAAAATCACTCTATTGCAGAGGAGTTCCATTTTTGTTTTGTCTGACCAGAGTACAGTTGCAAAGGGGTTCTGATTTGTCTGAATGCTTCTGTGCTTCTTTTTTAGCAGAAGAGATTTCCTTCTGGTATAAAAACGGAGATGATTGCAATTTGTAGCTTGGGTAACTGTTGTTCCTCCAAGTGCCTGCTGGCTTCTCTCTTACCTTCCTTATCCTTAGTCTAAGAGGAATCACGTGTGGAGCACCTGTCTGGGGATGATTAGTTGTGGTTCCACGAACTTTCCACTTGCATATTACCAAAACCAGTTACACTGACTTGGATGTTTTTGGTCTTTTCTGTGGCTCTGTAGTTTTTGTTTGAGTGTTATTTGTTAGTGTTGTCCCCGAATACGTTAGGAGCTCCCTCACCTTGACCACCATGATTGCTACTCATTACCTGAAACCAACTTCCCAACCAGTGGCAGCATTTTTTATAATGACCCAGGTGCAATTTGCATGAGCACATTTTTATTATTATTTTTGCATCATAAACATGTAGAAGCTTGGTTTCCATGCCCAAATGGTAGAATCAGACTGTGCTGGACACCAGACCCCCAGGACCAGAGTTATGCACCCTTGACATGTATTTTAAGGGTGTTAAGTTGGTATATGCACTAATTATATATTAAATAACAAAAACAAAAGAATCTGAACACTTCTTTCCCCTCACTGTATATCAGCATAATGAAAATGTGATGTTTGAATGCTTCATGGACGGCACAACTCCAGCAGTGCATTTATCAGTTGATATTCTTAGCAATCTCTTTCTTTTGCATCCTTTTATCCTGAAACGTTTTGTTAAGCTCTCAAAGTAGGTTTCAAAAGCACTAGATAAAGAGTTACTTGCCACTGCCAAATCATTCCTCAATTTCACTTAAACACTTTGAAACCACTTTTATATTTTCACAAAGATAACATGTTGAGTTGTAGCATCTGCTGTATGAACCTTGCATTCGGTTACCTTTTCCTTGTGTCCCCTGAAAACAGTGGCTGCCCCCCCTGTGGACTCTCATACACAGTGACCTTTATCTAGAGCTTGTGATGACGTGGGTCAGTAGAAGACCGATGCCACAACCCCCTGCTGCCTCCAGGCATGAGGGAACAGATCAAACAGGGGAGTCTGGACTCAGGTTCACATTAACAATGCAGTGTGCCAGAGGAGTACTGCACTCATCTGCCCTCTCGTGCAGGCCTGACTGCACTCAATTCGTAACAGCACAGCTTTAAGCCTCCATGACATTTGTGTGACCTAATTCAAAAAAACCCTGCCAACTTAAGCATGGCTTGTGGTCGCCTATGGAGACATATTGCTTTGCAATGTTTTTTTCTGTCTGTGGTGGTTTTCTTTTTTCAACACAGAAAAACTGGCAAACTGGCTGGCACAGCTTTTATATATGTTAGGAGTAGCATCCCTCGCTTCTAATGAGAACAAGAGTCAAAAACCTTTCACAATATTTACATGAAGAAGATGCTTTTAACTGACCTACATTCTGCACATGGACTATTTGTACTTCAGTTATATACAAGTCCTGTGTACCTGAGCTATATTTCTTCTACTGGAATTTATACAAGACAGATTGCTCAGCATACCGGTCAGTGACATATTAAAAAGCTGCTCTGTTTCTTGATGGCATGATTGTATTTAAGGCAGGATCATTCAGTATATTAAAGCAATAAACCTTGAGAGTCTGTATTACAGTGATTTTTGCATGGTTAAAGGGTGTTAGGGAAAACTCCAAACAATGAAACAAGTGGATAAATACAAAACTGTGACATCGCTGCAAAGACACAAGGGAGGCCATGATTCTACTGTGAGAAGTGATTTAAACATCAGCACGAAGCATTGAACTCAAGGGGAGGTCACCACCAGGTTTTCGTATTACAGCGTGTGCCTACAATGAGCCTCTGCGGCAGCGCAAGCCAGTAGCAGGATGCTACAATATGATAAAATACATCAATGTTCAGTAAATAATAAAGGCCTGGTTTTGCAGACATGAATTAAGCTTAGTGCCAAAGTGAGTTCAATCATCACTGGAATTCATTAATTCAGAGCTTCCTCTGTAATAGTAGTCCTGTTCGAATTGACCTTGATCTGTATTGTAATGACAAATCCTGGTAAGAGACATCAGCACCTGTTTTTTGGTGACCACGAGACATGGCTAACTGCTAAAATGAAGCTCTTGGTACAGTTCCTTTACCCTCTGGTTGATGACAGCAGTTGTGTAATCTAAAACATATTTAGTGATGGGCTAATTAGAAGAAGATTAGAATTTAAATATCTGAAGAAACTTAATGAGTTGCAAAACGACCTGACAACACAAGAACAACAGACACCCAAGCAACAAACTCCAATTGCATCCATTCCTGAAACCCAAACAAAACTCCCCTGCTAAAAAAGAAGCACAGAAGCATTTCGACAAATCATAACCCTTTTTTGACAATGTACTCCGGTCAGATAAAACAAAAATGGAACTCTTTGGCAAATGTATAGAGAAAGAATATGATACCAAGAACACCACACCCACTGTGAAGCATGGAGGTGGGAGTATCATTTTATTGGGCTGCTCTTTTGCAAAAAGTACTGTGCCATAACACATCTTTTGCGGTATCGTGAATGGAATGGGAGAATTTTCAATTCAACATCAATGTTCAATTGATGCAATCATATGTCTTTATTTTAAGTACTTTGCAGTGGCTTTGAATGTGGCTCAGCCAACCAGATTTTAGAACCAAAAATCCTTATTTAGCCACCCAACATTAACACAGTCATTTCACTCGCTTCTTTCTCAATGTAGCAACGCTTCTGAGCGTTAAGTTGTTTTTCTTGTCTCAGTTCTAGGTACTTAAAATTACATTTTCTAGAAAAAGCCATTTGTAACCAGGTTTTAAATGAAATGTGTGCTTTGAGAGGGAGGACAGCGTTGGGCCCTAGTTAAGGGGGTTTGGGTTTTGTTTGGAGATCTATCTGATGAATGGTGCTTAAAAGTAGGTTCTTCTGGCAGCGTGCCATGCTTTTGTGAGATATCTTATGATACCAAGGATCCTAACTCGTCTCAGTAAACATGGTGTAGTGTTTAGCACCAGGAAGAAATAACAACCTCTTTATCTCATACTGCTGGTGTAGTCCTCAAGAGGGATTCACACGTGAGTGTGTATGTATTACAAGAGCTGGTCTTCATGCTAAGGAGCAATGAACATCTACATTAATAGATCAACAGTTCCTCCTTGTTTTTTTTCTGCAGTGGGTCATTAAAACATAGAAACAGTAATATAAACTCTCTGAACTGCCTGTGTCTATTGTTTGCACCAATAAATGCATACAAAGCTGTATGCATCTCCTTACTGGCAGAACATTCCATTTTTGGACAATAAGATAAGATGCCTTTATTGTCTTTGCACAGTGTACAACAAAATTGAGCAGTAATCCAACAGCACTTTCTACACACAAAACAATTAAACATAAGGCTAAAAAATATAAAGTGCAGATTTAAGAAAAATAGTATAAAAATCTTAAATATAAAGAAACAAGACTATAAAACTATATATTCTAAACAGACAATAGACAATAGACAAGTGAGGTAGCAGTTAGTTTCCTGGATAGCTTATAGAGTTATATAATATTGCACATCTTAAGAATTATTGCACACTCAAGAACAAATAGTGCAGTGAATAATAAATAGGACAGATGTGAAGTGGAACACTGGAACAGTTTTAAGTGTCCTATGAAGTCAGTGCCAGTAAAGAGATGTAGTGGTGTTCAGTTCACTTCTACTGAGCACAGTGTTCTATAAAAAGTCCTTGTCAGTGTGTGTTTGGAAGTGTTAAGTTCCCGTACAGCTCTAGGGTAAAAACTGTTTTTAAGTCTGTTTGTCCAGGATGGGATAGACCTAAAGCGTTTACCAGAGGGCAGCAGGTCGAACAGATGATGTCCTGGGTGAAATGTATCCTTCAGGATGTCGGCTGCCCTGCTGAGGCAGCGGGAGCTGAACAAGTCCACCAGGCAGGGCAGTGGGCAGCCGATGATCTTCTGGGCCGTATTTATGACCCCCTGCAGTGTTCTCCTTTCTGCCGCTGAGCAGGTGCTGTACCACGTTGAGATGCAGTATGTCAGCACACTCTCAATGGTGGAGCGGTAGTAGGACACCAGCAGCTTCTCCTGAAGATTGTTTTTCCTAAGTAGAGTCTCTGCTGTGCCTTCTTGACAACTGCCATGGTGTTGGTGGTCCAGGAGAGATCTTCAGAAATGTGTGTGCCCAGGAATCTGAAGGAAGGGACTCTTTCAACACAGTCCCCATTGGTGTACAGTGGTGTGGGGACTGCTTCTTTCCACCGGAAATCTATAATGAGTTCTTTAGTTTTTGAGGAATTTAGGGTGAGATTAATTCCTGAACACCACTCAGCCAGTCTCTGGACTTCATCTCTGTAGGTGGTCTCGTCTCCTCCAGAGATAAGTCTAACCACTGTCGTGTCATCCACAAACCTTACTATGGTGTTGGAGGAGTGGGTTGGGATATAGTCATGGGTGTACAGAGCATAGAGAAGCATAGATTGCTTTGCACACACACCTCTAGTGCTCCGGTGCTGAGTTTGAGGGTGGAGGAATGATGGAGACCTAATCTTACAGACTGGGTACGGTCTGACTGTGTTAAAGCTGAGCTGAAGTCTGCATAGAGCATCCTCACATAGCTCCCCTGGTGCTCCAGGTGTGTGAGTGCTGTGTGGAGGGCAGTGGTGAAGGCATCCTCTGCGGATCTGATTGCTTTGTAGGCAAACTGGTGTGGATCAAAGGTGGGTGGGAGGATGGCTCTGATGTGATGCAGAAAAAATCTCTCAAAACACTTCATTATGACCAGTGTGAGTGCGACCGGATGGTAGTCATTGAGGTTGCTGATGGTAATCTTTTTTTGGCAGTGGAATGATTGTGGCAGACTTCAGACAAGGTGGGATGATGGATTTGGACAGGGACAGGTTGAAGATTTTTGTAAAGACCACAGATAGCTGGTCTGCACATACCTTCAGCACCTTTCCTGTCACACCATCAGGACCAGCAGCTTTTCTGGGGATCACTGCTCTGAGCGCAGGTCTCACCTCATGATCCTGCACAGTGAGGATGTCATTGTGGGAGACTGGTGGAGGTCTTGCGTCTGAGGCGTCAGCTTTAACTGTTGTGCAGCTTCTGGTCTTGTGATTGGTGAGGTGCTGAATGCCCCTCCACACCTGCCGTGGGTCGTTGTTGTTGAAGTGATCCTCAATTTTCCTCTTGTAGGTGGTTTTAGCCTCCTTGATACCTCTCTCAATAAGTGTCAAGTTACAACAAAAAAGCTGTTATGTGATATTCACCTGTGTTTACATGTGTTTTCAGACACTTCATAAATGAAATATAAGTGGCTTTTCTGTAAGGGCTGTTATGCACATAATTTCTATGTGGTAGGGAAGAGCAGTCAGTTGGCACATGGGTCAGGAGGTGAAGCTCTTTCAAAAACACAAAACATATGAGAATAGTGCACTTGTGCTTTTGCAACCAATTTGGCTTCTATTCAGTTTTCATTCAAACTAATTTTTCCCATGAAAATGAAAGACAAGATGTTGAAAATTCAAATCAAACTGTGACAAATGATGGCCAAAGGACATCACTCACACTGCTGCTGATAGACATCGTATACAGTCTCATATTCATATGCATACATACTAGCACATATTAGCAACCACCTGGGATACAATAACAGTGGCCTAGCACAGCTTAACAACCACCTGGAATTTCATAGAAATGGCTTTGTTAAGTCAATTTGATTAGTTTTTAGTCCACAAATGTTCCCTTTAAACATTTAACTAGTTAAATATCAATTTCTAAATATGCAATACAAATACAAGATCTCTTTTTTTGGTAGTATCTTACAAAAAGTATTTCTGCTTTCACTCAATTGCAGGAGCTGAACCACTGACAAGCCAATGACAAAATACATTAAATATTCCCAACACTTAATTTCAGGATTGGACTGATGTTCAGCTTTCCATTGTTGCTACACTATATGGACAAAAGTATTGGGACACCTACAGGCGCTTTTATGACATCCCATTCTAAATCCATAGGCATAATGCAGTCAGGCATGTGATGTTCTCCTGACATTCATCAAACCCAGACTCATCCATCAGACTGCTAGATAGAGAAGCATGATTTGTTACTGTACAGAATACATTTCCACTGCTCCAGAACCCAGTGGTGGTGAACTTTACACCACTCCTCCTGATGCTTCCATTGCGCATTTTGATCTCAGGCTTGTGTGCAGCTGCTCAGCCATGGAAACTTCACCTTTGTAAAGCTACTAACATGCAGTACTGTTGCTGATGAGGCAATTTGGAACTTGTGTGGTCTACCACTTGTGGCTAAGCTGTTGTTGCTCCTAGATGCCTCCATAATAACAACACTTACAGTTGACAGGGGCAGATCTAGCAGAACAGAAAATTCACTGACTGACATGTGTCAGAGTGGCATCGTATGATAGTGGCATGTTTAAAGTCACCGAATTCTTCAGGACAACCCATTCTGCCAGTGTTTGTCTACTGAGACTGCAAGACTATGTGCTTGATTTTATCCACCTGTTAGCAATAGGTGTGGCTGAAACACCTGAACTCAGTAATTAGGAGGGGTGTCCCAGTACTTTTGTTCATATAGTGTAGTTAATAACTTTAATGTTATAACTTATTGCTTGAAATTTTGCTGCCTAATGCCCAGTGCCCAGTCAGTCTTGACCAGTGATTTTCTGGTTGCTGGGTCACCTGTCTTACCAGTAGACTAACTGTTGTGAATGAAATTAAGTATGGTGTATTGTATTGTATTGTATTGTATAGGACAGACTGGCATAATACAGAATCATATACACTTATTCAGCTATGTTCTAAGTTCAATGGAGTGACTGTCAGAGATTTTAGTCACTGTTTCTAGCTTCAGGCCCCAACACTTTGGCTTTTTATGGTGAATTTTCCTTGATATCAAGCTTTTCTTTGTTTTTAAGTTTGAGACCTGAAATGTGGTCTGCATTTCACTGCTCTATTCTAATAAAGAGAAGAAAATATCAAATCCTTTGTTGGTTTATGAGGAACTGATGTCATATTTTGGCCGACTGGAAGCTTAATGATTACAGATGTAACAAGTTAAAAGGGTGCTCCAGCTAGTCGGTCTGGAATATCTCCGCTCTAGCCCAAACACCCACTGCCAGTGTAAACCTTTAAGCTATTAAATCTACTCCCCTACATAATTACACATCAAGGCTTTAAGTATTACTTCTGCAACGTGCTTGAGTTTCACCTTAGGTGGCTTACAGTATGTGTAATATTTGTTTTCCCCTCATTTTAGGTCATCGTTTTCAGTGATTTGCAGCTGTTTTCTGTGGTGCTGTATTCAGGGCAGGGGAAATGAGCATAGGCTGCATTTAAAGAAACACAGAATGACCTTCTTCTGCCATCTTTCAGAAAAATCTATTTTGGAGATGGTGAGTAATGTTTTGGTGGTAGCAACTGCCACATAATTATGCACTGGGCAGTATCCAAATCTGTTTTCACGTTGTTGTGTATTTGACAGGATTGAGGTTTTGCGGTTTCCATTCTCATGTAAAAACATTGGGTTGAATCATCACTGTCCACCAAGTGACTAAACAAGCTGCACATGGATGTTTTCGCATGGCTTGCTTTACCTTCTATTGCTGTTTAGCTTTGGAAGCTGGAGAGAAGAGTCTGCACAGTATCAAAATGTCAGACAGACAAAACGCCAACCTGAATAAATGCATTTCTTGTATTTAGATCCCATTGAAACTGTGTAAATACTTAAAGCACAAATGCTTGTTTTGAGAATAGTATGACTCTTTGAGATGTATGTCAAACAATAGTTAAAAGCATGCCAAGTACTGTGCCACGATTTACGTCATCCTCAGTTAACATGATTGCAGGCATGCTTTCCGTTTCTTTCTCTGGGCTTAAACACCTCTGCTGGAGAGAGGGCTGAAAATAGAGCTGTGACATTTCAGCCAAATGGATTTCCATGGTTTAGAGTGGCACTTTGCTCAAAGTATGCGTGCCAGTGAGTGTGATTGTATATATGTGAGAAAACCAGCTGTGAACATCAATGTTCTTTGATATCTTGGCTCACCTCTTCATGTTGCAAGCTATTATGCTTTGGATTGGTTAGAAGCCTCAGAATAGCTCCTGTCCCGCAAAGGTGCTATACACCAGCATGCTTTATCTGGGACACGAAAAGTAGTGGAATTCTAATGTCTAACTCTGAGCGGCATCTTATTTTTTTGTGAAGTTTTAACTGGAAGCAGGGAAGGAGATTGTTTTTTTAGTCAGTGGGTGCAAGCCAGAAAGTCTGGGTTAGGTCCAAGCTACAGTAACCAAATATGGTAAAATTGTTCATTTAAGCACAGTGATATAACAGTAACAATACAAGCTGTTATTGCAGTTACCGGTATAAAAAGTGTAGTTTTACTCGAAGATTATTTTGACTGAATTCACCTGGGTATAAATGTTAGTTAGCAAACTTGCTATTGTGATGGGCTCCTGGCTAGGTTGACAATTAGTGTGAGTCAGTTTAAACTGCAGCATACAGGCTGCCAGCCACTTTTTCAGCTTTCTTAAATTAACTGTGTTTTTATTCAAGTGATTGACAATTTTCAGTAGAGAATGATCCAAAGTTTTTACCCAATGAAGAAAAAAATTGTTGACAATAAACAAAGATTAAACATGTTTACAGTAATGTGTCAGGCTCTTGCAGTTAACAAATCATTTCAATAGTAAAAAAAAAAGAAATAATAAATAAAAACACTGCTTTCTTCACTCTCCTGTGCTGAGCGGAGCAGACGCATTCAAACTTCAGTTTGAGAGGCAAAAGATCAACAGTGAAAAACTCAAACACTGTCTGCTGCAGCCATGTTCAATACAATCTTCAACTTACATTGATTTGATGAATAATTTAATGAAGTTCTTCAATGGAAATCACATACATAAAACTAAGGAACTCAATATCTTTTGGTATTAAACTTTTTTCCTCTAGTACTGAAAGTTGTTACTGGAAGCATGTCAGTTTATTAGATCCGTCTGAGGTTTATGGCTGTTTCTGCTGTAAATGATGAACACTAAAGTGACTTGCATGCTAAGAGCTAGCACACCACCACTACCACCACATCAGTGTCGCTGCAGTGCTGAGAGTGATCCAGCGCCCAAAAATACCTGCTCTGTGGTGGTCCTGTGGAGGTCAAGACCACTGAAGAAAGTTCGCTGCTTGTCCTAATTTGAAAAAGCAAATGGATAGAAAAAAGGCCAGACATTGTTTATAAGATTTAAGGTAAAACTATTTGTTTCTACAGTAAATGTCCAAAAGTGAGACACCTGCTCAATAGCGAGCTTGCCCCAGTGGCTTTCACTCTTCAGGGAAGGCACTAGATGTTGGAACACTGCTGTGAGGATTTGATTGAACTTTAGTGAGATCAGGTCTTGATTAGTTCTTGATCACAAACGATACTAAAAGTCTTCCCAAAGTTCCTGGATGGAGCACCATCAATAATGAGAATGCAGTTACACTGCTCTAGAGCCCAATGCAAAGAGGGGGCTGTATACACCTCTAACTAATGCTTGGCACTGTGCACAATGGCCTTAGGGTCATGTGTGGCTGCTCGAGAGCATCCCATTTTATTGGACGGAGCTTTTCCATGGAGATTATAAGCAGTGCAAGCGAAATTGAACACCTGTGCCAGCAATGGGTGCACCTTAAATTAACTGAATTCATGCATTAGAAGGGGTGTCTGAACATATAGTGTATTTTATGGTAATATCAATACATTCTAGAGGCTTGTCTGCATAGTTGGCCCTGAATAAATTATATAGAGATTCAACTGGCCACCAATCAATGCATTGGGTGACTGAGTGCACTGGATTTGGCTAGTTTGAAAGCTGATTTTGTTTATGAGCCCAAATGGTTTAGCTTGTTTTATAAACATCTGCTCTTCCTAGGAAGGAGACTTCAAGAGTATAATTAGAAATGATAGCAATGGTCAAAGCTTTTCTTTGTGAATATAAATAACCTAATCAGTCTAACCCTTCAGTCAGGATACAATTGGATGAAGTCCGGCTATTTTAAAACACTTTTCTTCCCTGCTGTCAGAACATTTTTTAGGTCTTAAACAGTGATTTTAAATGGCAAGCTGTTAAAAATAGATGTTACCTTTTGTATCTAGATAGCTGTAGCATTTTCCATCACAGTGATAGATACAAATGCTAAAATTCAAATGGCACTCCGATATAAATATTTAATCCTATGACACTGGCCAGTCTTGATGAAAGCACTTTTAAGAGTCCGTTTAGAGCTAAAGTCATGGCCAGCTGGACAAAGTAGAGATATGGCCGTAATGAAAGCCCAGCACCATTTAAGGAGCATCAGTCTGTTACTATGGGCAACCCTCAGCACTAATGACTTCACTGGACAAGTCTAGAGAAAGAGAGACCAGTTGCCTGTTGCCTGTCTAAACAAAAGCAGTGACCATTAACTATATCAATTTCACTCTCAGCACTAATGTTTTTCTTCCATTTCCATTAGGACATTATCCTCTGCACCACTACATGATTCTTCATCTGAATTTAGAACGGTGTGTCTAATTTATAAAAATGTTCAGAAGCCCTTTCACCTCATTCCTAAAATTTGTAAGCTTTTGAGTTTTGAGTGTTCTGTAAAAGTAGCCCAGTTTTTCTGCATGTGACCTGATCAGCACATGCTCCAAAGAGGATCTTGAGGACATCCTAATTCATGTTGATTAATGAAAATAATCCTTGGCTAGGTCACAATGTTCTTGAGAGCATATTACAGATAGGGGCTTTTTGTTCAAATGGAATATGGATTTTAGAGCATGAATAACTCTGGCACAGGGCTGGAGATGGAGTGCTACATCAGCCCGAACTCCTTTCACAGGCATAGAGGGTCATCAATAGTAAATGAAAAATATCGAAATAGAGAAGGAGGCTCTATTCTTCATGTTCCCTCTCTTTCACATTCTTGCTGCATTCCCAGCATCTTCAGCCTCACTGTCTGTGTGGATTAGTGGGAGAAATATTGTGAAGGTTAAAAGTCTCAGCCACTCTGAATTGCCATTTCTCTCACAGCTATTTCCAATTTGGAGGTGCGCTTTAAAGCGCCAGCCAAGGCAAACAAAGGCTCCAGGAAAAAAACTGTGGCTGAGTACCTTTTCATTTTGTAGGCATGCTCATGAACAGGATACACATGTGGCTACGTAGCACATTTATCTTGACCTGCTATTTTTTACCGTTTGAACCCACGGATACTTGACATCAACCGAAAATACTGTCGGTGGTGACTGAGTCCATGAATCGGTTCAAAGCGAAGAAATTATATAACAATATTAAAGTCAACTAGCTTTAGAAGAGTTTGCTGATGGAATGTTCATGTTCACCTCCAGAATAACCCACCCTGCTGTAAAATCAGCTAAGCCAACTTAGCCATTTGACCAGCATAGCTTGTGTTTTTGTTTGTGTTTGTTCAACCTGGTCAACAAGCTTGGTCGAGCTTGTCATACTGGCAGACCAGCATGTTAATGTAAGTCATGCTGGTCAAGCAGTTTGGTCAGGCTAATCATGCTCTTGAACCAGCTTGCTCTCATGCTGATCAACCAGCTTGGTCAAGCCAGCTAAACCATCAAACTCAAACAAAAACATTGCATACACTGCACATATTCTTAAAACTAATTTGGGGAAACAGGATTTTTGGAGGGAACCACAGTCGAGGTTTGTCAGAAAAATTGCAAACAATCTTGTCCTCCATGTGCAGTTAGCAAGCTAACAAATTCATTAACCCACTAAACATAAACAGTAGTAACACAAAATTATGACCATATCATATAATACTGACACAAATACACTGACCAAAATAAATTACTTTAATATATTTAAAGATATTTAAATCTTTAATATTTCTTCATTTAACTTGTAAAAAACATTTCATTTTTTATTTGAAGCCAGTGACAGATACATTAATATGTATTTACTTTGTAGCAGTTTTATAGTAAAGGCTCTATAGGCTCCAGCACCCCCCAACCCCAACCCCCCCCAAGCGCCGCCCCCCCCTGACGGAGAAGCAGCTTAGAAAATAGATGGATGGATGGATGGATGGATGAGTTCTGACATGGAGCTGCTGCTGTTTTTCCCCTGACTGAAATGCACTGGTCACTGATCAGAGTGATGTTATTTATTTATTTATTTTAACAAAATTGGTCCTGTCCACTGGAAATCAAAACTTGCTAGGTTGATTCCATTGTCACATCTTAACTATGTTAGTGCTTAATCTGACATGTTAGGACTCCAATAGTTAACTCAGCTTCTGGAGTCCTAACCAATGGGAGAGCTTGCTCGGCTGCTTCTACCTGGATATCACTTGGAAAAAAGTGGATTGGATAATATTCTGCTGGGTGTTTCAAGAATTTAACCCTTTTGTTTCTAACTAAAACATAAGAAGGAAATCCATCCATCCATCTGTCTGTCTGTCCATCCATCCATCCATCCGTCTGTCTGTCCCTCCATCTGTCCATCCATCCATCCATCCGTCAATCCATCCATCCATCCATCTGTGTGTCCATCCATCCATCCATCTGTCTGCCCATCCATCCGTCCATCCATCCATCTGTTCGATCTATCTGTCTGTTCCATGTCCCAGTGGTTGGAATCTTCACCATACAAGAATCACTTCAGGTTTTCTAAAGAGCCTTTGAATGAATGGCTCTTTAGAAACGTAATCAAACAGTTATTTAGGGAGCTATAAGTGGTTTTCCTCTCACTCCATAGAACTCTTTTTGATGCCTTTATTTTCACATTCTAGTTGTCCGCCACTTGAAATATCAGCTTCCGATTCCACTGGTTTCCACTGATTCATATCATCTCTTGAATAAACACAACATCTCGAAATGAGAAGGAACATCTGCTTGAGACTTCATGATAAAGGTGTTATACAATCACAGCTGGCTTTTTCATCAAACTCAGACTGGTTGAGTCTCTTGTGTCTTCTAGTATATTAATGTCAAACTCTTTGGGTTGCAAGAATGGCAGTTTAACTCCCACAGCTTACCATAGGAATTCCTGCTGAAATAATGTGAAATATGAGCATCAGGACAAAAAAACAGGCCACTGTATTTTGAGACCAGAACTATTGCGATATTACACTTTACGGCATGGCCATCCTAGCATGCAGGGTAATACTTGTAGGGCAGAACACTAGCAATGTCAACAGGCCTTGGCAATCCTTCTTGTGGCCTCAAAGTAAAAGGACCATTGCATGGAAACAGAGGGGTAAATAAAGAGAAAAAAAAACTGTAAGATTAAAAGCCAGGTGTGGGAGAAAGAAAATATAGGCCCATTAATTTAACATTTTCAGTCTAGCTCAGCTGTCCATGGTTATGTAGTAGCTTGTTTCTGGCTGAGGAGAAGGATACCTGGGAGAATTATGCAATGATTTGGTTTCTGAGAATGAAATATGCTCAGGCTTAGGGGCTATAAAGGCAACATTCAGAATTTATCTCGATATTGCCCTCCAGTCGCGGGCTGGAGGTTAGGGATCCAGCCTTGTGACCGGAAGGTCGCCGGTTTGATCCCCAGAGCCGACAGCACACGACTGAGGTGTCCTTGAGCAAGACACCTAACCCCCAACTGCTCCCCGGGCGCTGCGGATTGGGCTGCCCACCGCTCTGGGCAAGTGTGCTCACTGCCCCCTAGTGTGTGTGTGCTCACTAGTGTGTATGTGATGTTTCACTTCACAGATGGGTTAAATGCGGAGGTGAAATTTCCCCGTTGTGGGACTAATAAGGGTCACTTAATTTTAATTTAATAATTTTAATTTTTTAATTTAATCATTGAATATGCATACTACTAGAAATTACTTTCTTACCTATACAAAAAGCCATTCTTATGCCTAGGGAGAAAATAGCTTCAACACAAAATAACCTGCCTTCTTTCACTCCGGTCGTTACTGTTTGGAGCACCACTATCATTTTGTAGATGGAAATTTTCTCCACAGTGTTTTACAGCCCCACTACGTTTGAGTGGTTTATAAACATGCTAAGACACGGGCACGTGCAGCTTATTCAAAGGTAATTTTGGCTGCTGTTATTATTGTGAACCATGATAAAAGAAACTGTATAATGGCTCCAGATAAGGATCATTTGGTCCTCTTGGCTCAGGAAGGCCCTTTTCAATACATGACTAACAACAGCTGGGCCAAACATTTCGTCTTTGCTCTCATCAATATACACGCTGTAGGAAACGCATTGTGATTTATTTCTTCCATGGATGAATGTTTGCTTTGAACACCACTGCTCTGTGTACTGATGAGTAGTTCACAAAGAATGTACAACGACTCAATAATACAGTATATTTTGTACAAGGTACACCTGATTGGAGTGTTGATGTACAATGCAGTGCAGGCTTTACTGATGTTCTCAGCAATGGCTTAAACAACACCCATCATATCCAACTATACATTCAGGAGAGATTCTAAAATTAGCTCTGCTATTAGGTCATTACTACTTCTCAGAACTACTGCTTTTAGAAGCCAAGCACCATTCAGCAGTATGAGTGGTGTGTTTTCTTCTGTGTGTAGAACAATTCATTTTCTGTACTAAGCTCTGCAAGGTCTGGCTCCTGGCTGAGCTCATCCATTCATATTCTCATTTGTGCCCTATGTTCAGCTAATTTAATCCCTTCTTCCAGTTCCAAGGTTTGGAATGACCTCTATGTGTGTGGTCAATCATTTAGTATATTAATCCCAAATTATTGATTTCTCTCCCCAGTCTATTCAGGATGCCTCCTATCTAGATTTGCATCATGTAAATCTGTCCTAAAGACTGGTTTGTTATCACATTTCTTATTGTCATAATTTCTTTAGAGAAAAATATTTCACCACATTAGCTGTTATTTATTTCAAACATCATGTGAATGATGGGGCAGCATGGTGGCGTGGTGGGTAGCGCTGTCAGCTCACAGCAAGGAGGGCCTGGGTTCGATTCCCTGGCCGGGTGACCGGGGTCCTCTCTCTGTGGAGTTTACATATTCTCCCCGTGTCTGCGTGAGTTTCCTCCTCCCACAGTCCAAAGACATGCAGTCAGGCCAATTGGATGTGCTAAAGTGTGAGTGACTGTCTGTGTCTGTCTGTCTGCCCTGAGATGGACTGGCGACCTGTCCAGGGTGTATCCTGCCTTTCGCCCGAAGACTGCTGGGATAGGCTCCAGCACCCCCCCGTGACCCTGATGGAGAAGCGGTTTGGAAAATGGATGGATGGATGGATGGATGTGCCCATGTGAATATTATATGCTCATGTGACAATGCAAATAATATGTGATTGCATGTGGCAACCACCTTGAGACAGCCGGTGGTTCCAAATCGCACTTCATCAAATTCTTCATAACTTTTATATTTTATAAGCTACATTCAAAAGGTGTGTGTCATAACTGCCTTATTTCCAGTCAAATCGATGATGTCATTTTAAACCGTTATAATAAAAGAAGCTGAACTCACAATTATTATTTATTTTGTCTGCTGAAAGTTGACCCATTGTTTAACAAATCTGGCTCTATGATCTGTAAACAGATCTGTAAAAATTATTTTTATACGAAAAAAGATTTTTGACATTCAGCAGTAAATTGTGAGCATATAGCAATATGTGTGATCATAAAAAATAAATATTTATATAAATAAAATGATGAAATAAAATGTATATGAAATAAAATTTACTTTTATTTCATGCAGTTGCTGAATAATTTGCCTTACGGTTTGGTCATGAAAATTCATATGGAAAAAACAAAATATACCCTTTAAATAAAGTTAAATATGATCATTTAAATTTGCATCACATGTGGAAAAAGCGTGTGGAAAAACAAGTCAAGTGTCTAAAAGTGATTATTCACAAAGGAGTGTTGAGATTTTTCTGTAATGCTAAGTTCTGAACTGATTTTGCAATCCATCTTCTTTATAATATAATATTTTGTTTTTTTGGCCTTCAGCCCACCACACATTGCTTTTTATCCTCCCCAGGATAGAAAGTACAGATCCCTCCGCTGTTGTAAAGCGTCCCTGACAGAGGGAAAGGCGCTATATAAATAATGATGGTGGGGGCTTTTAATTACCACAGCTGGGTGTGTTAAAAACTGAGCTGGTAAAGCTCTACTGTATCACTTCATGCAGGTAAAAAGTGGCAGTGCATTAAATAAAACATGTTCGTAAACATTAATTATATCAGACACTCAGTTCTGATGGCGTTTGTTGTTTACAGTCCAGCTGAGGTTTGACGTCACAGTGACGCGAGGCGCTGTTTTCTCCCTCATCATTGGCCAGTAATGTGTTGTCTGCGCTAGGATTGGTCAGTATCCCGTTTCTTGCTCTACTATTGGCTAGAGCCGGTATAATATTAATACGCTACTGCTGGCTAGTAGCATCGTGTCTCCTGCGCTTTGCCTGGCTTGTGACTGCCTGCGGAAAAAGAGCCTCTAGCCAATCGTAGCGCAGGAGGCTGATTCTATGAGCCAATCGTCGCAGAGGAGGGCGGGGTTTGTCGCATTACGGGTGGGGAAAACAGTCATTCTGCTGTCTCGAGCTAGTCTAGTACCGCCACACCAGCACGCTGAGCCCACAGCACAGCTGCACGATGTCAGACGAAGTTTGTTCTGCTTCTCGTCTCGGTGGTTCTCTTCATGAGGCGCATTCTCGGAGCCTGTATTAAAGGAGGACGAGTGTAGCTTTACTGCGCAGAACTTTCCTCAGCTCTTATAAACAGGCTGCGAGAATGAACGATATCAAAGTAGCTGTTCTTGGAGGAGAGGGGGTCGGGAAATCAGGTAGGCTGTTGCTCCGGTTGTTGTTTTAGCTCTCTCTCTTTCCTTTAAGCTCTTATTTTAGTCACATGAAGTCATTTTCAACACTCTGACCTTTATTCCTTGCAGCACTCATCGTTCGTTTCCTGACCAAACGGTTTATTGGCGAGTACGCTTCATCATCAGGTAACTCCCATCTGTTTAGACATGCAGTGCTTTAAACTGAAGGGTTCTCTGAGGCACCGTGAACACAATGAGTGATAAGAACTGACCCGGTTTGCCTTAAGAATCATTATACAATAAAAAAAGAATCATAGATGGTTCTTTAGTGAAGGGAATGGTTCTGTAGGTGAAATGGTTCTTCAGACTGATGGAGAATTTGTTGTGTGTGGTTCTATACAGAACCTTTTTGAAAATGGTTCTGTGTAGCACCAAAAAGAGTTCTATTGTTTCAATGTCAGGCTTTTAACAATAGCAGAACCTTTTTTGGTGCTATATAGAACCATTTCTAGAAAAAGGTTCTGTACAGAAACCAGACACAACACCTTCTCCATCAATCTGAAGGACATTCCACCATGCAAAGAACCATTTAAGTGTGAAACGGTTCTAAATATAGGTTCTTGCACTAAAGAACCATTGAAGAACCATCATTTTGTGAGTGTAGGACATGGAAGTAGCCAGTATTATGCACAACATCATAGAAAGAAATGAACATCCAGTTACATAGAAATAGGTTGATGTGAACTGATGTCATGATATTGACTTATGAGAACCTGATGGCTGGAAAAAGGCACCCTTTTGTTTTACATGGTAGGCTACAACAGGAGCTCTGCCAAGCAGCCATACTGAGTTATTTAGAGTGGCAATAAAATGTAAAAAATTGCAAAGTGAAGCTAAACTTGTTTTCCTGACTGTGTAAAACGTGTTCTTTTTTCAGAGTGCATATACAGAAAGCGTATGTCTGTTGATGGAAGGCAGCTG
This sequence comes from Pygocentrus nattereri, assembly GCF_015220715.1. Classification (NCBI taxonomy): domain Eukaryota; kingdom Metazoa; phylum Chordata; class Actinopteri; order Characiformes; family Serrasalmidae; genus Pygocentrus; species Pygocentrus nattereri. Next base: position 44,002,655 of record NC_051211.1, read on the forward strand.
AATCTTGAACTTTATGACCCATGCTCCCAGGTAAGTGTTTAAAGCAGCAGTGAAAGCTTCTGTAATAGTTATAATAAAAAAAGTGTCTGAAAGGCTATAGAGCATAAGCCCCCCTCATAAAGATTAATAGATGCATGAAGGAAAACAAGCTTGTGAATGTGAAATACACTACTGTAGTGCGCGCCATGTTACAGCTCATGCAGTAGATTTGACTGGGACCTGGGGGTTTTATACCCAGCACATTTTACATGGGTCAGTATCTCAATTTAAGACACACTACAGAATGCAGAGCTCCTGCAAAGGCTTCACTTTGCTTGCATTTTAGTTACATAATTGCGGAACAGCTAACGTTTCCACTTTCAGCCTTTTCTTCAGTGTTATTCCGGGCTTCTTTCCACTAAATTTGGCGAAACATCAGATTTCGCTTAGTACTGATCAGTACATGCCGTTTGGAAGCCAGTCTCATCCATCATACTTATGTTAAGGAGTTCTGAAGGCATGCATAATTTATTTCCCTTATGTAATGACTCTTTTAGCCCTGAGACCCAGACAGCAGTCTATTGTGTGAATAGCGCTTAATCTGTTTGCCATGTATGGCCATATACTGTATCATCAGACCACTCTTATTGCACCACATGAGGAGGTCATGGCCAGACAGGCCTGTTTGCGTAGGAAGCATGGCGGTGGATGTATTTGTGTGGGGTATATCTGCATTCTGTGAAGTAAAAATCTATCCCATTCATAGTGGAAAGGGACCAAAACCAAAAATATGTAGCCAACAGTGGTCCTGTGGTCAGCTGAAAATGGTCTACTGTCCAAATAATATCTGGTGGTTCTATGGGGGTTCCTTTCTACTAATGAATGTGGTTGAGGGGCTTAATGAACTGATGCAGCAACAGAAAGGCTACAGTCAGTATCTGTAAACCTGGAAGAAATATGGCAGGTGTACCTAATAATCTAGTCAATGAGTGTAGATACAAAAGTGTTGCCAGGAAACTATAAATTCTTCTAATTCTTGCCATTTCCTAAAGCTGTGTGGTCTGCATTTGTTTCCTCAGCCCTGTGAGGGGAAGTCCACTCTGAACGAGCAGATCCACTGGGCTGACGGCTTCGTGGTGGTGTATGACATCAGCGACCGCTCTTCTTTCCTCGCGGCCACGGCCATAGTGCACTTGATCCGCGAGCTAAACCTGGGAGTAGCTAAAAGGTAATGCTCTTCACTACAGTGAGTATGGGCAGCAGAAGAAGCAGCTATTTCTGTCTACCATTCACAACTCCTCAATGCTTATGCTGTGTAGGTGGTCAATAGCTGACCAGAAAACAGCAGAATGGCTGAAGCTGCTGCGGAGGCTGAGTGGGTTCTCTGATAAATAGAGGCCAGGCAGCTTAGCTCGCCTCCACATTTTTCTCAATGGCTAAAATCGCCCACATTTTGTTTTTCTTGTATTAAAGATAGCAATGGTATAGAAGTGAATCTGTCATTCATTGTACGCAATGAGAGCCAAGCTATGCTTCAGTTATCAGATATTTAGTGCTTGGCTGTTTTGTCTTTGATCAGCTGATTTTTCGTCATGTGCATGGATTGGGAACATGCTTTTTCTCTTGCTTCTCATAGAAATTGTTTAGTTTGGTCATTGCAAAACGATCCAAGGATAGTCCCAAAGGACCAAACTGAAGCAGAAACGTAAACACCCAATCAAATTAAATCTGCCTTAATTTAACCATTGGAAACATTCCCTTAAGCTCTGAGTTTGGGTCTCAATTTAGAGTACCTATTTTGTAGATGGACTACGCTAAATAAAATAAACATTGAACTTTCCAATAAAGCAAGCATTGAACTGTGTCTGTGAGACTCTACTGTTCTCTGCACTCTTAAAAATAAGAGTGCCTAAAAAGGTTCTTTGGAGTGATGCCATATAAGAATCACTCTTGTTTTGCTAAAGAACCTTTTCACTGGATAGTTGTGAAGGTTCTTGCCAATAGTTGAAGGATGATTCTCTTTCAGTCATTCTGAACCACTTCTTCATCTTTTGTCTAGGGACTCAGATTCAGTGGTGTTCTTAGTGGGCAATAAGCAGGACCTGTGTCATATGCGTGAGGTGGACAAGGAGGAAGGCCAAAGGGTGGCAGCAGATGGCCGCTGCCAGTTCTATGAGCTCTCGGCTGCTGAGCACTACCAGGAGGTGGCACTCATGTTCTCGAAGATGGTGCGCAACGCCAGCCTGGGTGGCAAAGCCAAGGAGCGCCGGCGCCGGCCTAGCGGCTCCAAGTCCATGGCCAAACTCATCAACAACGTCTTCGGCAAACGGCGGAAATCTGTGTGAAAGCAGAAGAAATGATGGACACTGATGGTGCCATGAACTTTAAAAGCCCTGTGAGGAGCATCATATTGGGGCACAAAAAACACCCAATAAAGACTAAAGATCAGCTTCTGGCTACTGCATTCCAATTCCTTTAAAATGTCATAGCAGTACTGTGTTTCAGATGGCCTGTGTGTGCTAGAGCGTTTCTTTGAAGTGCGCTTCAGTTGAGACTTATCTGCTCTGTGCTATAGACGTCCCAACTGTACACTCTAAATGTTTATTTGACCATATATACAATGTTGAATGTAACAATAAGGGACAAATAAGCTCCTTTTGGTGTATGAGGAATGTCCAAGAGACTGTTGTAGGCCAAGTTTCAATTTTAAACATGTCAATTAAAGATTAGATAGAAGTGCTGTCTTTACAGTGTAAACTGCTTCATGCTGGTTCACTATATGGACTGTTATTCTACAGCGATAACAGAAAGGACCCATTAATACCGCATTCTGAAAGGTTTCAGCACTGTGCTGTAATTTCTTTCAGCTGGCATGTTTTGACCAGTCATTGATATTGTCAGTAGAGTAGTAGGTTTTTACAATGTAAAGCAATCTGTAAACTGTTCTGCATTTCTGTTTGAAATGCTGTCCCCTACCTAGAATAAAATGTAACCAGCTTTTCTCAGTGACCCCCTGTGTCTATTTCTGCGTGTTTGGACTGGTCTGCAATGTTTTGAAAGCTTTCAGTGGTCTCAGAGGGCGTGCGTACTTTATTAGAGGTAAGTGCTGTTGGGCAGAGCAGGGTGACTTGGCAACTAATTCTGCAGGAGACTAATTAAATCTTGCAGAATGCTACAGTAAGACGAAAGGGAATAATACTGTAGAGAAAGCTGTTAGAGTGAAAAATGATATTTCAAATGATTCCAGATTGATTTGGGTCTCTTTTCTACTTATCTCCGACTGCACATTTCCATCTGTTCTTGGACTCCAGTGTACTGCCAATAGGAATAAACCAGTGAAAATCACTTTTAGTCCAGTAGCAATCTTAGTCTCTAAGTGTGGGGGGAAATACTAATGTGGAGTCAACTAGTGTTTGCTAGAAGGCATGGACAGTGATGAATGGTGAAGATTGCATACAGCCATGATGTCAGCCTGAAAGGCTATTGTGAGAAAAACATGTCTATACACTGAGATAGAAATAACTGTGATTTAGTGTAAATAACTTTTTGGAAGCTTGAATCAGTTCAGACCAAGCACGCAATTTGCAGAAATGTTAGAGCCCCTGTGATTATGTTAGGCTTAAATCTTCAGTGTTCAATATTTTTCTTTACCTACTAATCAAGGACTACCTGCATGATTCAAATGCACCCCCCTTCCCTACTGGAATACTGGATTCCCCCACTGGAAAATCTTCTTCTTCTTTCGGCTGCTCCCTTTAGGGGTCGCCACAGCGGATCATCTGCCTCCATCTTGCCCTATCTACTGCCTCCTCTACTTTCACACCAACCATCTCCATGTCCACCTTCACTACAGCCATAAACCTTCTCTGAGGTCTACCTCTTCTCCTTCTACCTGGCAGCTCCATCTCCAACATTCTTTGCCCAATATATCCACTATTCCTCCTCAACACATGTCCAAACCATCTCAACCTGGCCTCTCTGGCTTTATCTCCAAACTGCTCCACTGGAAACGTTATTACACACTGCTTATCATTCTGCAACAGCAGTCATATTTCATAGCATTCAAAACAGTGCAGTATGGGTATTTCATGTCCACTAAGGTACACTTGGGCAAGGGTTCCCAAACTTTTTCACGCCAGGGGTAACGTGAAGAGGTAATGTTTGTCCCATGACCCAAAATATTCTGAGAAGTGATATAAATTTGTCAAAAGCATGCTAAGCTTTCAGCCCAGTTTTACTCGACTGTTCTTCCAATTAAGATGCAATAGCATAACACAATAAAAGAATAAAACATGCATAGGCCTACATTAGTGAGATCATGAAACAGAGATTGCGCATTTGGATAATCCATTCAGCTCTTACTTTCAGTATTTAAGACATTCTAATATATTTTATTAATATGTAGTTGGACTTTTTACAGGTTTCATTTTAAAGTTGTTCCAATCCATTTTATAAACCAACAGAGAAGGCTGGCTAGCGCTGTAATCTGATCACTGTTGATTAAATTGGCTAAAGCAGTCTTGTTTTAGATGTGGCCTGGCAGCAACTCAGATCTAATTTTGAATAGTTTGTACATCAATACGTTACTTAAAGCTTTGAGCGTGGCGTCCGCTTGTCCCTCCTGTTGTAATTCACACAACACTCGATAGCTACACTTCGAATGCATGTGACCGTGTGTGTGCACACAACCAGTTAAAGGCCACACAGATAACACAGGAGTGCTTTGAGAGCATCTGAGGTGCTATGAGGCACAGAAATAATGTGAATACCATCTAAGACCTTAAACACTCTTCATTTATTCTTGCTTTTGAGAAAAAAAAATGATGCATTGATGTAGCTTTATCAGTGCACACATCTCAGTGGGTCACGACCCACAGCTTGAAAACCATTTTACTAAGGTTTATGCACTACCAGCACTAAAGCCAAGGTGCTAGACTAGTACTGTCTCTAGGTAAGCCTATGTGTTGATATTAAAGCCAAGGTGCTAGACTAGTACTATCTCTATGTGTATCAGCTAACTAATGTTACAGAATCATAGACAAATGATGAGAAACAAAAAAGGGGGGTGGGTGGGCTGGTCGGCCTCATTGGGTGCTCAGCACTCCTAAAGCTCTGATCCTAGAATCACCCCTGCATTAGGCCTTCTCTGAAGACATCAAAGGCCCTGAGGGTTCTCCTCTGCTATCTAGTGAGTAAGGCATGGTTTCAGGCATAGCTTACATTTGACATTTTGAGTAATTTGTTGGGATATCATGATGACTCATAGGTGAGTGAAAATGATAAGATCCAGGGAAGTGCTAAGTTAATTACCCATGAATGACTCAAATGCTTAAATTTTACATTTGATTTTGAGCGTGAAGTGGATACAAGTGCACCATCTACTTATTATATAACGCCGCCCACAATGATGACTTTGCGATGCTAATGGAATAGAATCATACCATGCATCTTCTTTAACAAGCTAATTGTCTATAATAAGGTAAAGCATGCAAATCATTAGTTTTGGCACCGAGGGTAACTAATGCATGCCCTTATTTATGTAAATCAACTAATGTGTTACCTAAGTGGATATGCAGCAATGCGATAGAAAGAAAGAAATATTGATTCACAGTGCAGAGCCTCTTTATATAGGCTATACCTGTGTCTGAATTAATTAGCACTGAGAACTCCATTATAAATCATTATGTTAACCACCTCTACAACAGCATGGTTAGTTGAATAAAACCTTCTATTGTTGTATCTACCTTAAACAATTATCATAAATTTAATGTATATTTGTTTTACCCTTTTTCGTGCTCATACAGTGTAAAGGTCATCTGCAAATAAATAAAAAAGTTTGCATGTTCTCCCCATTATTTGCTTGTGTTTCCTCCAGGTGCTCCAGTGTCCTAGAGATACTAAATTGTCCCTAGGTTTAGTGTGTGTGTGTGTGTGTGTGTGTGTGTGTGTGTGTGTGTGTGTGTGTGTGTGTGTGTGTGTGTGTGTGTGTGTGTGTCTGCCCTTTGATGGACTGGCAACTTGTCCAGGGTGTTTCCTGCCTTAAGCCCAATGAGGTTCCAGCACCCCCATGACCCATGAGGGTAAGCAGCTTAGATAATGAGTGAGTCAGAGAGTTTCGATGGTTTCGATAAAGGTTCCTAAATGGTTCTTGGTTTGGATATAGAGTTCTGGGAAAAACTTTAGAATCATTATGTTGTATGGAGGTTCTTTGAACTTTCAAACTCTCACATCTCATTTACAAAAACCTACCATCCACTGAAATGTTCTTTAGGGAACCAAAAGTGAGCATAGAAACATACACGTTCCTAATGGTTCTTGCTATGGATAGGTTCTAGGTAAAACATTAGAGCCATTACATTGTATGGAGGTTCTTTGAACTTTTAAACTTGCACATCTCATTTACAAAAGCTTAGCATCCACTGAAAGGTGGATACAAAGAAAGGTTCTTAAATAGTTCTTGGCTTGGACAAATGGTTCTTTAAAGTCTTTAGTTTTCATGGAGGCCCTTTAGACTTAAAATGGTTCTTCACACTCGCACATCATGGATTGAATAGAAAGGTTCTTTAGGGAACCAGAAGTGGAAGTTCTATTTTTAAAGATGTTTGCTTTAAGTAGTTTTTTTTTTTCTTTTTTTGTTTTTATTAATTGCTTTTATTGCTCAGTTAGTAGAAATAAGCACTGATCCCACCAGCAAATGCCTCCAAAACATCCAAAGCACAACCCCAACAGAAAGTGACAGGGCATATTGATTATGTAAATATGGAAGATTAGTCTGCAGCTGTTAATCTTCCAGGCTGGCTCACACAGAGACCTGCAGAAGGAGCCAAAACTGATCCTTTTCGCCATGTCATCCCTTTGGCAGTGGCTGGAGGCAGAGATAGACCATCACATTCTCATTGGCCTATCGGCCCTCTGGCCTGCGTCCAGCATCTCAGAGCCCTGTGACAGCACACTGTGCTGAGGATACAAGTTCTGGGGGCGGATGGAGCTTCTCCAGCTTTCATACCTGCAGAGGGACCCCTGGGATAGAGGGACAATCCTCCAAAAAAGAAAAATAAGAGGGGAGAGAAGAGTGTTGGGGTTGTTGTGAGCTTTTAAACATGGTTGCTGATTCTGTGTGAGATACGGTAAAAAAACAGAATGAGAAATCGGCAGTCCTTATAGGGGTCTTGTCAACATTTCTCTTATCCAGAATCAACACTGTTCCAGACTTTCAGGCTGCTTGAGTATGAGTAGTGCCATACTCTGACTATTATCCCGTGGTTTTGTGCACATGCGCCATCTTTTGTAAGCCACACTGAATCTGTATTTCCCTTTTTAATTAAACTGAGGTGGAGATTACATGTTCTTTAATGGTTAATGGTTAAATGGGGAACCTTAACATTGCAAGGAACCATGTCAATGCAGAAAAATGTTTTTTTATGAATCCCCGTAATATCTAATCATGTAAAGTTGTCTCTTTTGATGATCAGCTCTTATATTGTTTACTGCACTAGTTATGATAATTATAAAAGTTTATAAATGTATTCAGTTATTATTAACACACTTTTGTATATGGGTTACACTATAACACGATCTTATAATAAATGTGACATCAAAAAATGTTCTTTATAGAAGCCAAAGTTTATATGTATAGCTCTTCAAAGAACCATTTAAAATGTTCTAGCTGTTGTTAGTCACTCTAATAAATAAAGGTGCTGTAGATGAAACACTTTTGACTCCCTTTAGGATCATTTAGTGGGTGGTTCTTATAAAGAATTTTTGTAAATAAGGTTTGTGAGTGTGAAAAACCGTTAGGACGTTTCAAGACCCTCCACTTAATATAAAGCTTCTATAACAATTAACCCATTTTCACAGTAGCAACACAACTTCCATCTATTTTGGAGAACCCTCTTTAAATTCTTCAGTGATGTCAATTAAAAATATTTTGATGGAAATACGTATGATTTACAAAAGCAGAAGCAAACTGGATTTTTGTCTTTGTAGGTAAGCAAGCAAGTCAACATTTATAAAAGTCTTTTTACATAGTTTGAATACTTTTTTGTGGCAGTTGTAAATGATTTTTGCTCAAAGAGGAAAACCGCTGCCTGTTTTATCTCAGCATGGTTGGCTTTGTGGAGAGATGTGAACTTTTCCTGGCAATGGGTACTCAATCCTCGCCTGTCACCCCCTGTTGCTCACTAGCATCTTAACACAGTGTTGCTCATGGAGAGCAAACAGTATTCTTGTTAATCTGATCATATTAGTTGATTTCCATTTTTCCTGGAAACTTACATCTCATCCATGAAGCATTTAGAAGCTTAATTTGTAAGATTGAACCTCTTTTCTAAAGACGAAGAAGGCCTGAAATACGAGCAATGCTGTGTTTTTATTGCTTTGTGTCAAATAAATTTTTTTTAGTAAGAACCCCTTGAAAAGTAAAGCTGCTGTGTTATTACAGATTTAGCTTTTTCACAGTGTTTGCTTTTCTATGACATGAGGATTAGTTTGATAAAAATAGCCATATTGATTTAAGTGCTATCAACTCGCCCCCATGTAGCATCGCTAATCAGGTGGCGCGTGTCAGACAGTCTTAGTTATGGGGATTAAGAAGAGCTTTCTAGTTAGCAATCTTAATGCTATATTTTTACTTAGGCAATAATGGCTGCTGTAAGATGTAGGCGTGTGGGGTAAAAACAAGGCTGCCTATCATGTGCGCTAACGATCATCATGATCCTTTAAGCCCTACTCCAAATCTGGGCATGAGACAGAATGAATAACATTGTTTATCATACCAGCCTTTTTCTTTCGTCTCTCTTCCTCTTTTACTCCCACTCACCTGAGAAAGAGGTGTTGAAAACTGTGGCCAGTGCGGGGGGCAGCAAGGTGTGAAGGCACTGAAAAGTGGTCTTGGCCGGTGTGTGTACAGGCGTGTGTGGGCATGTGTGAGCTTGTGGACATGTGTATGTGTTTTTTTATTGTTTGCAAGGCACCGTTCTGTAATGATGAAAATAAGCTCAGGTTGGTGTGCAGCAACAGTAGTGTTATAAAATGACTGTTATACCTGAATATTGTGTCTGAGTCAATGAAGATACACTATGTTACCAAACTTATTCACTCACCCATCCAAATCATTGAATTCAGGTGTTCCAATCACTTCTATGGCCACAGGTGTATAAAACCAAGCATCTAAGCATGCCGACTGCTTCTACAGACATTAGTGAAAGAATGGGTTGCTCTCAGGAGCTCAGTGAATTCCAGCATGGTACCGTGATAGGACGCCACCTGTGCAACAAGTCCAGTTGTCAAATTTCCTCACTACTAAATATTCCACAGCCAACAATCAGTGATATTATAACAAAGTGGAAGTGATTGGGAATGACAGCAACTCAGCCACAAAGTGGTAGGCCACATAAAATGACAGTGGGGTGAAAAGTGGGGTCAGTGGATGCTGAGGCACATAGTGCACAGAGGTCGCCAACTTTCTGCAGAGTCAATTGCTACAGACCTCCAAATTTCACATGGCCTTCAGATTAGCTCAAGAACAGCATAGAGAGCGTCATGGAATGGGTTTCCTTACATCACCACGTGCAACACAAAGCGTCGAATGCAGTGGTGTAACGCACTGCCACTGGACTCTAGAGCAGTGGAGATGTGTTCTCTTGAGTGACTGGCAAACCGATAGACGAGTCTGGATTTGGCTGTTGCCAGGAGAACGATACTTTTCTGACTGCATTGTGGCAAGTTTAAAGTTTGGTGGAGGGGAGATTATGGTGTGGGGTTGTTTTTCAGGAGTTGGGTTCTGCCCCTTATTTCCAGGAAAGGAACTCTTAATGCTTCAGCAGACCAAACGATTTTGGACAATTTCGTGCTCCCAACTTTGTGGGAGCAGTTTGCGGATGGACCTTTCCTGTTCCAACATGACTGCGCACCAGTGCTCAAAGCAAGGTCCATAAAGACATGGATGAGCAAGTTTGGTGTGGAAGAACTTGACTGACCTTCACAGAGTCTTGATCTCAACCCGATAGAACACCTTTGGGATGAATTAGATTGGAGACTGTGAGCCAGGCCTTTTTGTCCCACATCAGTGTCTGACCTCACCAATGCACTTCTAGAAGAATGGTCAAAAATTCCCATAAACACACTCCTAAACTTTGTGGAAAGCCTTCCCAGAAGAGTTGAAGCTGTTAAACCTGCAGAGGGTGGGCCGACATAATATTAAACCCTATGGATTAAGAATGGGATGCCACTCAAGTTCATATCTGTGTGAAGGCAGACGAGTGAATACTTTTGGTAATGTAGTGTATATTTGTGAACAGTGATGCAAGCCATTGTGCGTACTTCAGTAAAGTATCAAAATAATGAAAACACAGTTGGGCTTTTTTTATATGGTCATATGCAAAAGTTTGGATGCCCCCACATATGAAAATAATGTCTCTGTTTGCTGAATTTAACATAATTATTCATAAATAGTCATAAAACATGAAGAAAGTGTTGATGTAGCAGGTGGGAGATAGACCTAGTTTAGTATAGAGGAAGCTATAGAATTTATCTGACTCACATATTGGCTACATTTGCAAATGAGCTTTTTTTGTCAAGGAAATGTATAAGAGGAAAATTATTTGCACTATTTGCTTTCCAATTATTTTTACTTATTTTTTATTACTTTAATAATTATATTGTTTTCTTTTCAAAATTGTTGCATAACTCAGTTTTTGAGATGTAAAGTCCTTCAGAGTGGTTTAATAAGAAATGGTTTATTTGAAAAGAAACTTGACTCTAATTTATTTACAGGTGAAATAAACCAGGGGTCACCATGTCTACAACACAAATATGGCCATTTTATTTACTGTTCAAAACCACCAGTGAGCCCACATGTGTATTCTGAGTTTTCATATATAATGTCAGTGATGGTAAAACAGTGGTAAAAATCTTTTCTTTGAACATTATTTTATTTCAAAACACCCTGCATGGTCAAAACCTTCTCAAACCCATTATAAAAGTCTCAGGCACCAAACAGCACATTCATAACCATTATATATAACAATTTTCCGTGAGGAAGCTTTAAGAGACATTAAACTCTTTGGACATCTGGTTCCTGTCACCACCACTATGAACAATTCTGACTCTGTAATTTTCTCTAGATTGGAGCATTTCACATCAGACCATTCTGAATGACAAGAAGTTATAGAGAAAAGGAAACAGACAAAAAAGGAAATGTGTAAATCAATATAAAGAAGCTCTTGATGTTCTCAGAACCATGAACTGAACAGTGCTGTATATGTATGTAAGTATATATATCTTGGCTAAGCTTTGTGTTGTGTGCCGTGAGTAAAATCAGTAGGAGTGGAAGAAGGAGGTGTGAGGGGAATCTATATCTGTCTGCTGCTTTGTTGCTCATCGTTGCATCCACACACCTGCTCTATCCCCATATTCATTTGTATGTGAGGAAAATGCAGACTGCAAAGACATCATGCTGTGGTTAGGTAGCTCTGTATAAAACTGTAAGCACAGGCTGTTTTCAACACGTGTTGTGATTGGTGAGGAGCCAACATTTATCAAACACAGCAGCCTCTCACAGCTGGAGCTGAACCCCATCCCTCTATCACCCAGTACACTAAAAGTGTTAGAGCGATGCCATAGAGAAATCATTGTTGGTCCGCTTAAGAACTTTCCAGTGTATGGCTCTTGAGATGCACTCAGGTGATAGTGTTTAATGGTGAAACCTGTGGTTTGACAGCCACATCATTTCAAACTTACAGTGCTGAGTTGTCGTGTCTCAGTGGAAGAATGGACAGAAACACCTGTGGATGTTTTTTTAGATCTGAAGCAAGGTGGAGCTTGAGTTTCTCCTTTCTCTCAAAGATGAAAGCTTTATGTACTGTTTATCTGATAGTGACAGTTTTGGTGGTCTACATGGCTGTTAGGAGTCCCATTTTCTCTCTATCTTTTTATAACTTTTTGAACTTTAGTTTTAGAATCTTCTGTTTATCACTTGTCTTCTTTTCACTTTTTCCTTTCTTATGCAAGTTAATTATCCTACATCTAATTTTGTCAGAATATCCCCTAAAACATGAATAAAGTGTACTTAAAGGCTGATTTGACTGTAAATTAATCAAATGAAGGGTGGTCTGTGACTTTTTTTTTTTGCTGTAAGTACGTTTAATAGGCATACCATTACTCAGCTCACCTGTTGCCTCATTTGTCAGCTCCCTTCTACCCCATCCATCAATGAAATAGTATCACCAGAGGACCATCACTGAACAGATGTTTTCTGAGTGGCGAATCATTCTCAGCACAGTGTGACACTGACATGGTAGTGGAAGTTGCACTGACTGAAGTGTATCAGGCCTAAAAGAGTTGTTGTGTTTTCACATATTGTGTACTACATAAGATTAGAATAAAGACAACTAAAATATATTTAAAATTAAAATATGGTTCCCCAGACCCTGAAAGCTAAATGATAGTTTTGTTTAGCACCAGTTTTAATTTAGTGAAGGATTGAACAGATGACAGTTAACATGGTACAAGATGGTGAATGTAAATACTGGACTTCCTTGAGGAGAGCTTTGGATATGGTTAAGCTAAAATAATGACAGACACCATCATTTATAGTATTTATTCCATTGTTTTTTCCAAGCAATAACTGCTTATTGTCCATGAATTGATTTAAATATAATTTCCTCAGGTGGCCTGAGACTTTTGCATATTACTGTACATAGACTCATTGTATGAATGAATTAGTAAGCAGAACCCAATTATATGAAAAACTGCATAACTATTGTCTTAGATCATTGTTTTCTGTGTGAATTTTCTTTGTTTTGCAAGAAAGAAACAAAAAAAAAAATACACAGATTACTATGTTAGAAGACCAGAGATGCAGATAGACTTAATGAGGTACTGAATCATCTCTATGCGGAGACATGCAACCAATATGCTTCATTAACTGTGTCCACCGGAGATGCAAATGAAAATGCAATGGAGCACTAATGAGGACGGCTGAGACCGGTCACAGAAGACAGCAAATGTAGGCCAAAGAAAACTGATCCAGACTGGAACACCATGAAAGAAACACCGCATAAAAGGTTCCTAAATTCTTGGCCTACAGTTCTAGGAAAAATATTAACTTTTACATTCTGTGGAGATTCTTTTAATTATAAAAAAAAGGTTCTTTCCAAAAATGGCCATTTAAACAGTCATCTATTAAAAGCAGTGGTGGACAGTAACTAAGTAAATGTAATTTGTTACTGTACTTAAGTAGGTTTTTCTGTATCTGTACTTTACTTAAGTATTTCCATTTTGAGTGACTTTCTACTTTCACTCCACTACGTTTCAAAGTCAAATATCTGACTTTTTACTCCACTACATTTTGTGAAATCTGCCATTCCTTTTGTTTTTTTGTGTGTATAAAAATGTAACATGTCAAAACAAAAGAAGCGCAAAGCAAGAACACCAATCAGGGCACAGCGGTCACTTTGCTCAGAACTTGTTTTGACCTGTTGGTCATACCGATCCAGTGCAAGCACACAGTTCAACGTCAGTGCAGCAGCGTAAAAATACATACGTCTACCTAAATAATGAACTAACCTAACTTTGTGTAAATAGACCACAATATAGAAATATGTCCACATATGCAGTCGTGACTGGCACATCTTTTTTTCTGAATTCATACAAGCACTTTCATTTTATAGTAAATTAGTTTCGGTTAGTTTATGTTTATGATCAGAGACCTACAGATCAATTCAGTAAAGGAAAACTTATTTGTGATCCTTTTTTTAAAGTTTTAAGCCAGGTTTATTAAACTTGTAACTAATTTACAAAGTAATCTTAAACTGAAACTTTGCTTGTTTGTAAAAGTGATTTCAGAGCCACTCGGTTCTCCCTGATGGAAACTGTTTACCTTCAGTGTTTTATGCTTATGATCATTTTAATAGACGTCAGCGTCACTAATTAATGATGTTCTATTAAAAGACTGGTTTACCAAGAGAGACACTGGAGGATTTTCACCTAATATGAGTCTTATTACAAAAATGATAACAGGACATCAGAGTCATAATTGCTCTTTTAGTACTTTTGATACTTAAGTACATTTGAAGGCAAATACTTTTGTACTTTTACTCAAGTTGAGGTCCAGAGTAAGGACTTCTACTTTTACTGAAGTAATATTTTACCTTGGGTATCTCTACTTTAACTCAAGTACATGACTTGTGTACTTCGTCCACCTCTGATTAAAAGGTTCTTTAGGGAACCAAAAGTGGTTCTTCTAGGGCATCACTTCACATTTGTCGGTGGGATTTCCAGCACTGTGGTGATGTTCGATGAGTCAGCCTTCAATTTACATCATTTTACATCATTGTTCATGTACAGGCACAGGTCTGTTGTCATTGCCTTAAAGTTAAGCCAATGCCATTAGGCTATTAGCTTTCTTACCACATCAGTTCTTTGTGTTGCTAGCATGGTCAAGCCAAACTTACCTTTACATTGGCTCACTTCTGGGGGTACATTCCATACACCACTGAGCAAATTCTATCAAAAATAAATAGGTGCTAATGTTTATGACGCTCTCCAAGTCCTGCAGTACCTGTTTTAGTATGAGCCGCTAACATATGGGCCTGATTAGTCTGGACTAAAGGGCTCTTTACCTTCTATGAAATTGTTGTCTGTTTTGAAGCTTACAGACGAGCAGATGGGTAACAAATAGTGAGGCTAAATTAAGAGCTAATTTAAGAGAACTGCTTAATGAAAACCATCAAAGTACATCGCTTCTGTAAGTCTTTGACATGAGTTACTGATGTATTCAGAAGATGTATTCAGATTACAGAGGTTAAGCATCAATCTTCAGTCCAGGTTGAATTTTATAAAGGTAGTATCCACAATACAGTTTTGCATTTTTTAGAGATTTTTTTTAGATTACTTACTTAGCAAATTAAGAAAAGCCTACAATCTTTAAAAGAAGCTCCAACAATGCTTTTTATTTCAAAATAAGGGAAGAGGAACTCAAAAAATAGCTTCTTTACAAACACTCAAGTTCCACCTAAAGGGTAAGTAGACTGAAAACCAATGTGATGAGCCAGTTATAAATTTCAGTGTTTAACTCCTTTGAGGGATGAATGAACTGAATAGTCTCCCCAGTAGTGGACATGATCATAAGTGATAAGCTTAGCGTTAGTGTTGCACTGGACTTTTTTCATGGCATGATATTACATGTATAAACTGAAATTAACTGAAAATTAGAGCTATCCACTTTATTGTTGAACATAAGATTTAGGATATAGAATTTGGAATACTGGAGCTGGAATTTTGAAACTTCATTCAGATGATGAAACATTAACAAAGGGATTAGTGTGCGGATGCTATTCTGAATATGTTACGTTTTATGTACTGTAATGGAATATGCTACTGAATTCATTTAGGAAAACATATTCAGCATTCAGAGGAAACTAACTTTCACAATTACATTCCATCGGTATTCTGGAATGTAGTTTATGACAAATTACAGTAAACCTGCTGTGTATGATCCATATTTTTCCCAGTGTAGATGTAGCATGAGAGACACAGCTTGTGAGCAATAGCTAAATAGATATATATGTGAGGGAGCTGAAGTAATATATTCTAATTTACACGTAAGACAGTCTCTGGAGAAAAGCCATTAGGGAAGAGGAAACGTGCCCTTGTGCATGAGCAGTGGAGAGGAGCACAGGGAGGACAGTAGGAGAGCTCATGAATTCTTTCATTTTGTAAATCTGTGTAAGTGTTTAGAGTGCTTGATCACGGTCAAAAGACTGCTGCTTTGGGTTTCACTAGACCAGTGACTCTGAAACATGACTTAAACATGATTCCTAGTTTCCAGTGACTCACAGGGAGAGTAAATGGGGGCTATTACATCAAGATGGCTTATGGTTAACGCCAAAGAACTGATGTCATCTCAGTCTGACCCTGTACACTGATAACTCTAGTTCTGTTGTGTCCCCTTGCGTCGCAGTGTTGGGAGATGACGTGTTTGACCACGGCTCAACGTCCGGTATCATCTCACTAATGGACTTCTTTATGACCGCAGGAAATGGCGCCACTTTGCGTGTTTGGACTGCTGCAGGGGTGTAAGCGGGGATAAATCGTGAATATAAACTCAGTAACATTAGACGCTATCTAAAGCTATTAGGGTCTCCTCCTTTCCTGTGTGATATCTTGTAATTTCAGGTCCTTTGCCCTTTAGTACATCCACTTGAGTAAGAAGGAGTTCATTTTCTGAATCTTTTTTTGGTAACTTTTTCGTTTACAGTTCACAGGAGTACTAGGTAAATATTATGAGTAGGGTTATGCTAAGTTACAAGATGATCTAACTAAATACAACAGGTTCTAGATATTAATTGGATACATGTGTGGAACATCTTTAAAGTGCTGTGTAATTATGTTGGATAACATGATGATGCTCAGACATTCTAACTAAATTACATTAAAATGCCCAACAAGTTCTTGACATTAAGCTGTTAGGATACAGTAAAATATGTCATTGTTAGAAAATCATGGTTGTAAGTATAAAAAGTCACACTAAATTTCACTGTATTGTCTCGTGTTTTAGCAGGAAAGTTAATCAGATGAAGGAAATCAAGAAAGCAATGATTCTTACTATGGTTTTGGCTTTGTACCCCTAGCTTAATCTAAATATACATCACACAGCTTTTAAAAGCCACAGAGCTTGTTTGTATTTACCACCTTATTACTTAATATAATTATCTGATTATGAGTAATTTTGCTATTAATAGTGCCAATTTGGTATTTCAGTGTAATTAAGTTAGACAGTCTGTCTACTTACTATCATTTCACATAATATAATTACCTCAAACTTTGGAGTTCTGTTCTAAAGTCAGAGATTATTCTTCATTTATTTAATTATTAGTCAAAAAGTACAAATGATTCCTTTCTCAGGATGTATTTCTGATAAGACAATCCACTTGCATGAGGAAGAGGACAGTCAAAGGAAAATGTGTGAAAAAAGAGGATTTTGAAAAGACACAGAGAAAATGGGACTTCTGATAACTCATGCAAGACCTGGTAGATTACCAAAACTGACACTATCAGATAAACGGCACTTAAGTCGTTCTTCTTTGGGAAAGAGGACTCCACTCTTGCTTCAACACTCTGAAAAACTCTGCAGGTGTTTCTGTCCATCCTTCCACTGTGAGAAGAAACTCAACACTATGGATATGTAGCTATCAATGAGCTGTTACTGAGAAAAAAAGAACATTTGAAAATCAAACAAAGAAGGTACTGGTCTTTGCAGAACAATGGACTATCCACCAATGGACAAAGTCCAGACCTCAACATCGCTGAATGTGTTTGGGATGATGTGGATCATGAAAAGCAATAAAATGCTTCTGAGACTGAACTTTGGAGGTATAGAAAAATATCCCTGCAGATCAGAAAAGAATGAAAGCTGCAATAAAGGCAAAGTGATCACATTTTGAAATTGACAATGAATTTAAAATGAAGGTCTCTAATTTTTCAACAGTACTATATGTGCTCAAGTTGTGTTCACAGATAAAAATGTATTTATTTCCATTATTTTAGTATGTATATTCCAGTATAGTCTGCTAACAGATCTTCCAGTCATATTTACTCATTATTTTCAAAGGTTATTCTTAATCAACACAAAATAGCTGAATGAGAATGGCTTAGAAGTGTAAGAACTGTAATTGATCAGGCTTTACTAAGTAAACAACTGTTCTATGCTCATATTCACTACACCAAGTGTGTCTGTGGGTGACCAAGTGAAAGGATTTTGCTTTTCCAAACAAAACCTCAGCAGACTAGTGATCACAAATGTGGAGACCACCTACAGTAGCTGTTCTTGGTAGGCGAGTGAGCCCAGCACACATTTAATGAATCAGCAGGGCTCAGCACCTGGCACTGCAAACCGCCTTACTGACGGGAACCGAGCACAGAGATGGTGCAGATAGCCCACTGCGTCTCAACTGGTGCAGAACATACCGGAGAAAGTGCAGGTATTCACGCTGAGATAAGGCACAGTGGCTCCCGCTCCGCTCTGTTTGGCCCTGCCATTCTGGGACAACCCACTGCTGCTATGCTCGGAATGTACTGCCGAACTACAGAATGACTGTGGAAAGCAGCCAGTAGATCTTAGACATCAGTATGGGGACCATGGATGATATACTATAGTGCACGGCTGCCTGGTGAACCTGGAGATCTACTGACCTGTAGAGTTAATGGTGCATTCTGATAATGTCCCCTTAAAAATGGAAAATAAAGTTGCC
Source organism: Pygocentrus nattereri (assembly GCF_015220715.1). NCBI lineage: Eukaryota > Metazoa > Chordata > Actinopteri > Characiformes > Serrasalmidae > Pygocentrus > Pygocentrus nattereri. Next base: position 44,020,885 of record NC_051211.1, read on the forward strand.
ATAAAAATAATTTCATAGATGCCATAATGTTTGACAGCTTATGTCAAACTTGTTCTCTCAGTTCTTTTCAAAATATCTTGACTGAACCAAAGTTAACTTAATTAAGGGCATCAGGTCACTCGCTAAGATTACTATAAGATGTCCAAATGATTATGTCTATGATGCATCTATATAGACTCCACTGTCCATCAAATATACTTATTAATGTTGCTTTTTGGATATTTATTGCTAGACTATTATTTATGTCTGACTGTTATGGTGTGTGAGTAGACTTCACATAAACGAAATGTTTCAAAAGCTGTTATTTTAAAGTGTATATTTAATTTTTTATTAGATTTAAAAAAAATTTAAATTTATAGTGTAAAATCATTTAAAACTGGGCATTTTTTTGGAGCAGGCTTTTGGTGCCCTTGCATAGTTACCCTGGTCATCCCCAGTGTAGATCTGCTGGATCCTTTGGAATGGATACATTGGATAGCCGTCTTGGTCTTGTCTCATGCTCAACATTGTTTTGACTGCTTTGGAGTACGGTAGACTCAGAAATTGTTCTTGAGACCAGTTGAGTGCAGTGCCTCCATCTGAACTCATTAAAAACTAGAATAATCTAATAAATCTACAATAATCGAATAAATCTACAATTATTTATGAATATATAAAATATGCAAGAACCACAAAGAAATTGTGTGCTCTTTTACTGATTTCTTCTATTTGCCATTCTAGAATAATTCTAAAGTGCTTTTTAAAATCTAAATCTAAAGTTAATAAGTGCCTGTAATTAGAAAATTAAGATAATGCTTAACTCTGGTCTCCAGTACCAGAGTTGAGCCCAGCTGCTATAATGTCCTGGAAGGTTGGTCTGGGGTGGGGTGATGTAGGCCATGCCAGTTGGAAGAAGAGAAAGAAAGTATTGGAGATGTTATTTCTGTATGGGGATAGTGGCATTCTGAGCAATAGTGTGACGTATATATGAACCACATACTTCACTGTGCAAAGTCAAACCATACTAAACAGTCTAAACAGTCAGGCCCCCCTGGACCCTCAGAGAGCAGGTATCTATTTGGGTGGTGGATCATTCTCAGCACTGCAGTAACACTGATGTGGTGGTGGTGTGTTAGTATGCGTTGTGCTGGTCTGAGTGGATCAGACTCAGCAGTGCTGCTGGAGTTTTTAAACACTTCAGTGTCACTGATGAACTGAGAATAGTCCACCAACCAAAAATATCCAGCCAACAGCGTCCTGTGGGCAGCGTCCTGTGACCACTGATGAAGGACTAGAGGATGACCAACACAAACTGTGCAGCAGCTGACTTAACATCTACAAGGTGGACTGACAAGATAGGGGTGTCTAATAGAGTGGACAGTGAGTGGACAGTGTTTAAAACTCCAAACTCCACTTCTGTGTCTGATCCCCTCATACCAGCACAACACACCACCAACACATCAGTGTTACTGCAGTGCTGGGAATAATCCATCACCCAAATAGTACCGGCTCTGTGAGGGTCCATGGGGGTCCTGACCACTGAAGAATAGGGTAAAAGGGGGCTAACAAAGTATCAGAGGAACAGATGGACTACAGTCTGTAAGTGTAGAACTACAAAGTGTATCTATATAATAAGTGGAGTTGATAACATGGACAATGAGCGTAGAAACAAGGAGGTGGTCATAATGTTATGCCTGATTGGTGTGTGTGTGTGTGTGTGTGTGTGTGTGTGTGTGTGTGTGTGTGTGTGTGTGTGTGTGTGTGTGTAGTTGCTACTTTTAACCTTTGTTACAGCTTCCATGCTTTTCAGTAGACTTGCTTTTAGATTTTCAACAAAATGTGCAGGGATATTTTTTTACACCTCCAAAGTTCAGTGTTAGAAGTTGGTTGCATTTTCTCATGAATCAAGTAATCTCAAACACATTCAGTGTTGCTGAGGTCTGGACTCTGGGGTGGTCAGTTCTGTGTCCTGAAAACACCAATAGCTTCTTTGTTTGACTTGCCCATTTTCTTCTTTTTATTTCCTTTTTTCAGTGAGCCTTCTTTACAGCTACTCATCCCTTCAGACCCAGAGCACTGATTTGTCTTGTCACAGCAGACAGATGGACAGAAACAGCTGTGGATTTTTTCAGATCTGAAGAAGAGCATTGCTTTAAGTGCTGTTTATCTGATGTTGACAGTTTTGGTGGTCTACAAAGCCTTCCGTAGTTGTTAGAAGTCCCAACTTTTAATGTAAGTGAATTATCTTATTTTTAATCTCCTCAAAAATATCTCCTGAAAAACTTCTACTTAACAGCAGCTTTGAAATTGGAAAAGAAATAAAATAAAGGGTGGTCTTTGGCCTCTGCTTAGTATTAAAGACATCCAGAAAAAGGCAAGAATCTGATTTAATGTGCTCAACAATTGAGGCAAAGAGAGAGAAGGTCCCTCTGGTTTATTGTGCTAACCTACTTTTATACACACAGTTTATCCAGTGGGCTTTGCTTCTTAACCTACTTCTTTATTGCAGTCCTAGTTGAGATTCAGGTACAGCGTCTAAGCAAGTGGAAGCAATTGTCATTCCAGTGTTCGGTTAGTGTGTGTGAGTTTGAGTGTGCAAGTGTGTGTATGGGTGGGCAAGAGCTTATTGGACTGAAGTGTGAGCTGTCCTATCCAATTCTACTTATGTTGCCAACTCTCCACCAAGAGACAAAGTTCACTTTCAGGAGAGCTTGAGGGGATCCATTCTTCTCCTGGCCTGAGGAGAGAGCAAGGGGGAGGGGGAACACACATAGATTACAGCAATCCACTCATAGCCATCAGGAAAATATTCAACAACCATTCCAGGAGAGAATGAGCAAGCAAACAACAACAGGGGACTGGCAGGTCAGCTCTGACTGCTGAAAGAGGCTACTGAGCGAACAGTGGAGAACATTCAGTCTTCTTATTTTAATTATTTTAATTATTTTACTTTAACTTATTCAGTAAGTACTATGAAACTAACACAGCTGTATTGTGATAGTTTGCCTGTGCTTTGTTTATTTTATAAGTGAAAATAAGTGAACACATCCTATACAGAGATCACACTTCTGCACAGTTTAATGCACGGTGCCTGCTAATTTGTTGAATTTATTTATATGTTTTAAAAAGCAGCAAATACTACTATCCAAAAAAGTTTGTGCACTGACTTTTCCTCATAAATAAAATATATATATATATATATATATATATATATATATATATATATATATATATATATTCTTTTTTTTATGTAAAACTGATGTACACACTTGAATCAAGTAAAGTCTGTTCGCTTCTTTTACTGTTCCAGCTATACAAGGAGCATGTTTTTCTGCACAATTTCTATTTATTTTATGAGTTTAACATATTGGGAAAAAACATCCATACATTTTCTAAGCCACTTATTCTCCCGGGTCACGGGGGAGCTGGAACTTAACCCAACATTCATTGGGCAGAAGGCAGGAAACACCCTGGACAGGTCGCCAGTTCATCGCAGGGCAGACACACAGACATACACATTCACAACTAGCAGCAATTTAATGTCTCCAACTGGCCTGACTGCATGTATTTTGACTATGGGAGGAAACACATACAGACAAAGGGAGAACATACAAACTCAACACAGAAAGAACCCTGGTCGTCTGACTGGAGAATTGAACCCAGGCCCTGTGAGGTGACATATAAAATACAAAATGTTCCCTAACTATCGCACAGGCCACATTTTGCATTTGTAGTTTTTCTCCAATGTGTTAATTCAGCAGATAAACAGAAATTGTGCAGTAATATGTGCATATTGTCTGTTAAGGATATGTAACTTTACTTCAACAAAATATGTACTTTGACCAGGGGCGCCCAAACATCTGCATATGACTGCAGGTGAAGGATTGTTAAGTAAATTCTCATTTGAGCTTAGATTTTTGTTCTTTTCTGTGTGAGGAATGGAAATTTGGAAGAGTTGTCCTTGCTGAAAACCTGTGAGGCAGTTACAAGAAAATGATCCCACATCTAATGTGCAGTGATTGAAATCTGGAGAGCAGCTTTGGCTCCTCTCACCCTGAGATGCATCCTGGAGATCTGACTGTTCTACTTCTGATACTTCTGAAAGAACAGCGTAACACTGGTTACATAACAGACCGCAATCTTTGAGTTAGTCATGGGGGAATGAGGAGGATGGAACATCACCATCATAGATTTTTTTCATCAAAGATTTTGCTCCATATTTTAAACATTATTGTCAACTAAGGAAAAAGAGTAGGGCAAAAAGTATCCACCACATCACTATAACAGGCAAAAGTGTTTGACATATGGTTATTATATAGAGTTACAAGTATATTGTAGTTGTGTGTCATATCAATGTTCATGTTCAATCTTCGTGTTTTTTTAGTTGTAATTTTGTTTACTCTGTTTGATAATGCCCACTGTACTTTACTTTGTGTAAATATATCAAAATAAATTGACCAATAAAAATGATATCTTACTACATTACATTTAGAACATTTGCCTTTTTCCTATGAAGTTTCCCTTTCTAACATCCATCCATCTTCTACGCCGCTTCTCTGCCAGGGTCACGGGGGGGTGCTAGAGCCTATCCCAGCAGTCTTCGGGCGGAAGGCAGGAGACATCCTGGACAGGTCGCCAGTCCATCGCAGGGCAGACAGACAGACAGACACAGACAGTCACTCACACCTAGGGGCAATCTAGCACGTCCAATTGGCCTGACTGCATGTCTTTGGACTGTGGGAGGAAACCGGAGAACCCGGAGGAAACCCACACAGACACAGGGAGAACATGCAAACTCCACACAGAGAGGACCCTGGTCGCCCAGCCGGGGAATCGAACCCAGGCCCTTCTCGCTGTGAGGCGACAGTGCTACCCACCCCACCACCCCACCCCACCCCACCCCACCCCACCATGCCACCCCTCCTTTCTAACATATGAAGTTGTTTTTGTTGTGACAACATATAACTATTTAACTGAACACACGGTAAAACAGAACATGTATAATTTATGGAGTTTAACCAGTTGAACATGCTTTTACTCATGCTCTCATATTCTCATAGCAACATCATCTGCAACATTCGAGACAAATTCTTGAAATTCTCCCTGATGTTTTTGATCCACTAAATTACCTTTTTACATACCTACTTGTTCTGTTGATTAATGAGTTGGGTGTATAAGTCACAGAATTCATACCTACATTATTTAAATCGCCATCTTGTTGACTGTAATGTAGCACCATATATATATATATATATATATATATATATATATATATATATATATATATATATATATGGTTTCAGTTCTACTTTATCATCTCTTTATCATCTTCATTTTTTAAAGTAACGAATCTTACTTATCACATTACAACCATTAGACTTATCTTTACCAAAATAAATGAACCGACGAAATATACATTAAAAACTTATTACACCAGCATTATTCATACTTTCTTCTATATCTTTTAAATTAGTCAAGCTGTTTTTTGGCAAAGCAGACAGTGCTTTGTATTACAGAGAAGAATGCCTATGGCTTACTCCCTTTCCATCACTGGCTTAAGTGCATTTCTGGCAGTAGTGAGGAGTCACTGTCGGGGAGAGCCTGATTACCCCCCCGCCTCGTTCTCCCACCTGCTTAGGTTTAAGTGTCACACTTCTCTATTATCAACTGTTCGGTATGTTTAGTGTAAGACTATATGGCCCTGGCGTTTACCCAGTAATGGCAGCAGTACACAATGGGAGGCATGCTTTTCTCTAATGAATACCAAGAGTTAAAAGGCTTGAATTCGTTAATGTGTGCTTATTAGCTCCTCAAACCCAAAGGGTCCATATGTGGGCCCGCAGTAGTACATAACTACAATACTTACATATTAGTTTCATTGTAACGGCTGAATAATGCATAGTAGTTACTGCACAGTAAGTCTTAAGATTAATAACTGAATAATAGGCTTAGAGTTCAAAGACTTAATAGATCAGAGTATACAAGCCATGTAGTAGGGCTTTATTAGAAAGCAGAAAATTAATAGAAAAGATTAGAGGTAATTTGAGAGTAGAATACAGCTACAATTCGATCAGATAGTTTTGGTTGCAGCGCATAGAAATTGAACAGTCAGACCAAGTGTTTCAGTGTTACTCTGTCATTAGACTAGTTTAAGGACCAACCACACTGAACTTTGCACAGTACTGTGTAAAGGTTTAAGCCTCTGTATCTGGACAAAATATACTGAAATAAGTAAACAAACCAGAAATTTTGGTCTGTGAGTTAGCTTAACAATCTCCAATGCTCTCCTTAAGGAAGGCCAGTATTTACAGTAGCCACCCAATACCCAGCTGAGCTAAGCAATCCTTTATTAAATAATTAAATCAGACGAGTTGCTGATGGACTGACTGGAGTGCACCAAAATTGTCAAGAGCCAAAATTGTTTTTCTTACTGTATTCCTCTAGCCAAGATAATATTTTTTGTAAAAATTTAACATTTTACTCTATTTACGTATATTTGTATTTATTCTAATGTTCTATATTGTTTTTGCTAGCAAAAAACACATTACTGCCAAGATAAAGAACTTTAAGCTGTTTTCTTGTTTATCTTAAACAGGCTTTACATAGAGAATCTTTCATGCAACTTTTTGCATGTTGTGAGTTGCATGCAACATACCATGCATGTTGACAGTCATACAAAGCAATTCAAAAACAAAACATTGCATGCAACATATTCAGTTACTCCACTAGTTAGACAAATTTGCAGCTCGAATTTTTGATACATCATGTCATTCTCAGTCTATCTACATAAATCACAGTAACAGCAGGCTAACAAATGAAAAAAGGCATAAAATATAAACAACTATCAACATTTCAAAAAGGTCATCAGGAAGATTTAATCAACCATGTCTGTTTGATTTTCTTGTGCATTAATCTGGTGAATTCAATCTTTTAAAATGAAGTTGTTCAATTAGATCATGCAATGTGTTATCAGTGTTTTGATAGGCTGTTTCAAGAAACTTGTTTGACAAAATTGACAAATTGAGACTCCTGCGACTGTTGCAGCTGAGTTTCAAATGAGTTGCAGGATGCTTTACACTATGTCAAATGAAATGTAGTTGCATAAAAGTTTCACATGTCAAATCAGACTAAAGCATTTGCCAAGTGATTGCGCCAGATTGCTTAGGGAAAGGAGCATCTATACAACTACAAATTTCAAAGATGACTAATGTTTTCACAACTCAGTTCCAGTTTGGCTAATGGAAGTCTTTATAAGCCTATGGATTTGTGTATGAGTTGAATTAGAGCAAAGGAACATTGATGAGGGCGGCACGGTGGCATGGTGGGTAGCGCTGTTGCCTCACAGCGAGGAGGGCCTGGGTTTGATTCCCCGGCCGGGCGGCCAGGGTCCTCTCTGTGTGGGTTTCCTCCGGGTTCTCCGGTTTCCTCATGCAGTCCAGGACATGCTAAATTGCCCCTAGGTGTGAGTGACTGTCTGCCCTGCGATGGACTGGCGGCCTGTCCAGGGTGTATCCTGCCTTCTGCCCAAAGACCGCTGGGATAGGCTCCAGCATCCCCCTGCGACCCTGACGGAGAAGCGGCGTAGAAAATGGATGGAACATTGATGAAAGGCGCTTACTATGTGATACATTAGCACCAAAGCTGGAGCCCTGTATTATGCAGTTTAAACTTTATTGTTTTCAGATTAAACACCAGGTTTCTGTAAACAAAAATGCCCATTAAACCAATTAATGCCATACAGATATAAATAGATTCTCAGAGAAGACTCTACTGACTTTGTCTCCCTGTATTTAGTAAATGTACAGAAAACCTATTGGTTCGAAACACACTTATAATAGGAGCCAGTGGGGAGCTGCTTCAGTGTGTTTCAACTCAGTTTTTGGCCTTTTACTAAGCACAAGAAAACTATTGCCCACAGTAATTGACCTTATGCTATAGATTGAGCAGATAGAGATTAGCTTGAAAAACACTGGTGTACTCCTTTAATATATTTTAGCAATATTAAACCTTTAAATGTTTAAAGTCTGACATAGTGCCCTATTAAGATGAGAATTTATACTGACATATGATGTGTACAGTAACTTCAGGCTCTACAAAGACAGGGGGGGAACCAACCAGATATGTATGTCTATGTTGGATAAGACAAGTCAACTGCTTATCACGCTATATACACCCCCTTCACATGCACATATACACTGGAAGACACTGAGCTCATAACTGCAATAAGTTTGACCTACAGTAAAGACCAGACATCTCACAAGCCTCCCATCATATCAAGAATTTGTACATATGGGAGCTGTGGCTGTGTTTTATTAAAGCAATAAGCCCCAATATGGTGTGCATCCTGGTTTTTCAAACAGCACTGGCTATTCAGATTTTTTATCAAGAAATTTTGGATTAGATATCTGTGTCTTGTTCAAAGGTAATCTCAAAGGTGAAGAGATCTTTTAAGTGATGTTTGCTGTGATTGGCTATTTCTTCTTACATAAAGTGTTGAAAGGACTGTTGGGTTTTCTAGTTGGTATAGATTTGTATGGATTTTATAATGCAGGGTAGAGTAATGAGATTTTTTTTGAGGGTCCACTCAGCTTGTTTAAATTTGCAAGTGCTTAGTCCTTCAAATTCAGGTTTAGAGCTCAATTTCATCATGCTCAAAGGGTGGCTTTCTGCTCTGGTAGACTGTCCTTTACGTCTGAAAGAACACTGCCTATGAAAGCTAAAGTCAACAGAAACACACATCTGCCTTTTAATGCACTGATAAGATTGAAATAGTTGGAGTGAATGTTTGACATTTCTTGGCTACAACTCTATGCTGCATTGGCATGTAGACCATACAGTTGGACATGTGGTGGCACTGAAGGAATAAAGGCCCCATCGGTGAAGGCAGCAGCTAGTCATTTCTAATCAGACCATTCATTGCTTGTCACTCTTTTGGACCACAGCACATGCACTTTTCTTTCCTCTCTCACCTACTATAAGGTGAGTTCATCACTTCCAGTGCTTAGACTGGTTTGTTTAAGTGTAATGTTTGACACAGTGCATTCTGCAATCATGAGTTCAGATGAGATTCCAATTTCTGAGAACATGAACAATTTAGGCTTTGTTAAATTGCAGGACTGTGTGCTTTCTGTGATGGTTGTCATCTGAAATAAGTCTCGAGTGGGATTGGGAATGACATGTTGAAGTGCATGTCTTCAAATTACACCACAAGCAGTACCAAAACACACCTAAATCACTTTCAGCAGGGTGAGTGTGAGAACAGGGGTATATCCATGTTTCCAGTGGCGAATTTTCACATGGCCCTACAGCACTGTGCAAAATTCTTAGGCACCCAAGACACATTTTCAAAATCTATTCATTTGTTTGATGTTTATATGTGTTTATATATGTTTATACATGCTTATTTGCAGAGAAAAGTGTTAATATTTGAATAAACAAAATGTATAGAATATTAATTAATAATGATTGTATATATATATATATATAACTAGATAGTGCTTGAAAAGAGCTAAAAGTGTATGTGTGTTTTTGTGTAGGTGAACAGCACCTCCTTAGGTATGTGTCTGTTTGTGTGTGTGTGTGTGGTGTGTGTGTCTGTGTGGTGTGTGTGAGAGGGAGAGATGTATGTGTTTTGGGGGGAGGGGGAGAGTCATTCAAATTAACTGTCACTCTGTTATTATGCAGCTCTTAGTGGAGAGGCCTTGTTTGAGCCCGGTTTTGCACCCTCTGAACAAACAGTCATAACTCGGGAAATGTTTACTCTATCGCTTAACCAGATAGATGGTGTGAGATCCCTTGAGGATTATTTTGGTGTAATGTTGTGTGTATTGAGAAGAAAATGTCTGAGTCATGACGAGTTAATCACAGAGAAAATCTTGAAATAAGCAGATTCTGTTTTTGAGAAATTTACATGGGAGTGAATGGGGCAGTTTTCTGTACCTAGTGCCAAACAAATGCTCACAACTCTAAAGCTAATTGATAAAATAATGAGATATTTTGAGATTTCAGAAAGGACAAGTTTCTCCATCATTTAAAACTGAAATGGAGTTTCTAGGTGAAAGTGTAAGGATTTTAAAGCAGATTTCCTGCAAGACCGATGTGTCTGTGAGACTGAGTGGCCTGCTGTGACATCATCGATGTCCGTTAGAATTTGAAGTTCTGAATATTCTGCCATTCATTCTTATGGGAGGTGTTTAATTTTTAAACTTAATTTTATTCAAAACTACCAATCCGATCGATTCCAAAAATACATAGCACAAGTCACAACGCCGAGACCTTCGAAACACAGTTTGAACAGAGTCTGTATGTTAAGCAGTTCAGGCTGTATTAATCACAGAAAAGTATATATATATATATATATATATATATATATATAAGAAGTATGTATATAAGAATAACAAGAAGTATGAGAGATAACAATAGAGTGCTTTTTCAAGCACTCTAAGAAATATTGATTTTCTGGATGTTAGTGTGTGTGTTTAACCATTTTCAAGCCTTTCCTCGAGGAAGCCCAGTATTATATGTAGTTAAAAAGCAACTCCTGGTTTGACCAATCAGTGCTTCAGTAAATTGAGCTCATGATGTAATTGATGATATTAACAAGACTCTGTGGCGGCTGTGAAGGTGTCAAGGAAAAATATGGACCCAAGAAATTCTTGTTACTTTTTATTGTTTTTATGTTTATTTGAATTATGAATATGACTTTATTCTAATGTATATCGTGATAAACTCACTGCTGAGGTAATTTTTTAAAAATGTGCTTAGATGGCTAAAACTTTTTTATTCCAGCGTCCTATGTTCCCAGGTCCTACATTCCCAAGGTCCTGTACTCCAGGGTTCTATGTTCCCAGGGTCCTATATTCCCAAAGCCTTATGTTCCCAGAGCTCTATGTTCCCAAGATCCTGTACTCCAGGGTCCCATGTTCCTAGTGTCCAGAATTCCAAAGGCCCTATGTTCCTATTGTTCAGCATTCCCAAGGCCATATGCTGCCAGGGTCCTATGTTCCTGGTGTCCAGTATTCCCAAGGCCCCATGATCTCGGGTTCTATATTGCCAAGGCCTTAAGTTTCCAGGGCTCTATGTTCCCAGTGTCCAATATTCCCAAGGCCCTGTAGTCCAGGTCCTATGTTCTCAGTGTCCAGTATTCCAAAGGCTTTATGTTCACAGGATCTTATATTCCCAACGCCCTATGTTTCCTGAGCTCTATGTTTTAAGTGTCCTTTATTCCAGGGTATAATGTTTCCATTGCTGTGTGTTCCCAGGGTGCTATGTTTCAAAGGTCCTATATCTCCTTTTGTACTTTTTATGGTACATCATACCTCAAATTGATATATTAAGATAATATAAAAGGGGTTCCTAAGGCAGTGGTTAAGGCCATAGGATCACCAAAGGACAGAGGATAACAATAAATAGGAACACATTTCTCTTGGCTAGGTTAGCCTCAGTGAGCTAGTTAGCTAGCAAAGCAAACTTTGTAATTCAAATCATTTTTTAGGAAGTCAGAGTGTAGCATACATAAACTTTATCAATCAGAATGTCAGTAAATGTACGTTTGCAAATATATCAGAGGTATGAATGTTAGTCTGATTTTTTATTTACAAGGATTGTGATGACACGGGAACATAGTTTTGGTTTCTGGAACATTACAATGAAGGAACATAGGGCCAAGGGAACATAGGGCTCTGGGAACGTAGGAATGTTTCCAAATTTACAAAGGAAAACAGGCTCTGGGTGGCATAAGGTCCTGCAGTCGAAGAGTTGTTTTCATGAGCAAATAAAGGGCTCCTGGAACACAGCACCCTGAGGACACAGGGATGACCCTCTGAGAACGCTGGGCTGCTTTCAGTAGGTTTTACAGATCACTCTGAGCTGGAAAAGGTTGATTTATTTTTACAATCAAAAGTCTTTGTCCATCTCTCCACACCCTGTTTGAACAGTGTCCAAACATTTGACTTTAAACCAAGAACGCAACATGTTAACACCTCACTAATCCTTCTTATGTCTAGTGACTCTATAAAAACATGACTGCACACACCTGGGCTGGGTGTGGGTAGCCCTTATAATGATCACACAGCCAATCTCAGGGTTTTGATATTGGAATTGTGTTCTGACTTTACCCTCATAATCCGTGCTGAGCGTACTGTGGGTCTGCTTCAGTAGTGCACCGCACACGCAAGTGACCCTGAACTATTACTGTTCTCTCATATGCCTGGGCTGCCAGCACTGTTTCAATTCATGAGATGTTTCTTTCATGATCCAGGCTTGACTTCATGTCCAGATGTATAGAGACAAAGGAATGTGGGAACTGTGAAATAAGCCATTAATCACTGGTGTGTGAGCCATTAATCATTGGTGTGTGAGTGATGAAATGTGATTTGGTCCTTCCAACCTGAAGGCCATTCTTACACAATGCAAATGGTTTGGTCCCAGAGACCTTAATTTTGTGTGTAGGCTTTCAGTTCAAAAGGCATTTGAAATATGTCTCAGGGTGCATTTAAAGGTTCATTATAATGTGTGTCCACTACTGAGAAATTGTCACCAAGTAGCCTCTCAATGACCAGTAAACGTGCTGTAGTCAGGTGGCAATACTGACTGTGGACATTTCACCTCATCTGAAGGTAAAGAAAAAAGTCAGTGCCAACAAATGCCTTCAGTCAAAACCTCAGAGGAAAGAAAATGCTGTCATAAAGCAAAAGGAAAGGAAAGCAGTGCCATCTAGTGTTGAAAATTATGCAATTGATTCACCCGTTAAGGCAAGGCAACTTTATATAGCACCTTTCATACACTGCTGTCATTCCAAGTGCTTAACAAATAAGAAAATACAGTTGTTTAAAAGCTGTGTAAAAAGGTAAAGGAGAATAGAAATTAACAACAGAATTAAAACATCCATCCATCCATCCATCCATCCATCCATCCATTTTCTAAGCCGCTTCTCCATCAGGGTCGCGGGGTGGTGCTGGAGCCTATCCCAGCAGTCTTCGGGCGAAAGGCAGGATACACCCTGGACAGGTCGCCAGTCCATCACAGAATTAAAACAATAGATTTAAAAGAGAAACCACTGAATTAAAAATTAAATCATAGAATTACAAATCTAATTAAAATGAAAAAATTAAAAGTTAAACTAGGACAAGTGTCCTAAAGTGTCATTACAGAAGACATGGGGCTAAAAATGCAAAGAGTGTTTAAACTGAGCTGAAAGCTGCTAAAAAGGAACATTTTGAGCCTGGATTCCAGTGTCTGAGCTCTCCTAATGCTCTCAGTCATCTGGTTCCATTTAAGAGCAACATAGCAGCTAAACACATGTTCTCTATGTACCTTAATCAGGACTAACTGACTAGTTCCTAATGATCTGAGAATTGTGCTCGAGCCATGTTACAGCAACATATGAAATGAATATGCTCGTCCTGCACCACTGAGCGATTAATAGACCAGTAATAGTATCATTCTGTGATAGACTTAAGAATGATAGATAGATTTAAGAATGGGGTGATGTGTTCCCTTCGTTTACTCAGAGTGAGACTCTGGAAGCTGCATCCTGAGTTTGACTGTCCAGTTAGGAGAACTGATAGAAATTTATTTCCTGATAGAAATAAAAGTGTGAATGAGTTTCTCCAGGTCTAGTTTAAAATTCTGATCTTCTTGATTCTTTGCTGGTAACTTTCTGCTTTGCCACTTTTATTTAAAGCATATAATTTATAATAATATATATTGTTATATTGTTATAATAATAACAATAATAATAATTATTATTATAACTAATATTGTTGTTGTTGTTAATAATTATTATTATTATTGTTGTTGTTGTTGTTAATAATAATAATAATAACTAGAAATTTGCCTTTCCTGAAGGAAACACAGAATAGTTGCGCAGCGGATACTATGGAAGTCGATACAAGGAACGAAGGATGAAAAAACTACATATAGAAGAGCGCGGGTCAGTAACGTGGTGGATTTTATCTTGTAGACCTGCACTGAATGAGTACATGTACATTGGTGGTTGTTGGGAAAAAAAAATAATAGAGTTTGAATGGTGGCAAAAATGAATTGGAGTCCATGGGAGAAATGAGGGATGGAAGTAAACAACAAACGGATGAGTGCAGGTCAGAACAACAGTGAATTTGTGTTTCGGGGCCTGCCCTGAAGTAGTGTATGCGAAACAGTGTCGTTTGGGCAAGCAGAAATACAGTAGATTATCATGCAATTTTTCACCCAATTCATTGTCCATGTAAACTCAGTGCTACCTTAAAAGAAGTTCCACCTTAAAATTCAATGCTACCTATGTGCAGTTCCACCTTAAGTTCTGTGCCTCCTTAAAAAGGTTCCACCTTAAACACTGTGCCACCTTAAATTTGGTGCAATGTTATTTCAAGTTCCACCTTAAGTTCTCTACCACCTCACAAAAAGTTCCATCTTAAAATCTGTGCCACCTTAAATTTATTGCAATGTTAATTAAAGTTCCACCTTAAACACTGTGCCACCTTAAATTTAGTGCTATGTTAATTAAAGTTCCATTTTAAATTCTGTGCCTCCCTTAATTTTGTGATATGTTAGCTGAAGTTCCACCTTAAATTTAGTGCTAGCTAAAAGAGAGTTTCATCCTAAATTCTGTGCCACCTCAAATTTAGTGCTAGGTTAATTGCAGTTCCACCTTAAAGTCTGTGCCACCTTAAGTTCTGTGCCACCTTAAATTTGTTTCTATGTTAATTAACGTTCCACCACAAATTCTGTTCCTCCTTTAATTTTGTGCTATGTGAACTGAAGTTCCACATTAAGTTTTGTGCCTCCTTAAAAAGGTTCCACCCTAAATATTGTGCCATATTTAGTGCTATGTTAATAGCAGTTCCACCATAGCAATTTTTTGCTATGTTAATTGAGGTTTCACCTTAAAGTTAGTAAAATGTTAATAACCGTTCCACCTCAAACATAGCGCTATGCTATTTGAAGTTCCACCTTAAATGTATTGTTATGCTAGTTCCACCTAAAATTTAAGTTCCACCTTAAACCTCTGCGCTATTTTGGTGCAGTTCCACCTTAAAAGCAGTTAACCCTTCACAGAGCTGCTGAGAATCAGGCTGGGAGTTGGTGAGACATTGAGCTCTGTGCGTAGGTGTTGTGTGAGAGAGCAGGCCATTGTGACATCATGTCTGGCAGTCTGCCAACAGCCTCCCCATTCATTTTCAATGGGACGAAAATTCCCACATTTTTGGCTGCTGTTCGGAATCCGTGCATCCGATCAAAAAGCTGTATACAAGCACGCATCACACAATCGGCCGGACAACCTGGAGTTGGAATGGTGTCGATGTCTCGAAAACTGTGGGACTAGTTACGGGACAAAAATCCGGCAGAAAAATAAACAAAAGAAGAAGAAGAAGAATATAAATCGGATAACATTATATGCAAAGCAATGCGCAACTATAATAATGTGGAGTTGATCTGTGCTATTATCTTACTGCTATTATCTCATTGCACAAAGCGCTGTATAGGCATAAACATTTCGATGAAATGCTGCCCTCTTGTGGACAGTAAAAGAAGCGTAAACCAGAGTTAATCAGCCTAATCACCTGGGCAATGATTGATCACACAGGTCATCTAACCACAAAGGTGATCTATTATGCGCTGTTGCAGCTATAGACGCATTATTAATACAATCAACCTCAACATCATTCTTTCATGATAAGCCGATAAATATTCAAATCTGATCCCCCTGAGCAGGTTGCACTATATGTCCAAAAGCATCCAGACACTTGCAGCAGCTCCCATCGTTGATGATACTGGCGTTCAATTATGCACTCACAGCTTGTATTATCTCCATAGAAAAGCAATGACCAATAGAAAACCCTGGCCCAGCTACATACGACCCTAGGTGTCGGCCAAAGGGCTATAAGCCCCCCCAGCTTTGGGTTGTGGAGCAGTTGAACTGCGTTGTCTGGAGTGACGGAGCTCCATTCAGTACCTTGAGGATGAGCTGGACTGATCCAGATCTGATCATCTAACATCAGTAGCTGAACTCAATAATGCTCAATCAAATCCTCACAGCAATGTTCCAACATAGGGTAAAGGTAAAGCCTTCTCAGGGGCTGTAACTGCAGCAAAGTGGCGTTAGACACTTCACTGACACACTTGTGCTCAGGAGAAACGCTGGCTAAGCAGGTGTCCACACACTTTTGGACTGTTTAACAGAAGCGCAGCAGGTAAGCCTGACCGACGTCAGCGCCGTTTCGCCTGCTTTCATCTTCGCCGCCCGCGGTTCGCAGAAAGCGTAGGCAGGTCTTTCCAGTAAGGCAGGTGCTCCGCGCGCTTCGGCATTTGCATAAAGTCCAGGAAGTTTAGATCATTTTGTCTCGCGCAGAAACACCAGGACACCACACTCGAGCGCTGCTTCACAACAACAACGTGGAAAAATAAGGCGAGAATAGTTCAGGCTACACTAGTTACTCTGTTAGTATGTCAACATCATGAGTTTTGTGTGGTGGAAAGCGGTTTTTTTGCTCGTCTTTCTGTCTGAAGCCTCATGTCTTCGCGTTTTAAACGCCTCCTCTCTGAGCTGTGCAGTCGAGGTAAGTAGGCTAAGCTAACCTTTCAGGAAACTCAGCTGGGGAAACGCTGAGAAAGTCCGGGGAATTTTTTCACCACTTTTGATGTTAAATCTTCCTCTGACCACCTTTCAGGTTCAATAAATTATTCCAAAATAGCTACCGTTTACCCTGCACTCTTAAACCAGGTGGTTCTTCAATGGTTCTTTAGGAAAGACGATATTAGTACCGTGAGTTCTATATAGAACCATTTCATCCAGGAATGATTCTTGGTGAAGTGGTTCTTCAGATTGGTAGAAAATGTGTTGTACGCGGTGCTGAAAAGGGTTCTGCTGTTGTTATGATGCCAGGCTTGTTTTGGTGCTGTACTGAACTGGTTTGAAAAAGGTTCTGTATACAACCATATACAACACTGTCAGTCTGAAGAACCATTTCACCAAGAACCACTCATGGTTCTATATAGAACCTTTCCCTTTACTAAAGAGCCCTTGAAGAACCGTGTTTTCTTGTGTACCTGTTCCCCCTGTTGAAGTTGACTGTACACTAAAAGTGGTTTTAGTGAAGGTGGTGTTTCTTTTTAGTGCCAAAAAGAGGTTTTGTTGTCATTGTTACAAGTCTTAGAACCTTTGTGGTATAGAGCAATTTTTAGAAAATGCTTCAGTTACGAGTAGCTTCATTTACAGGAAGGTGAAAACGAATGTATTTGTTCATTATTTTTAAAGATTTTAGCTAAATTTGTACAATTATTTATTCACCTACTGTAAATTCATATGTACACTCTTTAAAAAATTCCGACACAGTACAGGAGGTGCACATTGCTCGTTATGATATAGCTCATAGCAATGATGTGAGTTATGATATATCCCTTAGCAAAAAGGGTTCTATATAGTACCAAAAAAGTTCTTGAACTGTTTTGGTGCTATACAATTTTCATTTTCTAAATGTTCTTTCAAAAAAACATATAGAACTTTAAAGAACTGTTTAACCTTACAAAGAGCTATTTCTTTGTTGGTTCTATATTAAACACATAGAGGAGAAAGCAAAAGCGTTCTTCACTTTTAATTTAAAGTCGGTGCGATGATATTTTTTTGACTGGTTTTTCCTGGTAATTATGAACCATTTCTATTGGTCTGTTCATCATAAGATGTTGACATGATGTAGTGGACAGCTGCTCTGACCAAATAATGTAGAAAAATAAAAATTTAAAAATATAGATTCAAGTTTTTTGTTTGACAGTGACAATATATAACCATAGCATTCATTTAAATACCTTCTAAGAACAATTTACATTATGAAATTTATTGCTGTTTTTGAACTGCAATACTACCACATATTGTGCTGAGGATATCATGCTTTTATGTATGTATTATGTGTGTAGAAAAGGTATGGTCTGATGCCATATGATTTATGGTAATGTGCAATGTTTATCCCTCAATGGGCCTTCAAAAAAGAAGGAAGAATTGGAATGCTTTAAAGGAAAGATGCCATTAAAAAGCTTCATTTTGCTCTTTCTTTCCAGGAGGTGGTGTGTACAGCTGAGATTAGTAAGTATTAGTATGTATGTATGTATGTATGTATGTATGTTTGTATGTATGTTCACAACACAGCAGAACAGACAAAATGAGTTTGACTGTAACAGAATGAGTCATAATATTAAAGAGTTCATTGCCTCCTTCAGATAAATGCTTCTACAAAGAATGGATGGAACAGCAGGATTACACTCCCACTGCGCCGGTGGACCTGAAGGTGCACTGGGACATCAGGATGGACGAGAATGGGGCCTTGGTGCCAGTGATTGTGGCCCAATGGAAAGTGATGGACGATGGTAAGTATTAAAATGTTTATATTGACATGACTCTGCTTGACTTGACAAATGAGACCAAAATAGTTAGTTATCATCTACATTTCTGATAATACGTTCCCTATTTCATTGTACTGACGATAATGACCCTTTTCTCTTCAGCTCTGACTAATATGGCCTATTTTGCTATGCTTTATTCTCACACTCAGTTCCAGACAATATAGCCTTTAGGAACTGCATAGATAAGCACTGATCCAACACATACACTTAGTAATGCTGGTATATTAAGTTCATTAATAAGTTATATTAAGTAAGTAGAATTCAGAGGGCAAATGATTATGGTATTTTAAAATGCATATGAAGGATATTCATGTACAGTTTGTTATTGTTTCATATATACATTTGGCTTCAATTCTATATGAGCTGTACATTTAACCCATTCATATCCATACCTGGAACACAGGAATATTTTTTGTTCAAGGTACAAACAATGTAAATGTACTCTCAAAGGCACAACAGTGGTTTTAAGGTCCAATTGTGTCCCTTCAATAAGGTATATGTACTTCTCCCAGTGGAAAAGTTGGAGTGTGTAGAGTCAATACAAATATGAAAATATAATTTCAATGGATTACAGTACAATAATGTTCCCTGATTAAAGGTACTGAGATGTACCCTTGAGGGTACCACCCCAGTAACAGGAGGGGTCCTGCCCCAGTGACAGTTTATTACCTTTATTTCTGAGAGTGTATGTGCCTACAAAACTGTTCGATTGGATTCTGTTAGACATTAATCTAAGGTACAGCTACACCAAATTCCATCCCTTTAGACCACTCAGAACAAGCTCTGTTGTGTTTTTCCTTATTGTGATTGGTTACTGATCTTAAATGGTAAATCTTAAATTGACAACATGGAGTTATGTTTGGAGTTTAAAGTAGGAATTACAGGCAAAGTATATGTTTGTTTTTTACAGGGAGCATTCGAGATTTGAAAGGAGCTGAGTTTCAAGTGGCAAAGGTAGACACTAGTGAACACTTTTGTATCCATTACACGTTTCTCCAGCAGCTTCCGGGTATGAGGAATCCCAAAGGTGAACAGGTGAGATATAAAATAACAAAAAGAACCCCTGTCTTTTATGGCTTTTATGGTAGACATCTTTTGTTAATGTTGGTTGTGATGTTTTCATTTCAGTGGTCTTTGTCTGTGGATCGAATGGTTGTTGACCCGGGCTTCACATACTTTGTGTCTGTTGCCAACCTCCCCAAGCCAAATTTAGGCTACACCAACTACAACATCAACAAAACTATTATTGTCCCAAGTAAGTTAATGAGAGTTAATGTTCTACGAGATTAACCATGAATATCTGACCTTCGCATTGGCACACATTACAGATAACAGTGTTTCATTTGGGACTGCTGTTATAATTTGTATCCATAACTACAGATTGCAGTAAGCCTCCCATGAAGTGGACCAAAGTCTGCACTGACACAGGTGAGAGTAATACAGAAATGTTATTCATCCTCAGAAAAAAAGCACGC
The DNA here is from genome assembly GCF_015220715.1 of Pygocentrus nattereri. Taxonomy (NCBI): domain Eukaryota; kingdom Metazoa; phylum Chordata; class Actinopteri; order Characiformes; family Serrasalmidae; genus Pygocentrus; species Pygocentrus nattereri. The sequence goes on from NC_051211.1 coordinate 44,040,732, forward strand.
ACACACACACACACACACACACACACACACACACACACACACACACACACACACACACACAAGTAAGGAAGTGAACCACAAAATGTTACATGGCAAGTTTAAAAAAAAATGTCATCAGTGTTTCTGCATTAATGAGATGAAGTAGCAAAATTGTTTTCATAATTAGCTTTAAAACACCTAGTTTAATAGCAGCTTACAGATTATGAAAAGAAAATTGACAAAAAACATTATTTACAGATTTATTATCAAACCTTACTGTGTTGTGGTAATGAGAACTTGGTCATGTACATTAGAAATCATTGCATATTTAACAAAAAAAAAACATTTTATTTTTTTTTCAAGTTGTTAGTATTTGTCATTTTCATAAGAAAATATAATATAATAGTAATATTATAATAATAATCGTTACTGTTATGTTTTCCCACATGCTGGTGCATAGTGATGTCATCAAAAATCCTACGCTGTTTCATAGGCAGCCAAAAGTCATTATTTACCTTTTGAATAATATGGCATAATGCATTGTGTTCAGGAACATGAACTAATGAGGTAAAAAAAGTAGAGATTTTTTAGTTTTGTATGCTTTTTAAGGCAAATATCACTGTCAAATCAAAAACTCACACCATTATACTTGAAACTTTTTTTTTTCTTTAAAAACACTAGCTGCTCTTTACATGATCTGAAAATAGACTTGGCCCAAAATTACTTTGTTACATTACCATTTATTTTCCTTTTACGAAAATACAAAGTTTTGTTCCAACAGCAATGATATAAATTACACTGATGCCTCGGCAGGCGCTGAGCATATGAGGGCAAGAGTGTTTAAACCTGTCATCAAGGCAAAAATGTCTCCTTTGAAGAGTCTTAAATGAAAGATAGTTTTGATTTAACTCTTTTTTTATCACTGCATGATTCCATGTGTGAGATTTTGTAGATTTTATCTTTGCCATGACTCTAAAATGTGGAAAATAGTAAAAAAAAATGAATTATGAATAGGTGCGTCCAAAGTTTTGAATGGTACTGTATTTATAGTGTAATGGTTTTACAATTCATTGGCATGCCTTACCAGTTTTTTTGCTGATGTGCCTCTGTGTGCAATTTTAATTTTCTCTCTGTGCCACAGGAGCGTTTTGGCAACCCAATATTACCATGGAGCGCACAGCACCAGATGGCAGGACACTCCTCATTTCCTTCAACACAGGAGAGCTTTCTGAAAGATATCATGTCTTTGTGAAATGTGGGGAAGACGGACAAATCAAAACGATCCTCAACAAGGTACAGAGTTACATTACAAGAATGTTTCATTTGTATTTGCCTTCTTATCCTTGTGTGACCTGCAAAAATGTAATTAATTGAATAAGAAAAATCACTAGTAGTTCCATTACAGAAACATTGTACTTTTGAACTTCTATTAAACCTACTTCTTAAAACATCTTCATCCACCACAGGACAACAAGTCATTCCTAAATGTTACATTTAACCTTGAGGCCTGGCCACAGACATGCTGCGATTTCAACGTTCAGGTGCGTTAGTATAAGAGTTTGCACCAGATTATTTATAGATTGTTTACCACCAATTACACACATGTTGACATAATAATTGAAGCGAGTCTGCTTGTTTAGATCCAGCCGTTCTTTCAGAAGTGTAGAAATGACTGTCACCGGAAGAACCGTGGCTTTTACATATGCCCAAGTATGGATCACCTAATCTAATGTTATGAATGTAGAATTGTGTGTTTTTTTAATACATTAAGTTTATGTTAATGTTCCTGAACAGAGCAAGACATCCCCTGCAAAGAACCCAAGATTTGGCTGATTTTTGCTGCTCTCTTTCTCCTCTTCTGTGGTCTTGTTGTTTTTGCTGCTTGTTTGTGCTGCAGGAGGCAGCAGAAGGGTAAGCAATCCAAGATATTTATATCTTTGAGTCTTACATTTTACGCTGCCTGAGACATTAGTCACATGTGTACTTGTTGAAGCCAAATTAAACTGTCTCATCCTAACATTATATCCTGATCCTATAGAGGCTGATCAGTAATACACCATTTGAAACATCTAAAACTATGTGAAAAGCATTATAAATGCTCGGATGCAGTGATTGATTCACAATGTAGAGACTAGTTACAAATTCTAAGCTTGCTGATTTGTAGCCTGAAAATCAAGAGATCAGAATAAACAATGGCCATTTAAAAATCCTATCCTTAACTACAAAAAAAAATCAGTGTCAAAAAATAAGAAAAATAAAACCAAATCATGCAATAAAGCAAAATTATCTGCCAGTATGGTGAGAGTATTTATTAACTACAAAAGATCTTTCCAGCTGGAAATGTATTTTCTTTAAAATCAGTAATTATGGTTAATAGCATTGTGGTTAGATTTAAATAACACTAAATTGATCTGATATCAAAATAACAATAATCTAAAATTAGCAATAACCAGTACATTAATCTTGTTTTTCATTTTCTTAAACTTTGCACAAAATTTCATGAAATGAGAATGTTTGAACACAATTTAAGCTCAGAAACTTTGCTTTTAAATAAATGTCTTTAAATGGTCTTAAATCAATACAGGATTAGCAATACTGCTTAAAATAAGTTAAGATTTCATCTTCGTTTCATGTTGCTCTTGCTATGATTTTGCCATGATTGGTGACAGACATTGATCCTGTACTGTATATTGCATCACAGGTGAAAAAATACAACCTGTTAAACCCACAAATGGCGTGGTCCATCCAATTCCAGCTCCTGAGCGTTCAGTGCTGATCATCTATTCTAGAGACCACCCTAAGTATACTGACATAGTACTAAAGCTCTCTGCCTTCTTGAGGGCCAAATGCGGTGTAGAGGTCTACCTGGACCTACTGGACACAACCTCAATCGGAGTCATGGGTCGCCTGCCGTGGACCGAACAACAGAAGCGACTGATAGAGCAAACCTCCAACAAGGTGCTGGTCCTTTGTTCAAGAGGAGTGCAAGCAAAGTGGGGGGCCATGTGTGGGGCACCCCAAGTTCGCTTACGGGAAGACGTCCTCTCATCAATGGGGGACATGCTGACCCTCGCCTTGCAACTTATTACCCCCGATATGCAACGCCCTGCCTCATACGGCAAGTATGTGGTGGCATACTTCGAGGATGTAAGCGGGGAGCATGATGTTCCGTCCATGTTTGACTTGGCGGTCAAGTACAAGCTTATGAAGCACTTCGAAGAGCTTTACTTCCGAATACTGGATCTGGAGAAGTATCAGCGAGGGAAGATACACACCATCAAAGGCATTGGCATTGATGAGTACTTCAACTGCCCATCAGGCAAAGCCTTGAGGGATGCAATAGAAGTCTTCCAAGCCTACCAACTGGAGAATCCAGACTGGTTTGAGAAAGAGTGCCTTGACAGTGAAGACGAGGAGCTGGCCGTGGCAAGCAACCCTTTTCTTGATCAGTGCACCCTGCCGATCCTTACGTGTGAGCCTGTGCTCAACAGCGGACCCCCTGTCTTTGAGCACGGGGTTGAGATGCACAAAGTGGAAATGACTGAAAGTATATGTACTCCTGAAATACCCCTTCTGAACCTAGACTTTGTAGAACCACCTGTGCTGGGTATCCAATCAGCGCACAGTCAAGTTTGTTCCCCCTTTCCATCTGTGGAACCTGCCATATTCCCAGCTGATGTGTACCTTCCTGTCTTAGAGAGTCAACCCTGCATCTTGGCTGAACCTGCACTACAGGAACCTTTACTGTCCAACAGAAATTATGTGTTTGCAAAGGGGGAATCACAAGCAGACAACTGCTCTGTGGAAGATGTGGATGCCCTCCAGCAACTGATGCAGCTTCAGCTTTCCCTGGCATCCTGCGAGGTGCTAGCTCCTCCACCCTCAATGGACGATCACAACCAGCCAGAGGAGGTGGAGGAAAGTGAGATGGAAGAGGCTTCGGGAAAGAGACAGTCTAGATGGTCAGATCAGGGATACAGTTCCAGAGGCTCTTTTGTAAGGGAAGAAACTCATCCATCCCCCCTTGCTGCTCTGGCCAAGTTACAAGAAATTCTCTACATAAACAGTCCCATCTCATCTGGCTTCTGCACAGAGACGATGGACAGCTGATGTACTTGTCATTGTAAGATATGATAGACACTTGGGGCCCTTATCAGAAAATAATGCATTGTATGGGAACATTTTTGCTCAAGGTACAATGTAAATACACCCTCAGAAGTTCAACAATTGTCTTAAAGGGGAGTTTCACTGATGTTTCAACATTTGTCCATATTACATGGTTAAGATGTAAACCAAGCATATCAAACTGGAGACATTCCGGGCCTAGGTGCTGCAGAGATTAGTGTTGACCCTCACTTAATGCTCTGAATTCAGTTCAGGAAGGTTTGGTAATTAGCTGATGAGCTGAATCAGGCGCATTTAATGACGAGTGTACTGAAGCATGCAGCATTTAGGCCTGCAAGCACTGGATCATGACATGTGATATAAACAAAGGCAGTCAGAGAGGCTTGATATGAAATGCTCCGTTCTAGAGAAATTGAGATAATTATTAACAGTGGCGGTGATGGGAACCAGATGTCTGAAGTGTTTAACACCTCAAAAAGCTCCATTACAGTACGTTTTTACATAAAAAGGTTATGAACGGTGGGTTTACACTAATATGCTGGCATTATATGAAATGTTAATGAATATGAATTTGTGTTGTAGGCGTCACAACTTGTAGTTACTATCACCACAACTGTATAGAAATCTAATTTAAATTTCTCTACAAGGAACCACTGCATATCAAACCACTCTGAGTTGTTTTGTTTGAATTGAATGATAGAATTATGTAGAAATATTGGTGGAAACCTCCTTTAAATTAAAGTTGTGTACCTTAAATGAGTTTTTAAAGTATATTGCATTTATGTTCCCACATTTTAGAATAGAAGGATAAAATAAACATACTGAAGTTGAGACAGATTGTATGGAGTCAATGAAAGAATATATATATATATATATATATATATATATATATATATATATTATATATATATATATATATATATATATATATATATATATAATTATAATAACGGCGAAATATACAGTTACCTAAGTAAAGGTCCTGAAGGTGTGTCATCCCAGCGACAGATAAGTACCTTTGTTTTCTGAAAGCATATGTGTGAGTGCTACTCTCAATATATTTTTGTGAAAGCCATAAGTTACATATAGTATGCACAGCATTCAGCGATACTCTCAACAGCAGTATAGTACATTAAAGTCCCAATATGCATATCATCGCTGGTGTAGCAAAATCCAGTGTCCCCAAAATGGTAATTTTACAGTCTTAACTTGAATGTTCATCAACATACTGAGATTAATTATACATCAGTTTAGCCTGTTCCTCTTTAAATATCCATAAAATATTCACACTATTTATAGGCAGCTGGCCTTGTGTACAAAAGAACAGAGTTATGAGGTTTTGATAAGACAGCGATGATATAACTGTAGCTATTGTTGTCCACTGGAATACAAAGTAACTCTTTTTTTCATAGGTTTCCACAGAAAGGTTTCCACACCAATATAGCATGCCTCCTTTCCCATAATCTTACATCTGTGAATGCAGGTTCTTGATTAGGACTAATGCAAGTGACTGTTATTGCTGTTCATCACCAAAAATGGAAGTGTTGTTCATTACCTCAGCTGGATGCTCTTCATAGCTTGATTCTGTATTCTTTTACAATCAGTAAATGAAATGTTCATAGAAACTTGTGGCAAAACAAAAATATATATGGAACATATTTTAATGTAACATGTTATCAGCATACTTAATGACATATAGATGGTTATAAACTGTACATCTTTCATTTATCATTTTTACATAAAATATTGTACACTGATTTGGTTATATGGACACAGCACAAAGTTTATTTTGGGAACTCATTTTTCATCACAAGGAACACACAAGTTTTAATGTACACAATGTTCATTTCTGTCCTATTGCATGTATTCCTCTGTAAATAATAGATAATTACCTTTTCATGTAAAAGCAAATGTATAAGTAGGTCAGTAGTTTTTACTCTTCATGTAGTTAGATTTATGTAGGTCTGGAAGAATAAGGTGTTCATCACATGGGCCTTTGAATGTACATTCCTAATAACATAACTCAAAAGCAGCATTCTTTGGTTGTCTTTGTTGTGTGCTTTTTTTTTTACTGGAATTTACTGTAGAAGTCTGAAAAAGAAAAGAGAAGAATACCTTTCCCTCATTCCAGGTTTAAAGAAGAATTCCAACGTTTTGCCCAATTTTTGACGCAATTTAATGTCAATATGAACAATGTCATTCAGAGAGGTTTAATCTGAAATTCATCGTAGAGAAAACGGACTCAGATTTCTTTACAGTGGTGTTGACAGGAACTAAGGGTGTGATGCTTACAATGCAAATAGCCATTTAATTTACCATCCAATATGAACCTACACATCTCCAATGATAATACACATAATATTAATAATGGTAGAACAGTAGTAATTCTGAAAAAATATGTTTTATAATGATGCTCCTACTGTACCCAATAAATAAATGGCTAATATGATTCAGGCCATAATCAAATCTTAAAACAGTATCTCAGACATCTGGCAGTGTATTCGCAACCTCTCTAGTTATATCTTTCTGTGAGAGAGCTTTTAGAAAAGCATTCCATTTATCAGACATCTCGTTCCCATCACCACCTCTGTGATCAACTCTGATTAAGCACGTTTTACATCAAACCATTCTTAATTACACAGAAATCTGTGGAATTCCCCTTTAAGCTTTGGCATATTTTGCCATTTCTCTTTCAACAAGAAGATGCCAGGATTTTAATAGTGCAAAAAATGTCTCGTACAAACATAATGTAAATAAACTGAGTAATTTAAAGCCCTTGTGGCAGAGTCTTCTGTAAAACATTTGAAGGTGTATGCACTGCAGATAGACACAGAATGAAAAGTTCATATGCCCACAAGTAAACTTCTGATATACATGTTTAATAAATTAGTATTTTAAACATATTCATATTGCACGGTGAGGCACAAAAATCCCACTTTTGTTAATGCACTTTCGGCCTGCATATATAACTCCCCATCCCCTCCTTCTCTAATCTGAAAGTGTGAATGATGACGGAGTTAAGATGCACAGTAGTTTGTGACTGGTCTAACAATCTGCCTTCATCATCCATTTTATTGTCGCTGTTTGTAACAAAACCTTGCACCTCCTTGGTAACTTTACAGGACAAATCATTTATAGGTTAACATAAGAATTTATTCCAAGTTTGACTTTTTCTGTTGGTCAGTTCGTCCTGAATTGTTCACATAACGTAAAGGGCAGCTGGCATTTTCAAATGGCGTACAAAAAAATGGAGTTACAAGGTTTTATCATGACAGCGTTGATATATCACCACAACTTATTTGGAGCTGTACCAACCAGACAGGTTTTGAAAGCACCCTGGTTTGAAACACTGCCTGTTAGACAAGTGCAATTATGTAAAACTGAAGAGTTACAAAAGAAGGGGTTTTCCATTCGAGTGAGATTTGCTTACATTTCTTTCCTTGCTTCCTGTGACTGACCTACTATGGTACAGCTTGAACCCTGACTCTGTTTATCCAAGTTCTGAGCTAGATACATTTTTTTTGCATGCACAGGCAAATTTATACTGTAACTACTTACATTCCATTGATCTGCTTTCCTGCACACAGAGCTGTGTTACTGCGGTAGCCTAAATAGCCTTCATCTGCTGAAATGAATGATGGATCGGAAACAGAACCGATAAATCAGCTGGCTCGTGGCTTGAAAAATGAGCAGTAGGATCGTGTATAGAGAGGTAGCCTAGTTCTGGGTAGAGACTGATGAGATGCCACTACTGTAATACAGCCCGTCGAGGCCACTGTTAGAGGAGCATAAGTTCAAAAGACGGATTACATCTTTCCTAGGTAGGTAGCGCTATTCACAAAGTAGCAGTGTTTATCGCTAAAGGTAATAGCAATCATCACAAGCCCGTATCGTACACCTTAATGCATTTTTGTTTCATTCACAAGTACCACCCTTTGCATTCCTTTCAAATTGGAACAGAGTAAACAATACAAAACGGTCACTATCTGGAACACACACCGAGTCTAGCAGGGCACAAGGTACACCTTTGATAAGTGCATTTTAAAAATACATCCACAGACGATGTGTCCGACATGTCAATGACTGGGAGACTTTACCTCACATTTAGTAGAAAATGTTTGAAATGTTAGACATTTTCAATGTAGGCCTAGCAAATAAAGCACTGGCTTTTCCATACAGCACATCTGTAACAATTTGGTTCTCACACCATTAATTAAAGTGCCTCACAATACAAGTGCAAATAAAAAAAAACTGCACTAATGAGCAAAGAATTGTTCACGAAGATGAGCTGGTGAGTTAGTGGGAAGTAGGGGCTCCGGCAGGAGAAATGTGGGGATGTAGAGGATGGATTTTGGTACAGAAGGGGAGAAATGGAGTGGGTAGGTTAGGGGTGTATGGGGGTTGGGGTCAGTGGCAGCATTTCACAATAAAGTGTATGGCAGAATAATGTCACATCCATCACATAATCCATTATCTGGATGCTCTGTTATTAGCTTTGATCACATTACAGTTGACATTAACAGTGTATGCTGGCTGTGAGGTAATACAGCTGAAGTAAAAGGAATAGCAGTACTTGATGGCATTTCACCAGCCTCTTCTTGGCATCATGCTGTTGTCCAATATTTAAAAATGTCAATGGAGGATTTTGCTGTCTGCATGCTTCTTGTCAGAAAACAGCTCTCCATATATCAGTGCAATGGACGTAGCAACCACCCATCAGATTAGAATCAACGTAATTGCTTGAGCAAATCTAATCCAAGATCAACTTTAATGGACACCTGACTCTGTTTTTCTCATTTTGTCACAATGCTAATAAAATGCAATTGCTACTCTCTGCCATTTGTAAACACTGCCCTTTAGTAGGGTGATGTGGAGAGTGGGGTATGTAGAGGGTGGGTTTGGATACAGAAGGGAACATGCAGGACATGTGTCAGACTCCAGATCTGGTGGGCTGCAGCATTTTAGAGTTTAGGGTTCTACCAGGAAATTTCATGGGAGGAAAAACTACCACCTAATAATTGCTTCCGGGTTTCTCAGTCACTAGAGGGCACTCCTAAGCAAGTCCAAAACGAATGGGTTCCTGTGGAGCAGTTGTGTAAAATCAGTTTTTAAATGCTTAATGTGTGAATCAAAGGTTTCAATGCTGCTGTCATATTTCTGAGCTTCAAGTGTACAGTGTCTAATGTATGTTCATGACATCAGTGATTGCAAACTGCTTTGTTCAGCCAATGAGCTTTTTAGTTTGCTATTTGCTGTAGAAATGCAGAAATATATTGCTGAGTTTTCTTTTATTTATTAGAAGGAGTACATCCTTCTACCTTCCAATATGAAAGGATGTTCACACAAAAATGGCTAGAAAGGTTTTTTTCATCTTTACATCATCCTGCACTCCATTCACTGAGTAATCATTTGCAGGCGCCCTCTAGCGTTTCATAGTCTTTTTTTAATAATGGCATAAATACCAAGTGGCCAGGCTACCATTAAACTGGCTATGGTTCTACCTCATTAAGCACACCTGATTCAGCTCATCATCTCCAGAACTAAGCCCTCCTGAGCTGAACTCTGAATCTATATCTCAAATGGCTCCCTCCTTCTTTTATGCTGCAGTATGCAAGTTTTAAAATTGAGGCTTCTACAGCTAAAATTGCACTTTTGGTCCAGTATGGAATCGTGCACACGTGGCTTAATCTCAAATGGCCATTCATTAGTCATATTATGCGATGTTTGAGTGCAGGAGCAAGTGTTTTAATTCCTATGTAGGACACTATATAGGGAGCACGGAGCCATTTGAGATGGAAGAAGCTGATAGAGATAAAGTTGATTTCTCATACGTAGATTAAGTCTAGTCTCACCCGAAACTGCAGTATCATTGGTGTTTCACCATTAAGGGCTGGTTTCCCAGACATGTCTCATATAATCTAGGTTTACTCTTAGGTCTGGGAAGCCAGCCACCAATGTCAGAAGAGTTCTGCAGAGCTGGGCCCACTAGGAGCAGGAGTTTGAAACCCCTGGTGTGGTGGGTGTAAGAGGTGGGGTATGGTCTGTAGGGGCTGTATGTGAGGGGGTGGGCATGGAAGGATGAAATGCAAGGGGGGTGGGTGGTGTTAATAGGGCGGGGCTGTTCTTCGCTGGCACCTCGTGTCGTTTGGTTATAGCACCTGTTGAAGATGTTGGAACGCGACGTCATCCATAAGGCTGATGTTCCATGACCTCTGGAGAAAAAGAAGGGAGCTGGTAGACGTCTCGCCGCCTCTACGGCTGCGTGCTGACCGCCAGCGTGTTGACGTAGCCGTGCGGGCCCATGTCGTTCTCCGAGACGCAGTGCGAGACCTGGGCTGCGTTGCCCGCCAGCCGCCGCGCGCTGCGCGCGTTCACGCACTGTTCAACCAAGTCGAGGCACGCGCAGCAGAGGAAGAAGGCGTTCTTGAAGAGGAAGAGCGATACGGGAGCGCGGTACATCAGCACGAGCACGCACCGGATGGCCAGCAGCGGCGCGTTGACCAGCGCGCCGGTCAGGAAGCGCGCCCACGCCCAGCGGCAGCGCGCGCGCGACGCCGTCAGCTCGTAGAGCCACACGACAGGTACGGCCAGTGCCACCACGTGCGCCGCCACCACCGCGTGTTTCAGGTAGCGCGCGTCGGCGGGCAGCTCGCCCTTGACGAACGCCTCCACAAGCGCGAAGCTGTCCAGCACGTCCATGCACGTGGCCGTGAAGCAGCCGCGCGAGTGATGGCGCGTGGCACCGTTCGGGTCCTCCGCCACCGAGTTGATGAGGCAGAAGAGCAGCGGCGCGGCGAGCAGCACGGCCAGCTCGAAGCCCGTGACCCCGAGCGGCACGCGCAGCGCGATCAGCTCCAGGATGGACGTCTCCAGGATGAGCACGACCTTGGGCGCGCACGCGATCACGTAGATGAGCCAGGCCAGGTAGGCGAAGGCGAACTCGCCCAGGCGGCAGCCGAAGAGTGAGCCCTTCTGGCGGAAGCCGCAGGCGCGCTCGCGCTTGCTGCGGCTGTTCTTGGCGAAGAAGATGGCCCAGCCGGACAGCACCACCAGGTCCGTGGCGATCCACGAGCACCAGTACAGGTCGGTGAAGGCGATGAGGTAGAAGTCGAGCGCGGCCCCCTGCACGGCGAGCACCACGAAGCACAGCACCTTGTACAGCAGGTTCCTGCGCGAGCTCGGCACGAAGAGAGGGGCGGCGGAGGGCGCGAACTCGCCCGACGACGTCATGGTGCGCGAGGCGGCCGAGCTGACAGCGGCGGCCGTCGCGGAGGGGACGAGCGGCTGCGTGCTGCCTCCCTCCGGGTTGGCGCTGCCCGTGCTGGTCTGCGTGGGCCTGCGGAGGAAGAGCTGCCCGTGCTCCGGCGCCGAGGACGCGGGCGAGTCCGGATACAGCGCCGCTTCGGCTCGGGGACAGCTGGCCGCGGGATTGTCTTTGGCGATTTGCGCGATCATTGTGGCCGCGCCTCGCCTCGCTCGCTTGTTTTGTCTGCGGCCGCGTGCTGACAGGCGCTCAGAGGAAGGGAGGGCTGAGGGTGGGCGGCGGAGGAGGGGGGCTAAGTCCCGGTATGGAGCACGTCGGAATGGAGCAAGGGGGGGAATGAAACAGTACGGCAGCGTTTGTGGACTCGAGTAATGAGGTTTATAGTTAGATGAATGAAAAACGCTTCAAGACGATCCCTGCATGTTCTCTGGAATGCAGGGAGGAGAAAAATGACAAAGAAGGCTGGAGCTCTTGTCAAGCGCCTTTCCCCCCTTGGAAATTTACCCATTTTTCAAAATTCAGTCCTTGAGATGTAAACATTAAGAATGGGTTGACGTGAAAATGTGCGCTGTAGAAACTCAGATTTCTTTACAGTGGTGGCGACAGGAACCGGGGGTCGCTGTCTGCTGCACAAATGTGGCCTTTTTATTTACTATCCGAAACCAACAGTGAACCTACACGAGGCTCCTGAGTTTTTATGTGTAATGTTGATGATGGTAAAATACCCATAGATTTCTTTAGGGACTATTTTGCCTCACAACTGCCTGCCATGAATGGATTAAAACCGAAAGATTTAAATAGAATGGAAGACACAACCTGATCTCAACACTATCCTAACACAGCGTCTCAGACATGCAATGTACTAATAACCATTTCGAGTAACTTGCTGTGTGGGAGCTTATAGAGGTGGACGTCTGGTTCCTATCACCATCACTGTGAACACTTCTGACTCGGTTAGTTTCTCTAATTTCACAACAAATCACTCCGAATGACTTCGTTTACATCTCAAAAATTGAATGATGTGGATTTTTTTGAAGGCGTTCCCCTTTAAAAGATAAAAGACTTGGAGAGAATCACTGCACTCTTCCAGCAATTTCCAGAAACACTTAATCGCAACATTTAAAGGGGAACAACAGCAAACAATAATAATAATAATAATAATAATAATAAATGTCGTCTTTGCGTCTCGTTGTGCAATCCGTGGTGGTACAGTGTGTCACTGCTGACAGCGATGTTTACAACTGTAGAGACACGCTGTGACGTCACACGGAGGCATCATTTGCCTATTCCGGCTACGGAAGCGAAATGACCGACTGTTTTCACACCTTCACTGAAGCTGTTCGAGCTACACTTATTCTCCGCTATGCGTGCAGATACAGTTGTCCTTGGTGGACTGAGCCACTTACTACCGCTCTGAGAGGCTCCTACCTGCTGTAATAGCACTGTAAATGCGAGCTGATGCATTTTTAGACTTCATCTCTCAGCTGAATCATGCCAGGGGGCAACTACAAAGAAGGATATATATATATATATATATATATATATATATATATATATATATATATATATATATATATATATATATATATATATTTGTTTATTTATCCAGTGTTATTTTACTCCAAGCCACCGTCGGCATCTGCAGATACTGCTGACAGGTAAGCAATTAAATACTGAACCACTAACCAAGCACCACACTGTAGGAGTCAAAGGTCGATACCCACAGGGGCATACAGTCGGGTGACACCAGGGTGGATTCAGCTAGGAAAATGCCAAAATGCTTATATATTGTGCCCTAAATATTTATATTTTGCTAAATTCTTGAAGAATATTTATTTGTATTATTTTGCTTATATATAAAAGTAGTTTGGTGAATTTCCCCTTTATATAGTATTTTATTTGGTCCTGACACAGAATCCTATCCTCGCCAAATCAAAGTACATAATCATCTATTATTCAGTTTGTGATGTTAGCAGCATGTTCAGTTATTCCAATAATTAAACTTCAGTTAGCCAAGACTTGCACAGCTGCTTCTGATTGTGTATGATTATGACAATGTGCATATGAAGCCAGATCACTGCACAAATCTAACTATATAGTGCTGTGAATGATATAATAGTCATGATTTCATTTAAATGTATTTAGTCTACCTGAAATCAGAATGGACCTTTTTAACCTTGTTAGGTGATTTGTTAGGTCACATTACACATGATTTAACATCAAAGAAATCAAAGACAAAGAATTTCAAGAAATTTCTTTTCTTTGGATAATCTGCCAATGTTCTCTACCTACAATACCCAGCATGTGTTATGGTAATACATCATACAACCACTGGGGTCTCTTGTATAAAGTTAGAGAAATCCTCTGATGCAGAAGCTAATAAAACACACAAGATATTCAGCTTCCTTGCTGTAAAGTCAGCTATCTGGCTTCCTTTTGCATTAGTCAGAAAGTGGGAAGAAAAACAGCCCACCCCAAAGCACCACCCCAAACAGTTCCTCCCACGTTCAAGACACATCATCAGAAGCAGGATGGTAACTGAGGAGAGCTACGAGAACATGAATAAAAGCCAGAGGCCCAAAAATCACCAAAATAACCATCCTGTCCACGGCCAGCATAAGAAAATTCTCAAATTCCAATACTTTGTTATGAAAATGTTTTTTATTTTGTGAGGACAAATGTACAAGATAAACTGATACTTTGATAATAAACTTTTAATTTTCAAGTTATGTTGGATGGTTCTGGACCATAGAAAACAAGCACATTTCAGTATAAACATATGCAATTCAACCAAGTTCGACAAGAACCGAATAACAACTGGGTTTTTGTGGATTGGCTACTGACAGCCGAGCTTAATATGCAATACTGAAGCAAAACAAAAATCTACAATTAATAGACAGTTAAAGTGATGAAACACTCAGCTTCATATTTGTATGCATTTAAGTCTGCTTTCGGGAGTCCAATTTCACAAAGGTATCGCTACACGCAGTTCTTAGGAGAGACTTGCCATTTGATACCACAGGTGCTGCTGAACCTGTACAGTTCAGGTAGGTTAAAAACTGACCTTAAGGCCAATTAGAAAGAAAAGAGAGAGAGATAGAGAAATAAGATTTTTAAATGTTCAGTGACATGAATTGTCTTTATGAACGTTAAGAGTGCATGTGTGCATTTGACATCAAGGAAGCTCACCTCTGCCACCCACCCTATCAAAGTCAGTGCATGAGAAAAGAGGAATATTCCAGAAAGCATCACAGCCACCACCAGTTGCAGTGAAGTCTTACAAAGCTGCTGTATGCTCTGAATCCCGTTTAAGTAGGACCATACCTGGGTAGATGATAAGTCAAACCTATAATTCAGAATAAAACCATTAAGATTTATTAGCGATAATCCAATTTTCTTAAATGTATAACTTAGTGTCTTTTTGTAACTTTTACATTTTTTGTAAATTGTTTTTTTTTGTATTTTATGTTTTTCTTTAGAACATAAAGTGGACACAGACAGACTCACAGAATGGAGGAGGTTTTCTAGAAAAGGTTTTAGCACAAGCACACAGACCTGTTTCTCGTTTCTTTTTTTTTTTTTCTTTTTTCTCTTGTCTGGTCTTTTATAGATTTCATTTCACTTTGAACTGAATTCATCATTTTAATGGCCTGCTGAAAGGCACTGCCACAACACATGGGGAAAAAGACGCTACTGCCCATCACTCACACGAGACAGTCCAGTCTAGTTTCTAGTAGGGAGGGGGGGGTCAAAAGTAATTAATGGGTGTGGGGAGGATTAGTGAGGGAGAGAGGGGAAAGGAGGCATTAATGGAGGAGTGCTATAGGGAGAGCTCATAGTAATCGTCCAGCTCTTCGTGAAACAAGTCCCACTCGTCTTCAGAGTCGGTGACATCGTCATCAGTTCCCGCAGCCAGTAGCATGAGGAGCATCTCGCTGAGCTCGAACGTCACCATCTCCTCGTCGTCGTTATCCAAGGAGTCGCTGCTCTCCCGCTCATCAAAGAGGTCCCAGAGTGGCGTACGCCTTGAGTTCTGCAAAGCACGAATGTGTCAGTACAGGTGTTCACAAAATTAACAGCCTAAGAGACGTAGCTTGACAACAGCATGCAGATCGAAAGCAGCGCGTCATGGACTGGCCATATTTCATGAAACGATTTTAAAATGAAGTTAGTCTGCATAGTAGGCCTGGGTGAAAACTAAAGAATTAGCATGATATCTTCTAGTTTTAAAACGTCGTCAATTATTGAGTAAACTTAGCTGCTTTACACCAACTTTGTCTTTTTAGCTCATATTTCTACTGCCGTCAGTCACTATGAGGAAAGCTTAGGTTCCAAATCACATCAGCATTGATTCCATTCACATAAAAACAATTAAGGGGAATCTGTGTGGTAAAGCCACCATTACAGTGCATACCAGTGAGAAATAACAATTTCTTAAATCTATGAACTCCAAATTTCTCAAATTATTTTCCAAGCTGTTCAGCAAATTAGTTGGCAAATTAGTCCTCTCCAATTCTCCCAAAACTGCAATTATCGCTTTTTACGCATCACAATCGGGTTACTTGTCCTATATATCAGATCACATCGCCCAGGCCTAGTAGTTAGTCCCATGACAAAAAGCTTAAAAGCTGTGAAGAACCAACTTTGTTGATTGTTGTTAAATCTATGCATATGACCTTTTAACGGTTCATATATGTTCATTACATGTTCATTAACTCGGGCAAATATGTGGCACACAAATGGACTACAATGCATTACTGTTAATTCTGTAACATTAGGCTGCAATATTATGCACACATATATACTGTACATATATATAATTTTTGGACGAATATAAACCATTGGACGAATGTAATCAGCTGTGGTAGATATGTACATGAACAATGTTGACTTATGGCATCAGCTCACAGTTCCTACATCGGTGCACCCATAAAAAAAAAAAAACATTTTAAAGCTAAACACTGGATCAGTACGGGCCAATATTTAGGGTTTCCATTTTTGTATCAGTATTAGAACATAAAAAGTGGTGATGTCATCTTTAACTTGGACCAATGTAGTTTATTTTATTATGTAGTGCTGCAATTAAACTAAAATCTATTAATTGATTAATCTATAAAAGAAAAAAGAAAAAAATGCAGCTAGCAGGCTGTCCATAACCAAATATTGCATGTCATACATGTTTTCTGACTCATTAAAATTCCTTTTGCAAAATACTCTGACACCTATATTGTAAATATTTGCAAAACAAAAAAGCAACAGATCCATCCTTTGCTTAGTCCTCAAAAATGCTAACTAACAAGTCTTACTTGCCAGCCCATATACTATGATGGAGGTAGGCTGACTCTACAAGAAGTCTGCACTGCTATCCAAATTATTTCTACTCTAATGATGTCGGAAGAAAACCTTGTAGCTCCATTTTCGGCATTTTTCCAGTTTGACATAATTTGAAAGTAGCTGTTACTCTTCACACTGTTTGTAAATTTTATGATGAATGGCCTAAAAGAAATTACCCAAAATGACATGGGGAAAAATGCTGGTTCCACTGACTTACATTGAAAGTAAAGTATGTTTTTTCCTTCTCCTGTAAAGTTACTATTTTGGAGATACAAGGTTTTCTTCCAACAGCAGCGATATATACACATACATATATACATTATTATCATCATCATGTAATCAACTCTGATATTACACACAGAAACAGTCCAGTCATCAGCGCTGTCAGAGACTCAGTATCTTCAAGTATGCTCAACACACTGGAAACAACAATAATCTTATCCACATGAAAACATGCAGAGTTTTAAAAAACTAAACCTTTGGTACTTTTCAAAAACAGTTTCTCCATTGCCAGCTATTTTTTTATTATTTATCAAGGTTATTTGTAACATCAAATCAGGTTAATTTAAGGATAGGCTTGAAAATCATGTTCAATCAGGCAAAACAGAGGGCGCATATTGAGTTCATGTCAACATATCGTTTGCATTAAGGTTTTCGTTAAAGAGTTTAAAGTAAAAATCTATGCTTGAATTTGTTGTTTGTGGAATAAAATCATTTGTTTGTTTTGACCATGGCAGTGAATGCTTATTGGAGGTCATGGAAGGTTTCAATGAAATGTGGAGGCATGATAAAATCACCTGTTTAATCATTTTTAATAAGCCTAAAATAAATTTTAAATATTTTTCTGGAAGTGCTGTTAGTGGCCTATTGGGTAGGGTGAACACACACTCACCTATTCAAATACTTATCAATTTCTTGTTACCATGAGGTTAATGATAAATGGTAAACCACTCATGCCGAATAGAGACATTTCACAAATACTGTTACTTGTTTTTTGAGATCTTTTGGACAGTAGTTGTCTATGCAGGTAGTTTGTTTCCTCTAAGATGTTTCCTTAATTTTGTACTTTGCTATAAATATTTATCATTCACAGAAGAGAAAACAAGGGCATTTTCTCTCCAGAACAGAAGTAATGACATAAGCAGTTTTGGGAAGGTGGATTAAATGTCAGGTCATGAAAGTCAAGAGCTTACCCTGTTCCTCCCATTGGAGCCAGTTTGCCTTCGCTGAGACTGGGGCTGATTCTGAGGCTGAGGCTGGGCCTCCTCCAAGCGTCCGTCAGGGAAGGCATGCTTGTAGAAGCAGTTGGCTCCGAATGGACAGGTTCCACGGCCCTCATCAAAATATCGGCATGGTTTACTCCTGGGGACAAACAAAGGCAGCGTTACTAAAATATCTAAAATATCTATTTTTGCCATCCATGTTATGCCTTCTAATTTGACAACTACCTCTTTTTCAATTGAACATACTGGCTTATACATCAAATTTGCATTAAATGAAAGAGCATAGATTTGACCACCTTTAGTGATGTACAAACCACTCTGCATCCGATTCATGAAACTGTCCTATGATGTAGAAACGAGCAGAGATTTGAGCGCCAATGATTAATTACCATCAGGGCATGAACTCAAGTGCCAGCTTAGCAGTACCTTATTAACTTATCATTTACATGAAGCATGTCCTTATTCATACAGATGCTTTAATAGGCAGCCAGTAAAACAACAACATTCATGGCTCATGAGCCAATGGCTGTGCTCCTAGGTGGAGTTTGAAGTCAAGTAGTGAGTGTAATGCTTATGAGGCTGACCAAACTCTATAGTATTAAAATTACAAAGACTGAATCGACATGCACTCAATAATCCAATAAGATAATGGGAAAACTCTGGTTCTATGAGCCAAGCAGTAATCAGATTTCTGCTTTGCAACCGTCCACTGAATTCGCAGAAGATGATGTGACGTAAACCTATAGTAAAACTCAAACGACATGCTTTTTTATTCAATTGCGCTACTTCACCTAAAAATATGAACATGCATCATCTCTAAGATGAATAATATTTCAATACTTCATTTCGTCAAGCATCTAGTTGGTTTATGTGTTGCTGTAAGATGGCAGCAAAACACTTTGAGTAACACTAAGAAATCCAAAAGAAATCAGAGTAAGAGTTTACATGCACTTAGAAATCTGATAAGACAAATCCAGCTCTCTTTATTGGATTTCTAAACCTTACTCTGATCTATGAATCTAACTATATTCAAATGGTCATGTAAATAGTAATCAGTCAACTGCAGAAATCTGATCATGATCAGATTATTGAGTGCACCTAATCTTAGTTTTTTTAAGACTGTAGAATGATGTAATTCTTGTAAGTCTCTCTGGATAAGAGCATCTGCTAAATGCTGTGAATGCAAATGTGATGTGATTATTTTCCTAAAATAATATACTTGAACGCTGTATTATCGCAGTGTATGAGATGTTTCTACACTAGCTGTGTTTATATTATATGCATATTTTTATTTTTGGGGTGGAGTCAGTAGCGCAAAACAAAAGTGTAATACATACATATATATAAATGGAACATGGAGTAGTTGCAGCATTATATTTAAACCAATGTGCCTGTAAAATAAGTAAATCCATTTTTGTACTAGACTACTATGTGCACAAATTACTGGTATTATTATTTTGCATTTGTATTATTGTTGGTATTACAGATAATAGTTTTGGTTAGCTGCAAATTAAGCATTTTTTTAAAACTGACTGTATGCAACTTTGATGAATAAGTGCCATTGTGATTAATTAGTGACAAGCTTAAAAGTTTCGCTCTTCAGTAATATGCTGAAAGTAATGCGACTGTGTGGTTGCTGTGAGCTACTCTCAACCAACAGTCTGTCTGTACCCCATGCCATCCTTGTACTTCTGGATAAGATTCTGTTTTTCCTCTTTGTCTTCCACCCAGTATTCACTTGGGATTACGAAGTTGGACGTGATACGACACTCTGGGCAGGACCTGGCAAAGGACACCAAACTCATATTAGACCTCTGTTAGATGCAACACATAAGAACCTTATTATGTAGTGGCTGTACAAATACAGAGTAATGGCTTATTAATTATACAGCAATGAGATACATCAGCACAACATTTACTCTATGTCTCTTCCAAAGCACTTACTTTATGATCTTGCTCTCAAACTGCTTGGCACTCCTCCACTTGCGGATGCACTTGAGGCAGTAGCAGTGACTGCAGTTGGACAGGATGCCGAATCGGCGCTCGCTGGGGTTGGCCTTCTCGAAAACCACTTCCATGCACACGCCACACATCATGTCCTTACTGCGCTGAATGGCAAACGAAATCTCCATGTCTTTCTCATGGGCCTCGATACACGCCTACAAAAACAGCACAGAGCACTACTTAAACTGAAAACAAACTTCTCAAAACACTGAACTTCACCAAATACCACATTTCTTACACAACAAGTTCCAATGCTAGTTAATTATATTAATCTTAATTAATTTATAAATATTAATTACTAGTAGTATTATTACTTGGTCTATTATGCCTGTTTTGCTATTAGCTGCTAGCTGATCATGGTGAAATGACATTCAAGTACTTGAATCCTAATTAAACCAATGAATACTATTTAATTACTGATAGACAATGATAGTAAATGTCCATCCCTACTGAAGACCTATGTTTTTCATACCAATCTGAAAAGTCCAGGCACATTGTAATGAACCAGTATAGGCTACATTAAGCCATTTTATGATGGCATTCTCAACTTTTCTGTGCACTGTGCTGCCTAATAATCAATAATAAAGGGGCAAAAATACTTCAGTACTGATTTGTATACGTTCTCACGTCAATCCCTGGTAGCTTACAATACATGTTAAAAGAATAAAACTTGTCCTGCATACACTAAATAGTGTGAAGCCCCAACTCACTCTGATGTGCTGAGAGCGTTGAGCAGTGTCGGACGGATGGAGCACCTGCAGGCCACACATGTCACACGCATCGCCGTGCAGATAGGCACAGTTGAGGCCATAGCGGCACTCACCCACTGCGGCATACGGGCACAGCTGCTTCTTCAGCTCCTTGTCAGCTTGTTCTTTCTCATACTCATCCTCAATGAGTGGTCCTGGACCTTCCACAAACACAGTGTCTGCTGAGAGCACCACAGGAAGAGATGAGGGGAAAGAGGGTATATAGACTGTTACCTTTCGTCTGTTGCAATTACACAATTAAAAATTCATCATTTTGACAATTACAAAGCTGCACGCTTTCAGCAGTCCTGGGTCGGAAAGTAAAAATCATTGTCTCCATAAGCATTTTGTAAAATCATTATATAAGGAAACTTAAGCACCCAAGTGACCCAAACAATGAGACAAAACATAAGATTGTTAAATGATTCTGAAGAAAAAAAGTTTTGAAAAACTGATTAAAAGGCAAAAAAGCCTAAATTTACAACATACTTATTCCTACAAAGCACTGCTAAATGACATCAACCAATCACTTTCCATCTATTCCAAACAGTTTTCAGCCAATTTTTGTAAGTCACTTTTTTGTGCATATACAGTACTGTGCAAAAAATGAGATTTAAAAAGCTATTTAATTTAGCAATGATTTAATAACAAAGTAAAATATTATTCTCTCAGAAAAATTATAATATTAGAATAACAAAAACATAATTGAGACAGATAGTAGATTTCATATATACCAATGTGTTCATTTAACCCTTTCCAAAATTGCAGGCCCGGTAAGAATTGTAGTTGACATCCAATACCTAGTTTGGCCAATCAGCACTGAATCTGAATCAGGTGTGCTACTGACATAATTTAAAAAAATTAAAATCTATGCAACTGTTGAGCTTCCAGGTGAAATCAGGCACCAAAATCTCTCCCAAAATATCAACTACTTTTTTGAAAACAAGATATTTACTTTTTACTGAATGTCTGGTTCTTTGCATTTAGCTCAGTGATATACAGTTGCATGAAAAGGCTTGGACACTAACAGTCCAATGATAAACACATCCTATACAGAGAACAATAATAAATATGGTGGTGTTCTGCAAATTTTAGTGCACAATTGCTATTCATTTGCTGAGTTAAACATATTGGGAAAAAATAAACCATATCATAGAAAATGTGCCATAATGTTTGTTAAATGCCAGGTCATTAAATGAGTGAGTTCCTGTGATGTTTACTTTTTTTTTTTTTTAACTGACCTTTTCTAGAGGCCAGAAAACAAAGCTTAAATCAGACTTGTGGTTCCAACAGAAGCACATCCCATCATCTCACAGTAATCTACCATAGCCTTTAAAAGTATTATTGCTGTTCCTTATGGCGATTGTGAAAGAAACCAGACTGTTTAGCTCTATTGATCGGACACACGTGTTACACCACATTTACATTAACATTCAAAACAGGTCACACTGCATGTCATCATACCTAGAATACGAAGAGTTTCATCAAAGGTTGTATAACACACTGCTGCACAGCTGGATGTGCAAAATAATACCTAACTGTGAACAATCACACCCACAGCAGTGCTTCCAAATAGATTAATCTTATGAGCCATGATTAGTTCATAGCTGCAGACACACACAGAATTTTTTTTTAAATCATACGTGCTTTTAAAACAGACTGCTATTTAAAAAAAAAAAAAAAAAACAAAAAAAAAAAAAAAAACACAGCAACATCTCTCCTTCAATTAGACAGAAAATAGAACCTCTATTTGCAGGGAACAATATTAAACATGAAAATTTTGAGAAGCTCCCAAGTCTCTATAAGTTTGTATAACTCAAACTCATAAGCTTGTAGAACATTCATGCAGAGTAGTTTTAAACTTCATACTAAACCAAAAACTTAAAAAGCGCTCTCCTCCACTAATAATGTGATTTTGCACTGCTACTACAGCATTTAAATTTTAATATGTAAGGAAATACTAAATATAAATACTAATATCACTGTTGTCAGAAGAAAACTTTGCATCTCCATTTTCACCGTTTTTCAGTTTTTGACATAATTTGAAAGTGCCTGTTGCCCTTTATGTTGTACGTAAATTTCATGATAAACGGACGAAAAGAAAATCGCTCAAAATCACTTGGAAAATATTCTAAAGGTAGATTTTTTTCCTTCTAATGTAAAGTAACCATTTTGGAGGTACGAGGTTTTCTTCCAACAACAGCGATATATATAAATATACCATACACCTTTCATAGTTAGTCTGAAGAAACAAATCAAGCCCTTAGCGATCTGAATCCTGCTCTGAATGTGTCTGCATGCTCGCTCAGAAACTATGCAACAAAGTCATTGAGCCTCTCAATGTATTGCTGGCAAGACATGAGGTATGATAAATCACCATGTTCCAAACTATTGACAGTCTTTAGTGGCTCTTTAAGCATTCGTTTTCCTAGGAATTGCTAAGCCAATGAGCCAACCTGCACTTCCTAACAGTGCAAGAGCATCTGGCTGCTACCCAACACCGATGCAAGGAGAAGAGCATTGAGCTTTCAGTTCTTCACTGATGAGGTCACTGTATGAGCGGGGAAAACTTTAGTCTTCGCCAACAAGAACAAGAGAACACTCTGGTGGACTCCAGCCAAGGGCACCACACTGTGAGAGTTCAAAACCATTTCAATACGAGGCCAGTGAATCACAATGCATTTACAATTTAACAATTAGGTTACACGGCCTAACGATTTGCGCTTCGGGAGAAGTGTGTCAGTATATACACCACATAGTACAAGTGGTGTGAACTTAAGAATAGCGATTTCCAAACATAACTTCTAAAGGTTTCCTTTTGTGAGCTCTAACATAGAACACGCAGTTGAATTCGGATTATGATATTACTGTAACTGTGACTACGTTACGTCACAGACATTTGAGTGTATAATGAGTACAATCAGTACTTGTATAACATCAAGGAACTGCTTGGATCATAAAAAAGGATAAATTAAAGAAAGGCTATAAACATCAACAATGAGTGCAAATTAACTGCACAGAAACAAGCACTTGATTTAATGTCATCTCATTTTACCATTTCTCATGGCTTGCACCGTGTTCAATCTCAGGAAACAAATCATGATACAATATTGTGCAAATTCAGAGACCACCCTTTCATTTATTTAATTTACAGTCAGAACAGCCATTTGAAGCACACATTTCATTTTCCAACAAGAATGAAAAATAATAAACAACAACAAAAAAAACAATTGGCTGCAGTTTCAGAACAGAAAGTGGCAACTAATTTACTCTGTATCCTTGCAGAAAAAGAGTGCTTTAGAAACTAAAATGTTCAGACAAATTTCTTCTGAACATACAGCATCTCCTTCTATGTTGCAGTGAACAATGTGCTGAGGCTAGTAAGAAAGCTAGGCCAGAGAGCAACATACAGCAATGTGATTTATTGGAGTTACGGGTCTATACACACTGGGGAGCCAGGTTGTGGAAAAGTGACACAGATATAATCCAACGTGGTAGCTTTTCTAAACACTGCAAACCCACATCTTGAATGAATTCCTCATTTAGATGTTATAAACATTTACTATCCTTTGCGCAGTTAAACATTTAAAAGGTTAGGCATTACAGAACCAAAGCCTAACAGTCTTTGGCTGACTTAGAGCATTAATCCTGATGCAACCAGCAGTTAAGTTACACATTACCACTGAATTTGGTAACCATTATAATGGTCACAGGCATGTCCATCACAATAGATTTACTATTAAGAACTTTAGGGAGCGTCATAAAGCACTGTATTTCAGTATCTGCCTATGGGCTGTTGTACATCTAGTAGAGCTGCAACTTCCCAACTTACCCTAGATACAGTCGATTAGCCGAGATCTTTGGTGTCCACATGCTTCTCCTACAAGTTAAAACTAGAGCTACGAGGATAATATTACTATCAAAACACTAAAAGGCAACTGCCAGCCATATCTTTTCAATACATACATCCTCCAAACGTCCCAACCCACACAAACCACATCCAGGTCTCCACTAAGGTCCTGCAGACTTGTCAATGTAGTTTATGACACAGCATGATTTACTGTGAGCTATAAAACTTAACAAAACTTCACTGTGTAGCTGAACACAGCAGGCAGCCACTTTAGAAAGTGTTGTCACTCTAGATGACATTTGCTATATCTGTTGCTAATATCGGTTTAATTTCATCAACATACATCTTCAAGTCAAAATTCAACATTAACAGTTTTAAAAATTAAAAGACAAATCGCAAACAATCTGTAGCGTTTATACACCTGCCTACACGCACACCCTGCTGTCTAAACTGGCCGACAGCTGCATTCAGCTACACCATAACATTTGTACATTTTTGTAGTTCACAGTAAATCATACTGTGTCTTAAACCACAGTAACCAAGTCTGCAAATCCTTAACGAAGACATGATGTTGTTTAAGTGGGTTGAGATATATTCACAAAACCTAAGTACAGAAAAGATTTGAGTGACTTTCAGCTTCTAATGTTTGTTATCACCGATAAACGCAGGACTCCAAACACATCTTAGATCATTTACTGAAACTGTACAGTGTTTGCTGAATCATTCCTTTAACTGAGTAAACAAGCCAATTTCTGCAGTCATTATCAAGAAGCACCCGAGAAAGCATGTTTAATAAACAATACCACTGATGCATATTCATGGCCCTAGTCTACATAAGCAAAAACATTTTTATTGCCTATTATGGATAATTAAGGAAGACAATCATAAGCAGGATAAGGGACCTTAATGTACATGTAAAAGCTGCACTTTCAATATGAAACACTACAAAAGGAGACAGTAAAGAACTTCTCACTGTTCTCCAATTATCTGAGTCAATACAGGAAAGGTACAGGGGTTACTTGTATTTGAAATATGACACTACAGTTCCACTGCAGTGTTATTTTTTCAGGTGGTTATTTGACAAAAAGCAGTCAACCAGAAAACTTAAGCCAAAAGTCTAGTCTGTCTCACAGGAGGAGAGCTAAGAAACATCCTACTGGACCATCCTCACTGTGTCTCAAGTTATCCAGCTTTACTGAGAAACCTTCCCTTGTAAAATACCTTCCTGATGGTGTAATCACCTACGCATCAAGGTTAGCCAAAAAAGCACGTTTAACTCAACCAAGTACCCAGTTAGTGATTACAGAGTCTGCAATGCCACACTCACCCCTCCCACAGTAGGGCTGGCCTGGCACGAACTCAGCGGCATTGACCCAGTCCACCGCCCCGGAGCTGTGGGGCCTTTCCTGGGCATCGGGCATGCCACCTGGTCCACTGGGCACAGAATCAGGGGCACCAGCAAGGGCAAGGAGGGCAGCAGGAAGCGGCACCGAAGGCATGGGGCCAGGGAGTTCCTCTTGTTTGGCCGGTTTGGTGTGTTCATACCTACAGCAAACGTTAAGCAAAGATTATAGTCGAATAGTAGATTTATATTAC
The DNA here is from genome assembly GCF_015220715.1 of Pygocentrus nattereri. Taxonomy (NCBI): domain Eukaryota; kingdom Metazoa; phylum Chordata; class Actinopteri; order Characiformes; family Serrasalmidae; genus Pygocentrus; species Pygocentrus nattereri. The sequence continues at coordinate 44,066,856 of NC_051211.1, forward strand.
TGTCCCTGCCATGAAATACTTAGCCTTAGGACACATAACAAAAACCACTGTTGTCCATGGGTTTACATTCAGACACTGTATAGTCATCTTCATATTTTATAGATGAGCTGTTTTCATTGGAAGGCAGTAGATAGAAGAAATAAAATGTCAAAATATAAATTTATGAGGACAAAAAAGAAAGAGCACTAATAGCATGAAACATTTTAAACATCTCTGCATTATTCAATCATGAAAGTTATTTTATCTTGTTTTGATGTGAAACACTACTTTCTAGAGAAACTACCCACTCCGTTTTCCTCAGAATGGATAATAGGAACCAGGGGTTGCACTGTACACAATGAAAAAGACATTTTATTGGCCATCCTAAATGAAGAGTGGAACTACACAAGTTTGTAGGTGTATGCTATAATATATATATATATATAAATAAAAAACTTTCGTTTAGTACTATTTCTCCTTACAACACTCTGCATGCACCTCCGCACCAGCAATGGCTTTTCAACCAAAATAACCAAACCTTTCAACCAGTCATAAAACAGTGTGCATCAGGTAATGTTTTCATAACCATTTTGTGTAATAACTTTGCGAGACACCTTTTTAAAGGGCACCGAATGACACATGGTTCATATCATTACCACTGTGAACTATTCTGATTCAGTAAAGCAGGGCCAATACTGGACAATACTAGACAATAACACAAAAAGGGGATACAGCACACATAAGTTGAGAGCTCTCCTGCTATCCCACAATACAAACAAAGCTAAACTGGATCGGACTTGTTTTTGATTTTATGCACGCACAAGAAGCACTGTGAAAATTTAACTTGTATCAATTTAAAATAAATTAATTAATTAACTGACTGTGCATTGTGTGTGCGCCTCTGGGTTGGATATATTTTGTTGAAATGCCATCAAGTTCGCTTACACAGACCTGAGAGAGAAACCGTTTGCACTTGTGGTTGCATTGGAGGGCAAGGCCTTGTCGTGACAATCTTAAAACTACAGTTAATAATAGGAGCTGCCAAGTGTGACCGTTTGCTAAATGATAAAGACTGTGATAAAGATATGACTAGGTAAATAACACGGAATGCCAACACTGCTAACAGTACAGGGGATCAACAGTTCTGCAAGTGGAACCACTCATTTCAAACCAAGTTCTTAGTCCCTTCCACTTCATTCACTGTGACTGTTAGAGAAGAACATTTCTCTTATTCTGAATATCCTCTCTAATTCTGAATCAGCATTGCACACAATAGTACACCTCAGTTCTGATAAAATGTTCACCAGATGCTTATTTCAGCTCATACAGCAGAAACAAGTACACAACTTAGTTGAATGTTTTTTTGTGAAAGGCTCAGCTAAAATGTTTATGGCTGATTTTAGCTCAGTAATGAACTCTGATGTTTTTAACAACATGGATTTAGATGCCTATATATATTTTCCCTATATATGCAGAATTCACATTGATTGTTTTTATTCATTCACTTGTTTGAGCCAGGCTATTTATTACAGCACTCAAGGAAGGAGTCAGGATGTGAATGATTTAAACAAAGGAGGCTCCAACGTTGGCCCCAACTTCAAAAACCGCATTAAATGAGAATCCAGGACAACAGCAAAAACTCTGTACTCTGACTTGCATTTTCGCAAAACTTGCATTGTTGCATACAAATTACATTGCATGCACAACCTATGCTGTGAGCATTTCTATTCCAAAACACAGGACATCATATTACCAACATCCTGAATGTAGCACTGGCAATGGTAGTTTACATCTGATTCTTCATTCAGTAATCAGGGCACAAAAATATGATGACCATCACAATCAAAATACAGCAAATATACAGGATAACAGAAGCGGACACGATGCACTGATGCAAGCTGCACAACGGTGACGGCACTAGTGTAACCAATGTAGATGTGCTTCTTCCTTCCTCCTTTTACAAAACAACCAACATTTCCCTTAAACTTCTAATGAAACTCCATCCCTATATGTGTATGTGATGGTTGTGGTGTTGTTGGAGGAGGGGGAAAGGGTAAAAATACATGACGGACTGGTGGAGGCAGCTACTGCAGAATGGCGGAGTGAACTGGGTGAACCCAGCAACAGCAGTAGTGAAGGGACGGGAGGGGGAGAGTGAGAGAGTGAGAGAGAGAGGAAAAGAACATGTTAACACATAGGGTTATGTAATTTCAATGCAGGCTGCAGTATGCGCTGTCTGGCCCCCAGGGTTTTAAAGGGTGGGGGTAGGGGTACAGAGACCCACAAACAGAGAGAGACAAAAGAGAAAAATAAAGACAGAATTCATCCATAATGAAGTCAGGCATAGTCTACATGGCCGCTGTTTCTACGGCCCCCTTTAATGCAAGCTGGTAGACTCCCTCCCACCAAGACAATAATGAGGACAGACTCCATATGAAGAGGGAGGGGGGGGGTGCTGACTGCAGCTGAGCAGTGGAATGCCTACCTACCCTAACAACAAAGCCCCATCAGACACAAGCAGACGTCGTCAGACGACCCAAAACACAACCTCCACTGAGTGGGGGGATGTGGAGAGAGAGACAGAGAGAGAGTGGGTTGACATTATGCGATGCTGTCATAGAGCGGGCCACAGCACACAAAGGCATTCCCCTGCTGCAAAGCTGCTAGCAGCAGTTACTATGGGGATGCACTTGACCGCAGACGGATACGAGGCAAACACTGCCGCCGCTGTCTGGCTGGCAGGCTAATTCTCAGTTTCTACATCCATCCACTTTTTAGTAATTGCTTTCCAGCAAGAGACACTATCTGTACACTTTGTGTCTCAGCAACATAGCAGATGCAACTCTTCGACATTGGGATTTATCAAAAATAGCGCGGCGCTCTTGTATCTCTGCCGTCAACAACAAAGGCCAGGTTGACCATGCATTCCAAGATAGAGGATCACATTAACTGGACATAAAAAATGGAAACTAAAATGTTTTCCTAGGCAACCTGTAATACAGGGTCATCACTTAAGGCAAAGCCCTCTATCACAGTAGACCAAAGTCAGGGTGTAAACTTGTGCAGGCCAGCAACATCAACCAATCCTTATTGGTAAGTATGGACACATAACCCCGAAAAACATGTTGACAGTAAAAGAAAGCATCTCAGATGTCACAGGCTGTGAAGCAACAGTTCGCAGAAACCTCACAAGCAATTCACTCCTGATCATCAGTATGCAGGACAGTGCTGGCAGAACTCTGATACATGAGTATGTTAGATTTGATTTTTCATCAGTTTGTCCAGGATAACTAATTACAACACAATATAAATGATGCCATCTGAGCAGCTTTCAGCCAGCATCCACAAAATGATACAAAGACCTGAATCCAGGGTGACGTCTTGCAAAAGGATCCCATAGGACTCATTTTAAACAGGACACAACATGAATACTACCAAGTCAACGGATACAATCCAGCATATTGTCATTACCATAGCAACAAACACTAGAAACTCAACTTCCTTTCAGATTAACCTCATTAAAATGTAAATGGTGCTCAATATTTGCCAAATGTACCAAAACAGTTCACAGAAAACATTGTTCCTTTTGTAATCTACATTCAAAATATCACATCTTACCTGCAACGGTCTCCAAACGCACAGCAACCCTTCTGAAAGAACTTGCAGATCATGGCTGGCTTGCTGCTGCTACGGTCATGAGAGTACCGACAGTTGTCTCCCTCTTTGCAAAGACCATGCATGAAATACCTTTTAAAAAAACAAGACGCGTGTGTGACAACCACAAGAAACTGGGATCTGGTTTTAATCTCCTACTGTACATCCATGTTAACATGCAAGACTACAGCCCACAGTCTGCTGAGTCCAGTAGAAGAAAGCTAGCGTACTGTAAATGAATCAGAGATGCTTTGCGGTTTAAGCTGGTATGTTTCGACTTAATGAATCTTCTGGATCTTTAGACCACCAAAAAAAAACCACCTTATTTCTATCTTCACTGCTACAACGTCGATGGACATTCTAGCGAGACACTTAGACACAAGTAGTGCCGTTGTTAAATGTGTTAGTGGGTAAATAAATAAATACTTCTACCAGAAATGAGAAAATGACTGATTCTGGCCAACAAAAGACGCTGCAAAGACTCGACAAACATCATTGGTTGCTACAACTGTTAGCCGGTGGTGGAACAGCTATAGACAATAGGGTTCTGCTAAGCGAGGACTAAGACTAAAAACTTAGTCGTATGCAAATTTCTGTAAACGAACCGACTGACGACGACGACGACTAAAACGGTTTCAGTGTCGTCTGTTATGGTCTACTGGCGCTCGGAGTGAGAAGGAAACCGCACTCAGCCGTGTTCCCTCCACTGCTTCGGCAGTCCACACACTGCAGAAGCCTTGTTTACTTCGCGGCGCTGTGTTGCTCCGGTGAGCCTCGCTGACTATCGGGTTATCACAACAACAAACACATCCACTTCTCTTCCCCTGACAAAAGACGATGTTGTCGGCGTCTCTCTACGGCGAAGACACGACGACTCCACATAAAATACACGGCCATTTTAAAATTAAGACAACACCTGTATTTCGAAGGGTTTAACCGACCTGCAGGTTACGTGTTTCGTCCAGCCTCCCGCCGCTGTTGGAGCCGCTGTAGGTGCCGCCGCTGCCTCCGCCATTGCTGTTTATGTTGAAGCCCAGCAGCCGGATGTTCCGGCGAGCCGCGCTCCGGAGCGGAGGCTTCTCGGAAACACCGAGCAGCTCTCACCGCCAGGGGGCGACAGAGGATCGCTTTCAGTACATGAGAAACGCTTGCTTATTTCTTTCTTCATTTTTTGTTTGATTATTTGTTTGACATAAACATACATAACGCTAAACAATGACACAAAGAGCAATGTAATCTAACGACTAGCAAAACAGAAAAGGTGAGAATTAAATAAATAAATTAGGTAAAATATGAAAATATAAATTTCACAATTGAAAATAATGTGGCAGCTCCCACTCACTCGGTTTACTTAAAGGGCTTTAGGACGACGGTATAACGGTGTATCAACATGTTTATTGTTTGTGTTGTTGTAAATGTTGTTTATCTCTGGGTAAGATGCGTGTGTGTGTTTTATTGCGTTGGACAGTGTATGTAATTGTATGTTAACCCTAAAGATAATGTGTATGGCTAGAAGTGACCTGCCTGCTGTTCTGGTTGCTTTTCAGATGCTTTTTCTCCTTTACTAGTAAAAGAGCAAATCTTTAAGCAGATATATAACCTCCTGTGATTTTTCTTCTGCCAGACGCTACAATGGTGTCAGAAAGTGGGATCTTGCCACTGAGCTAGAAGAGGCCAAGTGGAAGATCAACAAACTCACTGATTGACAGAGAATCGGATGAGAAGCTGGCAGAAAAGAAACCAATGAAAAAGAAGACAGCGAAAAAGACAGTGCAGCAATGGTCTGCAGCGAAAGAGACATCGTGGCAGTGGCTGACTGCCAAATATCGCAAGGTGTTGTGACAGTGGCCTGTGGCAGAGCCCAGCCAGTGCCTGGTGCAGATGTGCCTCCCTGGGGGTCATGGACAGCAAATAAAAGTAGCATCAACCATTACAGTGACATCTTCACAGCTGCAGAAAAGGACTGTACATGGACAGAGTTAGTGCAGCATGGTTACATTTCAGCTCAGCTCTCACTGGGTTCTGGCTTCTGCTGGCAGACAAAAAACTGTAGAGCAGAAAATAAAGGAGATGATGGCAGCAGGGGTCATTGAACCATCGAGTAGCCACCAGTGGTCCTAGCCAAGAAATATGGATTGCAGCTGGCATTTCCGTGTCGACAATCAGCCCAACTCATATCCGGTGCTGTGCATCGACCACATCTTGGATCAGCTAGATGGCTTCATGATATTAAGCTCTTTGGACCTGCAAAACCAGTAATGGCAGATGGTACTCGCTCTGGGTACCCGGGAGAAGACAGCATTCACACTACAGGCTACAGCAATTAACAGTAATGGCATTCAGCCTCCGAAAAGCACATGTGACATTTATGGAGCAAATGCTCAATGTTGTCTCCAAGAACCAGTCTCTCATCCTCTGCCTCTACAACGTACTCATCCATGCATCCTATTTTCATGGTAAGGAGCTCCACAGCTACCAGGGGTTCAAGTTAGAGTCAGCAGTCATGGCAGAGGTATGTAGTCAGCTGGGTGTTCACAAAACTCTGAGTATGCTGTTCAATACTCAGAGCAACAACCTTGTAGAGCAGTTCAATCAAATGGTCACTACTCAGCTTGCCATTGTTGCAGCCAAGCACCAGCACGATTGGGATCAACACCTACCTCTGGTCCCGCTGGGGGAACCTGAGCTCTCCTGATATTTGGCCACATGCTCAGGGCACTCAGCGAGTTAGTCTTTGCCCACCTACTGGAGTCAGAGGTGGAAAGTGCACCCAGAGTGGGGTTTGTCTCCATGCCCCAAGCTCTAGGAACCATGTGGGCCAGAAACAGGTGTCCAACTCACGCTGGCAAGAGCGGTCCCTTTCATCTGGGATGTTGCTATAAAACTCGCACTGCAGGAAGGGACATTGCCACAAGCTTTAGTTGCCATGGGAGGGCCCCTGCATGGTGAAAGAGCACTGAAGCAATATAGAGTATCAGGTCCAGGCATGGTGGCGGACTGTTGTTGTCCATAAGGACAGACTGGTTCCGTACTGTGTGTACAGTTATGCATAAATGCAAAAGTTTGAATACTGCTGTTGAATATGAATGAACAAATCAATCAAAACAATATCACATTTTTTATTATTATTATTATTATTATTATTATTATTATGGAATGCTATTTCCAACTGCTTTAGAGGTCCGTGCTTTTGCTATGCCTTTGTATCTCTTCAGAAACAAAAATCACTGGTCAGTTTCTGAATGCTGGAGTTGTGTTATTTGGGTGGTGAGATCTTAAACTCGCTGTTGAGAAAGAGCCACACTCTTTTAAAAAAGATGCTATAATGGCTTCTTTGAGCAATGCAGTAGAAGATCTGTAGAAACTTGCTTGTAAAAGAGATTTGTGAGTGGGAAGAAACTTTTTAAGGTAAGAACAGTGTAAATTGTGTGAAGAACCTTCACTGGATGTAAAGATAACAATTTAAGCAGGTTTCCTAGAACCTTTACATCATGTGAAGGTTCACTACACTCTTTACATTCACACATGTTCTTTCTTAAAATGTTTTTTTAAAGAACTATCAATGAAAGATTTTTTAGGGAAGCAAAAACAATCAACGAACACCTTTTTTAGGAAAGTAGGGCTAACACAACTTATGCATGGTGTTTCTTATAAAGTGGCAAGATGTAGTATACATACATGTTTAAGTGTGTGTGTGTGTGTGTCTGTGTGTGTGTGTGTGTGTGTGTGTGTGTGTGTGTGTGTGTGTGTGTGTGTGTGTGTGTGTGTGTGTGTGTGTGAGAGAGAGAGAGAGAGAGAGAGAGGTTCACTTCTAATATTTGTGTGGTTTTATGTATAAAAAGCAGTCATAATTAATTTCATATGACCATTTCCAACCTCTCTTTATCCCTTAACATTAAATAGGCTGTTGTGTTTTTATTGCTGTGTTATGACTGATATATACATAAATGAGCTATTTTTTAAATGGCTGCTCAGTATTGTGCCTCAGTCAAAAAGCAGTCCAAACTGCAACCCTTTAAACTTAAACAGTCTTTTGAACTTCAAAATGCTGTAGACTGAATAGGAGGATAAATGCAAACATGTTGTTTCTTCATGCCATCACAAAAACAATTGATTAAAACTAGTTTAAACCATTTTTTTTCAGCCATGGCATATGCAAACTGTATGGACACATTACACACATATTACACATTGGAATGGTAATAATTTTCACAAACTACATCAAAGTCTTTTCAATCAAAAAAGTGAGGAACATTCAGTTTTCCATAGTTTCTGTATTTTTGGCTTTAAGTAAGAGAAAATTACTCTGTGAATGAGTGGGATGAATGATGATGATGATGATGAATGAAGCCTTTATTGTCACATAGTCACCAAAGTAAACAGCGAAATTATGATCAACCCGTCCGAGCACATACAATATGACAAGGGGGGAGACAGGACAGGAAGACGGCATGAGAAACAGAGAAACAGAATACATTGGGTAAGGGAGGAGACAAACCCCCCCCCCCAGACTGAGTTCCTAAGGGAACTCAGTCTAGGAACAGAGAAAAAACACCTCAGCATTAGCACACAGTTCCACACACACAAAGTCCATAACTTGCCACGGGGATGGGGGCGGGGGGTGCAGACAAATCCAGCGTAGTAAGCGGCCATCCGGATCTGCAGCCATAATCCGGCGCTGATCAACAGACCCGTCATACCATACCAGGGGGGTAAAGCGGCGAAGGCGTTGGAAAGGGGAGGGGGTAGGAGGAAGGGCCTGAAGAAGGCGCCCTGCTCGGCATCCCAGTCCAGGTATCTCACAGTTCGCAGGGTGGAATGGCGATAACACAGCAAACGCCATGGAGACAACCTTGATCGGGCCCAGGCAGAGTCAACAATCAGCAGATCCAGGGAAGAGGGGGAGGAGGATAAGAGAGGGTCTCGCAGCAGTGTTCCTCTGGAGAGGTTTGAAGAACAGCGCGGAGAGAGTCTCTCAGTAAAGAGCTCAGACTAGACTAGACACAGAAGCAAAGCAGGAGAGATAAGGGAGAGGAGAGGAGGAAAGTGCGACCGCCTTCGTTGAGAGCCAGAGAGAGAATGCTGGGGTACCATTTAAAATGTTTCAGCAGCAGTAACCAATACCAGTACTTTGGCTTCAATGCTGATTCTTTTTTAGAATGAATATTATATATAAACACTTATCTCTATATTTTTAGCAAAAAAATAGTTTAAAAAAAATTGTCATAGAGTTGTATGCATCAGTTTTGAATTTTGAAGTAGTTATTTTTTATTTATTTTCCATCTGCAATCAAACTGAAAGTGGGTGTGGCTTCAGCCATAAAGTTTGAGGTGCTTAAAGAGAAAATATTCACTGCAAGATCTATGATGTGCTTACAGCATTACTTAGTCAGCCAATCACCAGTCTAGATGTTGGAATAAACGTACATATTACTTCACTGACAGTGGTAAGACTAACTACTTAGGAACTGAAGCTTGGGATTGAATGCCAGAATTTTTCTATATTCCTAGTATTGAAGTAATTTGGTCGATATCATAAAAGTGTTGAATTTTGATACCCAGCCCTGTCACTGAGGTAGTGAAATGTAAAAGCATAACAAAACAGTTGTCACGATTGGCCCCTCCCAGTCCTCCACGTGCTTTTGTTTTGTTTCTTCCCGGTCCTGCCCCATTGTTTCTAGACCTTGCCCCTCATTGTAACTACCTGTTTTCCACCTGTGTCTTGTTAACCATTGTTATCCCTGTTGTATTTAAGCCCTGTGCTTTCTTCTGTGTGTTTGCTGGTCTTTGTATTGTTTGAAGTGTTTGATATTATTTGGTGTTTGTTTATTCCGGCCTCCGTTGTGTTTTTTCCGTTTTCCTTTTTCGTCATGTCTGTCCCCCATTCCATCCATGTTGGCTCTCTGACCCTGGACCGTTTTGACGCTGATTATGGATTTGCCCTTGATAAATCTTGCTCATCTCAGCGTATGCAGCCGTCTCATCGCTCCCACACATTACAGCAGTCATTAAAAGAACATGCAGACAAATGTGTCGTTCTGTGGGATTATCACTGTGAGACTCTGGGATCCCTGCTGCAGAAGGGAAGTAGGAAGATTTTCCATCACAGCTGCTCTGTTGCTTTGTTTTGTAGATGTGACATCCACTCACTGTTCTACAATATGTCATCACACACCTGTTCAAATGTTCCCCGTGGCAACAGCCTCTCACTGTTTAGCAATGGCTCTTATTAAAAGAGACCAGAAGAACCAATTAGTCTAAAGTAATCTCAGAAGGCAGCGTCTGTCTGCTTCATAGTTTAAACAGCCAAGTGTATTCATCTCCTCAGTGTTTGCTGATGAGGTGCAAAGTAAAGAAGCCCTTAGACCTCTTCTGCAGCTTGCACTATTTCTGGGTCAGAGGGGTTTATGGGCTCTGTATTTCTGATGAACACATGTATAAGAGTAAGCAATATGATAAGTTTTGTAATGCAGCCTAAATGCTTTCGTCATGAATGTTATTCTGTGCAGCCTTTTTATTCAAAGCATTTAAAAAAATAATCCTGAAATGTCAGTATGAGAAAGCACACATTTTAATTTTTGCTAACATGTTTTAAATATTTGAGAAATATTAATATTAATATGTTCAGAGAAAAAAAGGAGAAGCATTTGATGAAAAGTTCACCTTGCCAATTGTTAATTGGGGGTGGAAATAAATATGTAATTTGGCCAGGGGTGTCTAAACTTTTGGCTGCATTGTTACAACCAATCAAAAGGGAGATTAAAAAAACGGGTTAAAAAAAGAGATTTGGGGATCTTACCCATCCAACTATATGTTATTCAATGGTATTAAAGAATCAGAAATATAATCAAATCAAATCAAATTTATTTATATAGCGCTTTTTACAACTGATGTTGTCACAAAGCAGCTTTACAAAAATGGGAATCACAGCACAGAGAATCAGACAAAACACTGAACATAATATACAGAATATACAGAATATACAGAACCCCCGTGAGCGCTGAGGCAAGGAAAAACTCCCTCAGAGCTGGAGGAGGAAGAAACCTCGGGAGGACCAAGACTCACATCTAAAGGGGGGACCATCCTACCACTGGTCAGACAACTTATAAGTTAAACATTGAAAAGTCAATTTTACATCCACGCAGTTCTAATATATTCAGGTGTGTATAATCAACAGTGGAAACAATTAGAGTTCATATAGATTTGGATGTGATCTGTAGTGGAGAAGCTGCGTTCCAGAAACTTCCATCAGTCTGGTCAATCAGGGGGACAGGGGGACTTGAGGGTGGGACATCCATCAGTATTGGGCCGGACCGGTGGACAGTCAGTAACTCGGAGGAAGGAAAGATTTAGGAATTAGTTTAGACTGTATTTATGAAGAACAGAAAATGTAAAAAATGATCAGAGTGTGACTAATGACTCCGGCAGGTCTGATTATGACAGCCTAACTAAAGGGAGAGAGCCAGAAGGTAACATAGACACGGAGGCTCCCTGAGACACTGGCATTCACCCACTCCACCGTCCACAAACCTGAGTGACTGCATGTAGTGAGTGACAGCAGCACCAGCATCTCAGTTTACCCACAATTCACTATGTCCATGAACCCCTGGATCTGCAGCCTTATCTAAAGGGAATTAACATTAACTACCAAAAGCTAAACTAAACAAGTAAGTTTTTAGTCTAGACTTAAAGATTGAGACTGTGTCTGAGTCCCGAACATTATCGGGGAGATTATTCCAGAGTTGGGGCGCTTTATAAGAGAAAGCTCTTCCTCCTGCAGAGCTTCTCTGAATTTTGGGAACTACTAGGAAGCCAGCACCCTGTGATCTAAGTAATCGTGGTGGTTCATAATAGGAGATAAGGTCTCTCAGATACTCAGGAGCGAGCCCATGTAGGGCTTTATACGTTAACAGGAGAATTTTATAGTCTATGCGGAATTTGACTGGAAGCCAGTGAAGAGCTGATAGGACTGGACTAATATGGTCAAATTTTCTAGTTTTAGTAAGGACCCTGGCTGCAGCATTTTGAACTAGCTGAAGTTTATTTAAGTTACTGCTAGAACATCCTGACAGTAGCGCATTACAGTAGTCTAGCCTTGACGTAATGAAGGCATGTACTAATTTTTCTGCGTCATGTAAGGATAAAGCATTTCTTAGCTTGGCGATGTTACGGAGATGTAGAAAAGCTGTTTTAGTAACATTAGATATGTGTTTATCAAATGCTAGATCTGAATCTATGATAACGCCAAGATTTTTAGCTGTTGAACCAGGTGTGACTGAGAAGTCGGCCAGATTCAACATTAGGTGTGATAATTTATTTCTAGCAGCTTTAGGGCCTAATAGAAGAACTTCTGTTTTATCACTATTTAATAGAAGAAAGTTGTGTGACATCCATGATTTCACATCTTTTACGCAATCCTCCATTTTCTTTATTCTCTGTTTGTCATCAGGTTTGGCTGATATGAAGAGCTGCGTGTCGTCTGCATAACAATGAAAATTAACATTATGTTTTCTAATAACTTTGCCCAGGGGGAGCATGTATAACGTAAATAATAACGGTCCTAAGATAGAGCCTTGTGGAACTCCATATCTAACCTTTGTATAATTGGAGGGTATATTATTTACCCTCACAAACTGAAAACGATCGGTCAAGTATGATTTGAACCACGATAAGGCAGTTCCAGTTATACCGACCATTTTCTCTAATCTTTCTAGGAGGATATTATGATCTATTGTATCAAAAGCTGCGCTCAGATCAAGAAGTACCAGTAAAGAAACGCAGCCTTGGTCAGCGGCAAGAAGCAGATCATTTGTTATCTTAACTAGAGCTGTCTCAGTGCTATGATGAGGCCTAAATCCAGATTGGAATTTTTCATAGATCTGGTTTCTTTGCAGATAAGAGCCAAGTTGTTGGGCCACGGCCTTTTCTAAAATCTTAGAAATAAATGGTAAATTTGAAATAGGTCTATAGTTAGATAGTACACTAGGATCAAGATTTGGTTTCTTGATCAAAGGTTTAATTACTGCTAGTTTAAAGGCTTTGGGAACATACCCCAGGTTTAATGATGAGTTTACTATTGTTAATAGTGGTTTAATTATGTCTGGTAATACCTGTTTTAATAGTTTTGTGGGAACTGCATCAAGTGTACAGGTTGTGCAGTTTGATGAGGAGATAATTTTCTCCAGTTCTAACTGATGTAGTGGGTTAAAAACTTCCAACCTGACTTCGGTAGCTGGATTTTGTTCTATATCAGCCACACCAGATGACAGACAAGATGTGCTATTTATCTGTTGAATTTTGTCCCGAATATTTTCGATTTTATTATCAAAATAGTCCATAAAAGCATTGCTAGTGTGGATTGCTGGAATCTGAGGATCAGTACCTGCCTGATTTTTAGTCAGTTTAGAAATAACACTAAAGAGAACTCTAGGGTTGTTTTTATTAATCTCGATCTGAGAGGCCAGATACTCTGAGCGGGCTTTATTAATTTCTCTTCTATATTCAACAATACTGTCTTTCCAAGCAGAGTGGAATACTTCCAGTTTGGTTGATCGCCATTTTCGCTCAAAATTTCGTACTAATTGCTTTAAAGTACGAGTTTGGTCGTTATACCACAGCGCAAGTTTTTTCTGTCTCTCTTTTTTGTGTTTAAGTGGTGCTACACCATCTAAAGTAGACCGGAAGGTATTTTCTAAACAATCAGTTAGTTTGTCTAGTTCTGCTGGGTTACCTGGAGAGTACACTATGGTTGATAAATCAGGAAGGTTATCAGTAAATTGTTGAGCGGTAAAGGGCGTTATTGAACGTTTCATAGAGTAGCTGGGGGATGTACGTATATTATGACTAAGATGAAGTTTAAAAGAAATAAGATAATGATCTGAGATTACTGAGGTTTGAGAAAGAATATCTAGGTTATCTATGCTAACACCCAGGGTCAAAACCAGATCCAGAGTATGATTACAGTAATGCGTAGGTCCGGTTACATTTTGAGCAATACCAACTGAGTCTAGAATTGATGCAAAAGCCTTTTTTAATGAGTCATCAACTTTTTCAAAATGAATGTTGAAGTCTCCTACTATAATTACTTTATCACTACAAACTGCTAAATCTGCAGCGAAATCACTAAATTCTTTTAAAAATTCTACATAGGGTCCTGGTGGTCTGTAAATATTAATTAAAGAAAATGCATTCTGTTTTGTAATTGGATTAATTATATTGATGTAAAGAAGCTCAAAAGAAGTGAAATTATCATAGTGTTTCTGATTGACAGCTAGGGAATTTCTAAAAATTATGCAGACCCCGCCTCCTCTACCGGACGATCTGGGGTTGTGTATATAATTATAGCCTGCAGGGGTGGCTTCGTTTAATGCTAAATATTCATTGGGTCTAATCCAGGTTTCAGTGAGGCACAACACATCAAATTTCTGATCAGTTATGATTTCATTCACTATAACTGCTTTTGAATTTAGAGATCTTATGTTAAGTAAACCAATCTTTAGTTTTGAAGTGCTAGTGCTACAGTCTGGATATGATTGTTTAATATACGTTAGGTTATTTAGATTTACTGTTTGAGTTTTTTGACATTTATGTTTGACTCGGGGGACAGACACAGTCTGAATACATTGGTATCTAGGTAACGTCTCTTTGCAGCTCACAGACGGTCGGTTAAGCCTCTCTGTCTGCGGCCTGGTCCCGGCTCCGGTTTGTCAGCAGCTTCTAAGGCTACTGCTACTCTGCCGACTAACTAAGAGACTATGTGCTATGCTGCACGAAAGTAAGGCAGCACCATCCCGCGTGGGGTGGACACCATCCCTACCTAAAAGACCAGGCTTGCCCTCAAACATTAGCCAGTTGTCTATAAAGCCCACATGATTGTCCGTACACCACTTGGACATCCAGCGGTTCAGCGAAGAAAGCCTGCTGTAAGCTTCATCGCCACGCCTCATTGGGATGGGGCCAGAACAGATTACCTCTTCGGACAGCGTCTGGGCCTGTTTAACCACCTCTTTAATATTAGCCTTAGTTACTTCAGACTGCCGCAGACGAATATCATTGGCCCCTACATGAATAACTACCCTCGAATATCTCCATATAATATAATCATTACAGGAGTGTTATTAAAGTTCATATACATGCATGAATCATAGTGTACAAGTTATTAAAATGGTTAGATTAGATTTTTCTGTGCCTTGAGTTTATCTTTACGGTGTCTCTGGCTGAACTTTTTCTTCTTCTTTCGGCTGCTCCCTTTAGGTGTCACCACAGCAGATCATCTGCCTCCATCTTACCCTATCCACTGCCTCCTCTACTTTTACTCCAACCATCCATGTCCACCTTTTACACCAACCATCCATGTCCACCTTCACTACATCCATAAACCTTCTCTGAGGTCTACCTCTTCTCCTTCTACCCGGCAGCTCCATCTCCAACATTCTTTGACCAATATATCCACTATTCCTCCTGAAAACATGGCCAAACCATCTCAACCTGGCCTCTCTGGCTTTATCTCCAAACTGCTCCACCTTCACTGTCCCTCTGATCTGCTCATTTCTAATCTTGTCCAGCCTGGTCACTCCCAACAAAAATCTCAGCATCTTCATCTCCGCCACCTCCAGCTCAGCCTCCTGTCTTTTAGACAGAGCCACAGTCTCCAAACCATAGCAGGACGCACTACTGTCTTGTAAACCTTCCCTTTCACTCTTGCTGCTATCCTTCTGTCACAAGCAGCTCTGACACCCGTCTCCACCCACTCCATCCTGCCTGCATCCTCTTCTTCACCTCTTTTCTACACTGTCCATTGCTCTGGATGGTTGACCCAAGATATTTGAAGTCATCCACCTTTGTGACCTCTACTCCTTGCATCTTCACCTTTCCACCTGCCTCCCTCTCATTCACACACATGTATTCCGTCTTGTCTCTACTGACCTTCATTCCTCTCCTCTCCAGTGCAAACCTCCACCACTCTTCCACATGCTCTCTAGTCTCACCACAGATTACAATGTCATCTGCAAACATCATGGTCCATGGAGCCTCCTGCCTGACCTCATCTGTCAACCTTTCCATCACCATTGCAAACAAGAAGGGGCTCAAAGCTGATCCCTGATGTAACCCTACCTTCACCTTGAAACCATTTGTCACTCCAACTGCACACCTCACCACTGTCTCACTATCCTCATACATGTCCTGCACCACCCTAACATACTTTTCAGCTACACCTGACTTCCTCATACAGTACCACAGTTCCTCTCTTGGCACTCTATCATATGCCTTCTCTAGATCCACAATAACACAATGTAGCTCCTTCTGACCTTCTCTGTACTTCTCTACCAACACTCTCAATGCAAAAATTGCATCTGTGGTACTCTTTCTGGGCATGAAACCAAACTGCTGCTCACTGATCTGAACCTCTCGCCTTAGCCTTGCTTCAACAACTCTTTTCCATACCTTCATGGTGTGGCTCATCAACTTTATACCTCTGTAGTTACTGCAGCTCTGCACATCACCCTTGTTCTTAAAAATGGGGACCAGTACACTGCTTCTCCACTCATCAGGCATCCTCTCACTCTCCAGGATTTTGTTAAACAACCTGGTTAAAACGTCCACTGCCTTCTCTCCCAAACACCTCCATACCTCCACAGGTATGTCATCTGGACCAACTGCCTTTCCATTCTTCATCCTTTTTAAAGCTGCCCTCACTTCCACCTTACTAATTCTCTGCACTTCCTGATCCACCCCCCCCCGTTGTCCTCCTTTCTCTCCCGTTTTCCTCATTCATTAGTTCTTCAAAGTACTCCTTCCATCTACTCAACACTCTCTGTTCACTCACTAGTACATTTCCCTCTCTATCTTTTATCAGCCTAACCTGCTGTACATCCTTTCCAGCTCTATCGCTCTGTTTAGCCAAACGATAGAAGTCCTTTACTCCTTCTTTACTGTCCAGCCTCTCATACAGCTCATCATAGGCCTGAGCCTTTGCCACCATTCTTTTCGCTTTGCGACTAGCCTCACAGTACTCCTGCCTACTTCCTTCATCTCTCTGGTTATCCCACTTTTTCTTAGCTACCTTCTTCTTCTGAATACTCTCCTGGACTTCCTCATTCCACCACCAACTTTCCCTGTCTTCTTTCCTCTGACCAGACGAAACACCCAACACTAATCTAAGTCAAAGCAGATGTCCGTGGTCACTCTATCAAGGGAACGGGAGAATGTCACATACAATTAGACTCCAAGAAGTCTGCCCATCACACACATACATACACACACCTACATTTCACCACACGCAGACATGCATACACAGGTACACCTTTCATGTCAATTGACCACATTTCATCTTTAGCTTTAGGTAGTATGAAGATCATGTGTTCCCAGTCAGGAGTTCATCTCCCTGGGGGTATTCCCTGGACATTGGTTTAGAATCATGTGCTCCCTGTCAGGAGGTGAAGGTTATGAGTTCTCTTTATGCATTACAATGTACATCTGTATGTATTACAATATATGCTTGAGGTTACTCTATGAACATTTGGTGTTAGAATCATGTGCTCCTGGTCATGGGTTGATGGTCATGAGTTCAGTTCTGTATGTATTAAAATGTATTCTTATGTGTATTACAATGCATGTTTTCTAAGGGGAGTAAGACTTAGAATGTGCAGTCAATGTTGCTTGTCTGTGTAGGTCATGGCAATGAATGCTTGTCTCGTGGCCAATGCTGATTGGGCCAAGTGGCCACTTTCAGATACGCCGGGGTGTTATAAATTCCTATGGTGAAAACATAGGTCAGTTCGGGCTGGAGGACAGATTGTTGAGACTTTGAGAGATAAGCCTTAACTCATTGTCTTGGCCTAGGTGTGAGAAAGACCGCAGCTGAGTACACACTCATTTTTTACTGGTGTGATGGGCTCTTTAATGGCTCTCAAGCCAGTTTCATTTATTCTCTTTCACCTTTGTTAAACTTTTTCATATTTAGCCTGATTTTTGTCTTGATTTATATTTTTCATATTTTTCTTCATTATCATAAAATTGTTTTGTCCAGCGGTTTCATCCAGTAAACTGGCAAAACTACTTTTAGACTGTTTTTACACCACAACGAACAATTTTCAATTTTTCACAATCTTACACTTATATGAATAGTTTAGTAATCAGAAAGCACAGTCACTTTTATGGTACAAGAGTGCAGTCTTCAAGATAAGTCTGTCAGACAGGTGTCACGTTGCTATGGTAGTAAGAGGAAGTGACAAGAAGCCAGTTTTATTTGAATCAGTTTAAATAGCTACATGAAAAAATTCACTGTCACTGGGCAGAAGGTAGGATACACCCTGGACAGGTTGCCAGTCCATCGCAGGGCAGTCCCTTCATAATACGTTAGTTTATTATATATCAAAAGTTTTTGTGGACTGGCTGACTAGCTGAATGAAACTGGATGCTGGTAACTGGCTTGAGTGTTTATTTGCCACCCAGTTAGCTTTTAGCTTAAATAACTTCTGTAAAGTGTTGCTGCTAACATTAGCTGGTAAACTTACTGTATATTAGTTACCAATTACCAATGTGCTGGAGTTCAAGTTCCTGTTTGGTTTAACTTGTTTTGTTTTTCCTCAGCTTCTAATGCTATAACTCTCCTTCTGTCAAAAATGTCTCTTTGTATTAAAGACTTCATTTCATCATCAACCAGTGTCTGTAATGATCTGGTGGGGAAAGACATTTGCACATTATCCATGTTGAGGACATACAAACGTTGGCTGACTAATATTTTTTTCAGTGCTGGTGCTTCAGGTTGCTTGTGTGTCGCTCCTTGTTTAAAACTGCTGCTATTGTAGGACAAGGTTACTGCATAAATCAGGAGAGAATCAGGAATATGGGGTACACACTTAGTTTTCACTCTTCTGAACCATAAGGGAGCTGGGTTGAGAATCTCAGGTCTACATACTATGAGCTGTAGTTGAAATGAAATCAGTGTTTTTAGAAGTTTAGTGTGCACTTCTTTTGAGAACTGGAAAGCTCACTACAGTCACTTCTGTACCAAAATTCACAACTGGCAGGAATTAGCTACCTAGAATTTTATACATAAAAAATTGGCTTAATATATGGCCAAGAGGATTAGAAGTGATATTGGATTGGAGTCATGTCCCATCTCTCCACACACCTTCTGCGTTCAAAAAATGCAAACAGCTCATCTCTAATGGGCATCACTCCATACTATGGAAGACTTTATCTTTTATATCATACCTTTCGACTCTACGTGATTGAGGTAATACGTATATCAGGAGACAATATTATTTCCTAATCTACTCTATTAATGCTGATATCTCTGTGTCAATGTCACCTAAAATGATTGGCAAGGACTCAGGGTCACATTCTGACAGGGTGATGTTTTGGTAAAGATACACAAACATACAATATCCTCTGAATGTTTTGGAACAGCTAAGCCAATTCTTTTGCTTTTGTTATACACTGAGGACATGAGATCAAAACATGAATATAATAAGATAACAGATCAGAATTTTAGCTTTTATTTCATGATATTTACATCTACATGTGTTAACTAACTTAAAACATGCAACCTTTGGTGGCAGACCACCCAATTCTTTCTAAAATATTGGAATATGTGGCTGACAGATGTATCTTTTTGCTTAGGTGTTAGATCAATTGTTTAACCCTCTACTGCATGCATGATAGAGTAATGGATAAAAGATGGACTTTTCTTGGATAAAATAAAAAAAGATTTGATTATTAGAATCAAAAACATAAAAAAATCAGGGGTGTAGAGGTTCTTACGGGGTGTGTTGCCTTGAGGCAACATTGTGTAACACTGAAAAGCAATGGTGCAGAGCTGTGTTTCCTGAAGTTGCTGCATGAGTAACACTTCACTTGTGAGCAGCTAAATCCATTCCACTGTCACCCAGTGTTGCTTCTAGGCATAACATATTTCTGCAAATTCTCATAAAAAATATTTATTTGATACTGAATGTTAAAAAATGAACTACATATTTCAATTAATGTTTTTGTATGAAAATAATGAATATTTGCTGTTCTTATGGATGCTGTCCATTGGATAAATAATTTTCATCCACAAGCTGCACCATCCAAAAAGAGTTTTAAAAATGCCTGCTGAGAGATTGTATGACTAAGTATGTGCTTTTATTGGCTTACACAAACTCCTCCCTCTATTATTAACTCTGGCATTATCATCACATATGTATGATGTCATTGTGAAATGAGAATGGGTTTGTTACCCTGAGGCAATATTGTGCAATAGAGGATCAAACTATTTATACTGAAGCAGATTTTATTTTCTCGATTATTTCAGGCGAACATTTGGTTGTTGCTGAGGCTTGAATCTCTTTTTTTGTCATTTTCAATTTTCAATGACATAATGTGTAATTGCCAACTGTCTTTTACACTCTGTCAAAATGTCACAATGAGTAAACCAGTAGTAATGGTTCAATGTTTTTTTAATGCTCCTTCAAAGTTACCTTTTTGGTGAAAATGGTTTTGTTCCAACAGTGATAATTAATCACTGGCTTTACCAATCACTGAGGACACTCAGGCTGTGTTTCCTTGGAAATGAAATTGCATGAGGGATGTGTGGGATATGTGGGAATGTCTTATCACTTCCAGAGCTGATTCAGGGCTGGTTTGTTGTGGCTCTGAAAACTAGATAAAGTGAACTTATCCCTATTCATGTCAGTCACTCAGTGCCCTCCATTAGCATTCCCCCTTCTCTCATTTAGACTGAGGATTAAAAGCCAAAACCTGTGCCTGGTTACCAAACACACATTCCACTCATGGACCAAACACACAAAATTTAAGAGCACAAGAATGATGTCGGTTTGATATTTTATTAAAAAGTGATATGCCTTTGATTCCACTGCAAATAAAGGAACACTGCAAATGGTTTGTTCACTAATCCAGCATTCATGTGCCACACGTTTGTCATCTTTTCCCATTCCATATTCCTTTATTTATTCATTTTAACTAATAAACATTGTATAGCAATGATCTGTTTTGTTTTCAGGGCACTGAAGACCTATTAATCCAGGCTTAAGCCAAGAACATATAAAAGTTGCGGTGCTGGTTATCGCATATAAGTGGTTTAGCGCTATTGCATTTACCAGGTTCTTAGCAAGAATTTGAGCTCAAGAAAACCAAGATTGACTCCCAGCTGTTTTCTTTTCCTGCTCTTAACACTAGTAGCTGCCAGCTTTGAGTGGGTCATTAGAGTGCAGAAAGGTGGTCGTGTTGGGATGCATGATGATGGCTTTGCATTGCTAAGAGGAAAGTACATACGACGCATTTCTGATCAACCCGAGTACAGCGGCAGAAACTTTGAAAGAAGCGGATGGTCCTTTGATAGGACCAGTTTTGATAACTGAGAGATTCTGAGATTTTGGCTCAGGACAAGATAATGATGTCCACAGTCAGCAACATGGTCAATTCACCTCTGACATGGTAAAGATGAGTTATTGTTGGATCAGTTTGAAAAAGTCAGACTGATACTTTGCATATAAAGCATTTTTAAATAACTCAGTTGCATTCTCAAAATAAAGTTTCTAATAAGGGTTCTCTAAAGAAGATTTCAATAGATGGTTCTTTTTATAGAGGTTTATAAGGTTTTTCCTAGAACTGCATGTTCAAGCCAAGAACTCTATTTTTAAGAGATTGAGATCCACACATTTAGGTGTTCTTGAGTGTCACGATTGGCCCCTCCCAGTCCTGTCCATGTGCTCCTGTTGTGTTTACTTCCCAGTCCTGTCCATGTGCTTTTGTTTTGGTTTTCAGTCCTGCCCCCTTGTTTCATGACTCCGCCCCGATTGTCTCCACCTGTGTTTCCGCCTGTCCCTCGTTTACCCTCTTGTATTTAAGCCCTGTGTTTTTCCCTGTGTGTTTGCAGGTCTTTGTTTGAATTGTTGTTTGCTGGATGTTTTGTTTTTTGATGTATGCTTGTTTGAGTTGTACTTTCACTATTAGTTCTCTGTATTTAGCCTGTGTTCTGTTAGTCATGTCTGTCTTGCGATCTCTTCGCATTGGCCATTTGAACCTGGACTGTCATGACCACGACCATGGATTTGCCCTCAATAAAAGTTGCTTATCTCAGTGTATGCGTCCACCTCCTCTCTCCACGTTACACTGAGTAGTTAGTTCAAGTTTTAGATATGATAAATATCTGGCGTAGGCCTCATTTAGAGCATTTGGAGTCATTTCTCTTCTGTCCTCTTTCAAGTGGGATCAAGTCACAGAAGTGCAATCTGACTCTGCTGGATGTCTGGGTCGCTATTCCTGCAGTGTCTCCATCCAAAAGGGCCAACTAACTAAAGGGACTGTCACGCATACCCAGTAGGTTATCTAATTTTTTGGCAAATACATTTTATATATATATATGTCACCATGATATTTAATAAAAAAATTCCATCATATTTTCATGTGTGCTCATCATATTTATGTGATATAAAGCTGTACTATGTAAGATTTATTTGGTTAAAACTGGAAGACGCTGTATTACTGAGTCTGAGTATTACTGAGAAAAAAACGCTACGCACAGAAGCTCAAAAAGTAGGTCTGCCTTATGTTTAGGTCTCACATGGAAGCTCAACATTATACTGTCATGATGATAGTAAAAATGTTGAAATTTCCCCATTGTGGGACTCATAAGGGTCACTTAAACAAACAAAAAATATTTAATTAAAATAAAGCTCACAGTCTCCACTCTAAGTCATCCCAAAGGTGTTCTATCAGGTAGAGGTCAGGCAAGTCAAGTTCTTCCACACCAAACTCGCTCATCCATACCTTTATGGACCTTGCTTTGCCCACTGGTGCGCAGTCATGTTGAAACAGGAACTGTTCCCCAAACCGTTCCCACAAAGTTGGGAGCAGGAAATTGTCCAAAATCTCTTGGTCTGCTGAAGCATTAAGAGTTTCTTTTACTGGAACTAAGGAGCCGAGCCCAACTCCTGAAAAACAACCCCACACCATAATCCCCCCTCCACCAAACTTTACACTTGGCACAATGCAGTCAGACAAGTACCGTTGTCCTGGCAATTGCCAAACCCAGACTCGTCTATCGGATTGCCAGATGGAGAAGCACGATTCATCACTCCAGAAAACATGTCTCCACTGCTCTAGAGTCCAGTGGCAGTGCTTTACACCACTGCTTTCAACGCTTCGCATTGCGCTTGGTGATGTAAGGCTTGGATGCAGCTGCTCAGCCATGGAAACCCATTCCATGAAGCTCTCTACGCTGTTCTTGAGCTAATCTGAAGGCCACATTAAGTTTGGAGGTCTGTAGCGATTGACTATGCAGAAATTTGGTGACCTCTGCGCATTATGTGCCTCAGCATCTGCTGATCCCACTCTGTCATTTTACGTGGCCTACCACTTCATGGCTGAGTTGCTGTCGTTCCCAATTACTTCCACTTTGTTATAATACCACTGACAGTGGACTGTGAAATATTTAGTAGTGAGAAAATTAGGTGGCATCCTATCACGGTACCATGCTGGAATTCACTGAGCTCCTGAGAGCGACCCATTCCTTTACAAACGTCTGTAGAAGCAGTCTGCATGAATAGGTGCTTGGTTTATACACCTGTGGACATGGAAGTGATTGGAACACCTGAATTCAATGATTTGGATGGGTGAGTGAATACTTATGGAAATATAGTGTTGCTCCTTTGACATTTGAGTATAAAATGCAAAGTTGAATCAAAACTGTAACATATTGTTATTCCTTCTCTCTGCAAAACTGTCCTCTACCACTCATTGCGAAACTCTTGGATTTCCTCTTTTTGTAACTCGTGACATGAACAGAAAATTTTCCACAGTTTTTTAAAAAAACTTTTCTAATCACAGTTACATTCACCCATTCATGCATATGTTCTTTTGGTGATTTTGAAGAATGTTATTATAATGCATACTCTCAGTTTTAGAAATAAAAAAGCTTTGATATACTTTGATACACTGTGTACTCTTATACAGGTGTATGCATGTTTGAGCTCCCCAATGTTAATAACATAAAGAATCAAATTAGGCTTGTGCAAAATTTCTGGCACTTTTTATATTTTGTTTTTTTTTCCCCTAAAATGTTAAGAACATCAAAGTGTATCAAATAGAAATTGAGTACTAAAATTTGCAGAAAAATGCCATATTTAAGCTTGTTCCCTGTAGAGGATACATTTTGCATATGACTGTGATGCTGTAGGTTCTGTATACAGCCATGTATGGGCTTAAATATTGGAGTATGGACTTTATATTGAAGTTTCTATTTTGTTGACAATTATGTGAAGAAGAATGTCTTATGTTTGAGAACTTCCTGACTTCAAGGTTGCCATGAAAACAACAGACACATGCACACACACTTTTTTCTTCAAAACAGTGGTGCAATAGAGGAGATTTACCATGACAGTGTATAAAGGCAAAAGGCAGAGGAGGGGTCAGATGTTCAAAAGCAGAAGTTCAAGGAAAGAATAAAGAACCCCTCCATCGCTTATTGTAGTGATTAACAGTGGCTTCAAGCAAGGCATTAAGGTAAATCAACATTTTAGAGCAGAATTTTTTGTTAATGTAATAAATACATACACGTTTATGATTCTATGTTCTGAGAAGTTCAGAGAACAGTAAACAATTTTGACAACCACATTTAGAATTTCACTATTGTGAAAACAATACAGAAATATATTTGAGTTTTTCTGCAACTACAGGCACTTTTTAGGTCTTAGGAGTGGACTGGATTTTTGTTGGTTTCATAACATATTTTCACATCTGATTTTGTTGCTAACAGTAATTGGCTAATTTAGTTTAAGAATGCTTCAGGTCAAAATACAAGTTTTATTTATATCCCACATCTGTCATTTCAATCTTCTAATGCAGAAAAAGAAGTTACTGAATTACAAAATTACATCTTTGCAATTGGGACTATTAATATAATATCATACAATTTTAAGATAAAATCTAAATATTAAATCAAAACATAATTTAAGGTGTCATTTTTTCAGTAAATGTTTGTTTCCACATTTATGTCTCTTCTATGACACTGATGAAACTGTTATTTTTTTTCAAAGACAAATAAACCTACTTCTGATGGAAATATAAATTAACCAAAAAATAAATGCAGTTTTGTAACTTTTTATTTTTCTACATCATTTGCAGCTGTCCTTTACGTTGTGTAACAAATGTGATGAATGGACCAATAGAAATGCTCCAAATTTGCTTAGAAAACTATTATTTACATTAACTTACATTAAAAGTTAAAAGTTGTTTTGCCTAGTCATTGTGCATTTTGGATATTTAATTTTTTTATTTGTTTTTTTGTTTTTTACGTGGGTTAATAAACTTCATTTATGTATTTATTTTTGGCTGCAACAATATATAGAAGTTAATTCTACTTTGTCTCAAATGGTCTGTGTTCTGTTTTTATATTTTTACATGGCCATTTTCCAAGCTCTCTTTTTTTACTACTGCATTTAAAACTTTACTATGTAAATGAGCTGTGTGCTGATTGGCTGTCCTGTATTATGCCTTCAAAAACCAGTCCAAGTCCTTACAACTTCGGTGTGAATGGGCAGAGGAAGTTACATTTGTGTAACATTTGTGTAATTAATTTATTATGGCACTTTTTTATAGTGCCAAGAACATTTTACCTAAAAAGCTTTCATCAAAAAATTAAAAATTCAGTTTGTTATGGACCCTTTAAAATAAAAGAATACGTATGAATTAATTAACATTTCATTTCATTCTTTTTTTTATAGCATGCCAGCCACCTTATGGACAATCACATTGCCATCTCTGTTATTCTTTGTGGTCAGACCCACTGTTTTGGTTAAAGATGGAAATGTTCAAGTCTGTTCCTGTACGAGGAAGAACTCGAAAGACCTATCAAACCACAACTTGAAGAGGATACCCTCAGATTTGCCAGATGACATTGAATGCTTAGACATGTCGCATAACAACATTTCCAATATTGTCCATGGTGATCTTAATCGGCTGACTCAACTCTGTTTCCTGACGATCACCCACTGCGGCATTCAGTTTATCTCCCATGATGCCTTTTATAATAACCAAGAACTTAGGGTTTTGAACGTCTCCTACAACCAGCTGACTGTTGTTCCATATTTACCTTTGCTACAGCTTAGGATCCTTGATCTCTCCAGCAACAACTATGACAGCTATGGCCTGCCAGGCTTTTTTAACAACTTAACACATCTAAATGACTTTTCAATCGGGAGTCCAAGAGCAACTTCTGTGTCCGTTAATGATCTGGCACCTCTTCAGAATGCACCTTTAAAGCAATTCAGTTTTGGAGATGCTTCTGAGTTGCAAAAGTATGAAACTGGATCTTTTGCCCAGCTCAGATCTTTAGAGAAAGTGGCTCTGAGAGTAATATTCTGTCAAAGTTTTCATATTTTCAAAAAAATGCTCACGGACCTCGACCAAACACGCACAAAGACCGTCAGGCTGGTGAAGCTCTTTCCACCTCAATGTACTATTGCAGGTGATCCTTTTGACAGCCTTCCTAAGACCCGCTTCATCAGCGGCTTAACAGTTGAGGACACTTGGATGAATAGCTCTGTTATGGTCAAACTTATGCTTAATATTTGGAAATCACCTATTGAAAAAATTGCATTTCGAAATATAATTTACAACGAGGACACTCCATATGGGTTTCATTTTCCAAAACAGCACTGCACAACCAAATTACAAGCAATTGTTTTTGATGGTGTGAAGCATTATCAATACCAGTACCCTAAGATCAACATGAGCACAGAGTTATTATCTCACCTGACTTATCTGAAGTTCTCAGGAACTGGAATGAGCATCCTTCCATGCAGACTCATTTCAGCTATACCGTCACTGCAGATCTTGGACCTGTCGGATAATCTTCTGGAAGATACCGGGTTCTGGTGGTTCTGCTACTCATACAAAGGCATGTTTCCTGCTTTGAGGCATCTTTCACTAAGCTATAACCGCTTCTATGACCTGGCATTTATTTCTAAGAAGATTCATGAAATGAAGGTCCTAACATCCCTGGACTTAAGTTTCAACTCAATTGTCATTAAGGATCCGTGCTCCTGGCCTTCTCACCTGACCGAGCTGAACCTTAGCCATAACAACCTAGGCAACACAGTCTTTAAGTACTTGTCACCTTATTTCCAAAAGATTGATCTCTCCAAAACAGGCATAAGTGTCATCTCCCATAACGTCATCTCAGAATTTCCCAGACTTACACATCTTTTCTTGAGCTTTAACAGCATACGGTCTATCCCTTCCTATCTCCATGCCCCTGCGCTGCTAACCCTGTATGTCGATCAGAATGCAATCACCTCCATTGGCCATAATGTGCTAGAAGGCCTCCCCAGTCTGAAGACTCTAAAAGCAGGCAATAATCCATTTGTCTGTGACTGTGACTCTTTTTGGTTTGTGACAGCATTAAATAAGACACTTCTCCCTGACTGGCCATTTGATTATACCTGCAGCGCTCCAGAATCACAAGCAGGAATGACTCTGCAGAAGTACCAGCAGAGTCAGCAAGGTTTATTGTTCTGTCAAGCTGGACTTCAGGCAGCAGTGGCTTTGTCAGTTATTATTGTCACAGTAACTGTCTTGGGCATAATTTTCTATGCCTGTGATGGCGTCTGGTACAACAAAATGTTCTGGGTATGGATCAGGGTGAAAAGGCGGAAGAGCAAACATGCTAATAGATTGATGAATGCCACCTTCTGTTATCACGCATTCATCTCCTACAGCCAGTATGACTCCGCCTGGGTGGATTCTCAGCTGGTTCCAGCTTTAGAGGGCTCCGGGCTGTCCATCTGCATTCATGAGCGAGACTTTGCACCTGGCCAGTGGATTGTGGACAACATAATTAACTGCATGGAAAGCAGCTACAAAACCATATTTGTCTTATCAAATAACTTTGTTCAGAGCGAATGGTGCAACTATGAGCTCTTCTTTGCTCAGCACAGAGCTATCAGTGTGGAAGATGATTTATTGGTCTTCATTCTGTTGGAGCCCATCCCAGTTGACTCACTGCCCAAGAGGTTCTTGAAGCTCAGAACCTTGTTAAGGAAGCAAACCTACCTGGAATGGCCCAAAGACGATCAGAAGAAGAAGCTTTTTTGGTCTAGTCTCAGGTCCATCCTACAGACTGCAGACAAAAGCATAATTCTGAAGCAGGTTGCTTTGGATGTGGCTTTACTGGGTGCTCAGGGGTGAGGCTCCCTATACACTGCCAGTGGACTTTTTGGATTTGAATTATGCCTGGTCTCAGACTAAACAGCAGTGATGATGGTGTTTCACCATTACAAATTCTATTTAGTCTAAACTTAATATTGGTCTGGAAACTGATCATAAGTCATATGACTCAAGTCAAACCTTTATATCTCTTGTAGCTGCAGTAGAAGAAAATCTATAAAATATTTATCAATAATCATTTCAGAGGAGTGTATTTATGCAGCAAAAGCAGCCATAATTCGTTTTTTACATGATCATTTTCCAAATTCTCTTTTTCAGCTTAGAATTAGGCTGGCTGTTATTGTTAGTGCCTTCAACGTAACTTCAGAGTAAGTGGGTGGAGATAAACTGCTGCAATAACAGGCAGCTATATGTATATATGTTGGGTTTGGTGACATCACAGAAACTAATAATTTGCAGTTTATTTTCCATGTATGGACTGAGGAGTTTTATATGCTACATCAAACTTATCAGAAGCATACATTTTTCCATTATATGGGCCCTTTAAATTACTGATTAAAGCAGCAAATATGTTCAACAAATAGAGCACACAATGTTTTTGCACATAATAAAACTTTTGAAAGTATTAAAAACTATATTCATAATTACCACTTTTTACACGAGTGACTACTCAAATATTTTGTGGCAATTGATTAACAGACTACAAATGGTTTCATAATAACTGGAATTAGACATCTGAAGGGATTCTATTTAGAGCTAAACAATTTATTAATAATCATTTTCTATTGCAACCACAGTTTCAAAGAGTTCAATTTTCAAGTCAGAAAGGTGACAGTTTAAAAGCAGATCCTTTGTTGTTTATTCTCAGTTGTGTAGGTGGGATGACGAAAGCTCTGTAGACAATATCTGAATTTAAACATGAACAACTTTATTTAAAATTAAAGATAGCGCTTAAAGCCCTTGTTACAGAGACCCAGAAGCCAATGTGGAATCTCCCTCAAGTCCAAGATGCTTCAGCTTTTTAAACAAAATTTATGCACACACATAACGCAAAATCCATACATTAACATGTGAAAACATCTTATGGTATGGCTTACTTCTGATTTTTGTTATTATGGCCTCAGCTTATTCTAAAGCGAGGGGCCCAACTCTCTCCTGGGACCTGAAACTAGGGCCCCCTCGCTCTGGCTCCGTCGACACACATAGAGCCTTATCTTTTCAGCCAGGGCTCCGTTGAAACATATGGAGCCTTCTCATAGTACTTTCAAACAGCAAACAGCTACATGTATATTAGAGCCCAATATCATTTCAATATCATATATAACATTTTATCAAGCCTGATACACTTCACCCTCATTATCAACAAGTGGGGAAATATGTCTGGCTTGTGAAAAGCTGGTGGATGTGTTTAACCAATCAAAAGCAATCAAACAGCCATGTGTTATGCACGTGACAACACTAACACAACTAACTGTCAGTCTGGCCAAATCTTAAATTATAGAACATAATCACACTTTAAATAACAATGTCAATATTTGTTTAGACAGTGGCGCTGACAGTGACCTTGTAATCTTGAACACAGAAATACCATTAGGGTATCTTTCACAAATACTTGTAAAATATAGCCAAACCTCACATTTAGTGCAAAGATCATATATTATAGCTCAAAGTTAGCTTTATTTGGAAATTATTTGGAAGAGTTATTAAATGGAAACCACCAAAACTGCTAAGAATGCAGGGAAGCTCTGCTTTCTCTATCCAACAGAAATTCTACTCAGTCAAAAGTTATCAGTTTCACTTGATATGTTTCACTTGGTAACACACTTGATATGTTTATTTTACTATGACAGTTGGATTGATCTTTCCTGTCTGTTATTATGTTCACTTCTCAAATCAGTTATTAAATTTCACATGTTTACAGTCATGATTTGGTTTATACAGCAAAGGCACAAACGACTGAGGCTGTTTGACTAGCATTTTTTTTTCATAAACTATTTAATTATTCCAGTAATCACTGTAGTCACTGTCCATAGTCGGCAGACCTATGAAACCACTGAAAAGTTAGACAATGTCTCCACCTGCTGTTAAATACCTTGAACACAAAATATTGTTTTACATATTACACTTTTTGTTTTCCTTTTTACAATATACACATTGCACCACTGCTCTTTCACTAGACAGCACAATAAATCTTCACTTGTATGATCACAATTGCTCTTCTCATAACTGGATTGTTGTGCTATCTTGGGAGGTACTGTTTTATTTATTCATTTAGTTTCTGTTCAGGAAGCTGCGACTCCTTTTGATTTTGAATGTTCCAGAGAGAAAGGCAGCTTACATTGTAATAATGCTATAAATATATTTTAAAAGAAGATAAATCATGGATGACCTAATTACTGCTGAAAAGAAAAATATGGACAGTAATGCATTATATTATATTATATTATATTATATTATATTATATTATATTATATTACAGCAAAGCAAAACTATGTTGTCACTGTTAGATCTCTTTGTTTTTTTTTTATCCTTCTTCTTTTACCTTTTAATTATTTGAAAGCAGCTTATTTCTGTGCAATATCTCTAAAATTAGTTGGAAAAAATCACATAAAAACTTTAAACATTAAGAATGGACAATACAATTTGAAATAAGAATTGATTATATTCTAGTACAAACACCTAAATATATATTCTAAAACAAATATATGTATTTCTAATTCATTTTTCAGTTTTTGATATAATTTGGAAGTACTTGTCCTCCTTTATGTTGTGCATAAATATTATGATGAACAGGCCAAAGGAAATGGTCCAAAATGACATGGAAATACAAACCTCCCTCTCATTCACACACATGTATTCCGTCTTGTCTCTACTGACCTTCATTCCTCTCCTCTCCAGTGCAAACCTCCACCTCTCCAGATTCTCTTCCACCTGCTCTCTAGTCTCTTACAATGTCATCTGTAAACATCATGGTCCATGGAGCCTCCTGCCTGACCTCATCTGTCAACCTTTCCATCACCATTGCAAACAAGAAGGGGCTCAAAGCTGATCCCTGATGTAACCCTACCTTCACCTTGAAACCATTTGTCACTCCAACTGCACACCTCACCACTGTCTCACTATCCTCATACCTCATACCTCATATGTCCTGCACCACCCTAACATACTTTTCAGCTACACCTGACTTCCTCATACAGTACCACAGTTCCTCTCTTGGCACCCTATCATATGCCTTCTCTAGATCCACAAAGACCCAATGTAGCTCCTTCTGACCTTCTCTGTACTTCTGTACCAACACTCTCAACGCAAAAATTGAATCTGTGGTACTCTTTCTGGGCATGAAACCAAACTGCTGCTCACTGATCTGAACCTCTCGCCTTAGCCTTGCTTCAACAACTCTTTCCCATACCTTCATGGTGTGGCTCATCAACTTTACACCTCTGTAGTTACTGCAGCTCTGCACATCACTCTTGTTCTTAAAAATGGGGACCAGTACACTGCTTCTCCACTCATCAGGCATCCTCTCACTCTCCAGGATTTTGTTAAACAACCTGGTTAAAACGTCCACTGCCTTCTCTCCTAAACATTTCCATACTTCCACAGGTATGTCATCTGGACCAACTGCCTTTCCATTCTTCATCCTTTTTAAAGCTGCCCTCACTTCCACCTTACTAATTCTCTGCACTTCCTGACCCACTATCTCTCCCCCCGTTGTCCTCCTCTCTTTCTCGTTTTCCTCATTCATTAGTTCTTCAAAGTACTCCTTCCATCTTCTCATCATTCTCTGTTCACCCAACACATTTTTGCTAGTTTCTCTCACCACCTTAGCTGTAGTTTCCCAGTCCTCAGATAGCTCCTCACTGCCCCCGAGGGCCTGTTGCAATTTTTCCCTGAACTGCCTGCAACCATCCTCCTCCTTCAGCTTCCATCATCTAATCTTTGGCTCTGTCTTCACTCTCTTCCTCTTCTTTGTTTCTAATCTCATTCTACAGACAACCACCCTATGCTGCCTTGCTACACTTTCCCCTGGTACTACTTCACAATCTCCAATCTCCTTTAGGTGGCATCTCCTGCTAAGGATATAATCCACCTGTGTGCACCTCCCTCCACTCTTGTATGTCACCCTGTGTTCTTCCCTCTTCTGAAAATACATGTTCACCACAGCCATTTCCATTCTCTTTGCAAAATCTACAACCATCTGACCTTCCGCATTTCTGTCTTTCACATCATACATACCCAGCACCTCTTCATCCCCTCTGTTTCCTTCACCAACATGTCCATTGAAGTCTGCACCAATCACTAATCTCTCCTCTCTAGGGACACCATCTACCACTTCATCCATCTTACTCCAAAATTTCTCTTTCTCCTTTAACTGACAACCAAACCTGTGGTGCATATGAACTGACCACATTCAAAATTACACCATCAACCTCCGACTTCAGGCTCATGATCCTGTCTGACACTCTCTTTACATCCAGAACACTTTTCACAAGCTGTTCCTTTAGGATTATCCCTACTCCATTTCTCTTCCTCTCTACACCATGATAGAACAGTTTGAATCCACCTCCAATGTTCCTGGCCTTGCTTCCTTTCCATCTGGTCTCCTGGACACACAGAATATCTACCTTCCTTCTCTCCATCATGTCTGCAAGCTCTTTGCCTTTACCAGTCATTGTCCCTATGTTCAGAGTCCCTACTCTAACCTCCACACTCCTGCCTTTCCTTCTCTCTCGCTGCCTTCTAACCCGCCTTCCTCCTCTCCTCTTTGATGATCTTCGACCTACAGTAGTCCAATTTCCACCGGCACCCTGCTGGTGAACAGCACCGGAGGCGGTCGATGTTAACCCGGGCCTCGACCGATCCGGCATGGCAATCATATCTGTGATCCGCATGATCATTTTGGCACAAGTTTTACGCTGGATGCCCTTCCTGATGCAACCCTCACCATTTATCCAGGCTTGGGACCGGCACCAGAAGTACACAAAGTACACCGCTAATGGTTGTTTTTTTAGGCTACCTTATGCTATATTCAACAAAATGTTCTTTGTTTGGAGAAGAATCCCAGACAGACTAAGTTCTGTAAGGCACAGGGGTGGAAAGAATCTGAGGCTTTTCTCCCACCGGTGTCTCTGAGCTTGGGTTTAAGTGTATAAGGGCATTTTGTGTGCAAACCTGCAGAGGAAGAATATAAACGAGACTTGGTTTGACATTTTCTTAATTGACAATTAAGTCAATATTATATTTTTGTTGAATTATATCAACTTCATAATATATTTTCAAGAACATTTGCATTCAAAACAAAAACAAAAAGCTCTGTTTCAGTCAGTCATATGCTAACATCTAGCTAACATTAGAGATCAGGTTCGTTATTGGTACTGCATTACCCATAGAGCGGGTGACGACGCATGCGCCGTGAGTTTTAACTGGTCCCCTACCCTCCCTCACTCCTGCCCCCCCCCCTTCATGTAAGATGGTGGTTAGACGGTGCAGCCGCTGTACATGGTCATAGAGGCTACCATAAAGGCTCGGCAGTTTCAGTTTAGAACGGAGAAATATTCCCCTAAAAATCAAGCTCCCAGTTTCCTAACACTTCGGCGTGCAGAAATCTTTCTTATATCCACGCCCCAACTGCTGTGCATAAATCCTGAGAAGAACAGATTTAGACAGGGTGAGTATCCCCAAAGCTAGCTAACCCGGGCTAGCCAGAAAGCAGTAACTTAAACCGTGCAGCTCAGCTAGCGTTAGCTAGTCAACCCAAAGGGATGACAAAAAAGTTTGCTGTGCACTTTTGTGTGGCAGTTTGTGTTTAAACCAAACCGAACAAGCACTGCGCTTAGTCGTGCTTGCATATCTGTGTTATGGTTGGTCGAGAAAATGTATTTCTGTCTGTTTTTCAAAGTCTTGAAGTCGGCTTGGTAGAATGTCAGACTGTACCGGGCTACTTCAGGCCTCACTACTGAAATAATGATGAGCTCAGGCAGACTGACTGTGTTGGTTAGCTACGTTAGCATCTGGCACTTAGAGCTTGCCTCCATACATTTTTGCCAGTTTTTTACTCTTTTGTGCGATTTTGTGCTGCTCTCTACCAACACTATATATAAACACCAGATATGTGTATGTGTTGATTTCAGACACTTGATGTAGCTGTTTCGCTAGCCCGCTAATTCAGCTTGTCAGTTAGCTCGCAAGCTCGTCGCTACACTTGACCGGCTGTTGAACGCCTTGTGGTAGAGGACAGAACAGAAATCAGCCCTGGGCGTGTTTAAGATACGAGGGGTTATTTGTGTTGACCGTATCACTGTTTTTCGTGCATGTTCGGTTCTCCCGGTAACTTCTTCAGTTCCCCATAAAAGCTAGGTTAGCTTGCTAGCTAGGTTAAGTTAGCTATCCCCGCCCATCGCTTGTTTAGCTAGGTAGCGTTAGCTATCTAACCAAGTCGCTAACAGTACTATAGGTTAATGTGATTTCTCAAAAAATCAAATCAGAAAGTTGACAGATATTTTGCAGTATGACCCTAATAAACGTGTCTCCGTGTGGTCCGGGTAGCAAATGTATTAATATTAGGGTGACAGTTTATTTGCTTTGCAGCGTCTAACGTTACCCAAGCGTAGCATTAATGTTAGTTGTTACCGTAGCGTTTATCACACGAAATATTTACGTTCTTTCATGACAGTCTGACTAACGTTTATTATTTTAGATAATTTGGCTTGTTCCAACATGACATTAAGTCATAATTTGGCTTCCTTCAAGCTGACGTCTTATATATATATAGCCTCTGTCAAACTGCTAGTATAAGGAGCAACGACAGTTATTTTTTTTAAATATTGGCCTTCTAAATATAAACTGCGAAATTATAACTACATTTAATAGGCAGTCTATAAAATCATGGACACTAATTCTAAAGGGGCTGCCTCATATGAAGTGTTAATGTATTATTACTGGATTTTAGTAAGTGTGCAATCACATGTTAATTCCACCCTTGCTGCTTGTTAGCAGTGCACATTTTATGCCTGTTTTTATGCTTTATTTCAATAAGCACCACCTTCATGTAAACATAACCTTTAGACTCAGAAGAATGCTTTTGTTTTGTTATGCTTAAAAGCTTAAAGCATAACAGCATAAAAAATAAAATAAAATTGTGTCCTGTGACTTTTGACTTGTATATATGCATTTATTGCTTTGCATTTAGACTCATTCGGTTCACTTGAAGTGCCAGGTTTTTCTCTGTTTTTTCCTGCATGTTACAATATCACAACAAAGATGAGGTAAATCATTATTTGAAGTCTTGTGCGTACATTCTTTCCACCTGTGTCATACTCTTGAAAGCAGGCCTTGGGGTTTTTTCATTGGTCAATCATAGCATCTAGGCCTATAGGAACATTGCAGCTCAGCAAAGATTAGGGAACTGTTTGCAAGACTCATATAGCGGAGAACATTTTCCTCTCTAGGAGCAGGGCTGTGTTAGAAGCATACTGTAGTACTGTGTAACAGTGTTCTCTGCAAGCCTGTAGGCTTCTTTGTGCACACAGTACTTCAATGTGTGAATATAGCATAGCAGTGTCCAACGTATGGACAGTAGACAGCTTTGTCTTTGTCAGCATGTTTGATCCCATAGAGAGCAGTGTTCTGAAACCAGTCTGTGTAAGATAAAAATAATAATAAACATGTATGCCTGATCAGATTCAGTTGCAAGGAACGGTTGCATCAGCATCATTCAATAGACCAATTACACAGCTACTTTGGCTACTACTTTGCTCCCACCTTTATTTAGCAATTGAAAAGCAAGCCTGTCTGTCTGCTTACGATAAGCATTTAATCATCCTTATGCATTTTAGGTGTTAGCTGTGGCTTTTATTGTGGTTAAACCTTGTTAAGTGTTTTCTAGGCATTTTCCAGCCCGGTACTGTAGGCATAAAGCCTTTTATCTTTTGCCAACAGCATAATGTGGGTGCAGTGTCGGGAGGGCAAAGGACAAAAATGCCGCTATGTTCAACAGTGTTTGTTCTTTTAAAACACATATACGGAGACAGAAGTGCCCCAAATCAATAATGCATTGTAAACATAATAAATATATGTAAATGACATTATAAATATAATAAATCACAACAGCATAATGTGGGTGCATTTGTGGGGGGCATTTTTTACTCTTTAAACATTTTTTACTCTTAAAACACACATACAGAGACAGAAGTGCCACAATGACATTATAAATATAATAAATCACTGAGAGTAAACATCACGGTCATACTAATAAAGCACAGCTGACACTTGGTTACTCAGCACTTTGGCCTCTGATCTTGACCTAACAATTCTATCAATAGATAGAATTAATTAATTCTTTTATTTGTTGTAATTGCAGGCCCATGCACATTTTAACAGTACATCATAGTACTATATGTTTTACATATATCCCTATTAAAATTAGCTGGCATTGCAGAAAGTGCAGTAGTCTAGTAATTTGTAGCTGACCTTATTTAACTTAACATATTTTAAGTAAAGCTCAATTTTCAGTTTTTCAAATTGAAAAAAATTCTGCGTAATTCAATTGGAGATGCGTTGATACGTTGTTATTTAGCATGATTTTATATGAAATTGTTAATTGTAGAGAAACTAACTGGCTCAGATTTCTTTACAGCAGCGGTAATTGAAACCAGGGGTCACAATGTCTCAAATGCAAATATAACATAGTATTTTATTTACAATCCAAACCCACTAATAAACCTACATGTGTCTTTTGAGTATTTGTGATGTTGATAAAGGTAAAATAGTGGAAAATCTGCATAAATAAGTTTTGTTCTATCTTGCAGTACAATACCCAGCATGTATCTTTCTGTCATGGATTCAGAGGCATTGAATGTTTTCAAACTTAATGATTTACACAGAAATTGAATAAGTGGAAAAAAAAGTCACTTTAAGTTCCCCACTTCTACTTAAAATGTTCATACATTTTAGTCAGTTAGGGGAAATAGTCCCTTATATACTTGAAACTATTGATATTTTGAATTATTTCAAAAAAGAAAGAGCCTATTTGCCTTTTGTCCTTTGTATGAGGAGATGTGAAGTTGGGAGAAATGACCAAGATGAGATATTAATGAATAAAAGATTAATGTTGAGGAATCTTCTTGGCCCCATGTGGAGAAGTATGCACTGGCAGATGTTGTCTGTGGCAGACACAATGTTGTAAGTCACTTTTTTGTCGAGAGTCACTGCTGATACCTAACACTGTTCCCAGGGGGCACAAGCTGAAGTGTCTAGTTGCATAGAAATGTCTGGCGGAAAGCCATAGGAGGCCAGTTACATAAGAACAAGCTTGCAGAGTGTAACAGAGTTGCTTGCATTTGTTTGAGTAGGCCCACCTGAAGCTGGTTAGCACAGTTTGTATAATGTTTACTCAGAGCTTCTGATCAGGGATTATAAGCTTGCACACCTACACAGGAAATTTTCTGCCTTCTCTTATTGATTGGATTCCTTAAAAAATATTGTGTGACTTTTCCTTCAGTTCAGGCTCTATGCTGTAATAGAACATTTGTGTTAGTCAGCTCAGTTACTATTTATTACATTGCTATTTCTGGAAGTCAACATGTGCAGTTTCATTATAGATGAATCAGAGAGATTGGACTAAGAATCTCTCTGAAACCATTTTCTTGTGTTTTCAAGGCAAGGATGCTAATTGCTTTAATTGATGGTTTACTGATGTATTACTTAGGAAGCGATAGGGACCATTTCATTTTCTAAATTCCAGTGATAACATGGCCAGATCTGCTGGAGAATTGTTTAGCCATGGTCTCTTGTTTATTGCAGTGATGGGAGAGCTCTCGTGATTGCCTTTCACTGCAGTATAGTATGTTTTGTTTAGCCACCAAAACAGTGTCTGTCAGCTTATTTATCCTGATGGCACTTTTGATAAAGCTATATCATCGTTAAAGGCGTCGTTGTCCTAAACAATGACAAGGTTTTTACTTCAATCCGTAAGATCTTGGATCTTCTTGTTTTATAAACCATTGCAGGTACAGATTCAAGAGGTTTCCACTGTTGTCATTTCCCTGGCAGCTACTGCTACCAGATTGTCACAGTACTACAGAGCGTAATAGCCATCAGGCCAGACCATGGACAT
Organism: Pygocentrus nattereri; assembly: GCF_015220715.1. NCBI lineage: Eukaryota > Metazoa > Chordata > Actinopteri > Characiformes > Serrasalmidae > Pygocentrus > Pygocentrus nattereri. Next base: position 44,104,777 of record NC_051211.1, read on the forward strand.
AAAGTATGCAGCTCTAACTGTCAAACTCTTGTGTTAATCATGTCACATGTGGCACTTCCTCTTAGTATTCGCAGGCAGAAAAATGAGAAGTTGGGTAGATAACAGTAAATGTTTGTGTGCACACACGTACCAACCCTTTGTCAGTCTAAATGAATGAAAACTTTGGGATATTAACTTGCAAATCAGCTTTTTCCTGTGTCAAGGTTGCAATTGTTTGACAGCGAAGCTCTACAGTGATTTTTGAGTTTGCATTTATTGGACATGGTTGCGGGCCTTCCATTAACATGCAAAGCTAATGCCAAATCTCAGTTCTGTAGTTTGCTCCCTCCACTGTCTTTCCGCTCACAGAGATAAACTTCGTAAGACTTTTTATTTTGGAGGGAGACTGGTTTGCATCTGATTAACTGCCTCTGGAAATGAACTGTAACACTACACAGACTAAAATGTAGTCTTGGAGAGAATTACAGTAAGAAAGAAAACAACTTTACTGTGCTTTGAAGAAGAAAAAAAAAAAACCTAAACTATTCTAAATACAGTCTTATACGAGATTGAAGACGTCTGGTGTAGTTGGCGTCTTTGCTGATTTTTTTGTAAGTGACAAAGGTGTATAAAGCAGTTTTTAGCAGCTTAAAAATCTTTGTTAAACCTCAGTTCACCAATGAATTGACAAGAAAGTTTCCATGTCTAAAATGTCATGTGATGCTGTGTTTGGATGCACAGTGATATCGGAATCATATGTCTGAGCAGATATATGCTGAAAAAATATTGGCATAGCATTGGACAGATGTTTAGATTTGACTGATTTTTCACATCAGTGTTTAATTATGTATTTGTGTGTTGGCTTACTATGCTTAAATGCATTTTTACCATTTTATTGCATTTAGAACCACTCTGTAAAATAAATATTAGGTTTCTCTATAGTGCTAACCCATATATGCATCTGCATTGGCCCAGAATTTCCATATTGGTGCATCCCTACTAATACAAGCAGATTTCAGCACTGTTCTCTCCCCAAATCACAGACATGGTTTATGACTAGGGTGTTTGTGAAGATCTTTTCCTGAATGTTTTGATAAAGATGCAGCAGTGACCCTTAGCCAACAGTTAATGGCAAACAGCCGTTTCATATTCGGAAACATAGTTGTTGCTGACCTGTTTATAGCCTCATGTCTCTGTTAATCTTAAACATATGTACAATTAACACCATTTTTCTGTTGTGAAACACATTCTTTCATGAGACTTTCAAGACGGAAAAAGAATGTGCATTCTCTTGGCTTACACAGTGCATAGGCTTATGGGAAACTGTATCTGTGGGAAAGTGCCTGAATGCTTTCACTGATACTTGATACACTTTGGATTAAAGATTATTTCTTACTGACCCCTGCACAGTGTAAATAGAAATAGGCAAGTATAGTAGAATGTATGAGAAAAGTAGGATTAAAATTAAGCATTTGTATTACAACCAGCTGACTTGCCATGCCCACCTGCAAAACAAACATTAACTCACATGAGTGTTAAGCAGTGGATGTGGCAGGTAAGGTGTTTCAATCCAACCCAGCAGTTTCAGGCATGTTTTAATGACGAAGTATCGTGTGCTTTTTCCCCCTCTGTCTATTTAAAATACTGTCATAGAGGTAACATAAACTGTTATTGACTGACAGTGAGGTGAGATTTCTGAACTTAACAAAATGTGAATGTCTGCACTGTGGAACTGTTTTTAAGTGGAAGTGAAAATGTGTAAAATGTACAGCGTCAGAGTTTTGACTGCATTTAAGCTTGCTGCCTTGCATCAAAACATGAGCATGTGAAACATGCAACGAGTCACTTTTAGTTTAAACCTGACGTTAGAGGAAATGTTGTGTTCAGAGCTTGAGAGAAAGGAGTGTACTATTGCATATACTTTCGAGAAATGTTATGAATTCAAGACACCAAAAATGATCATCACTTAAGTAGAACTTAAAGCAATTTTATTGCAGCGTTTTAAAGTATAAGATAGCCAAGTCATCAGATTCATCAGTCACATTCATATATCAGAATTGATTTTAATAAAACACATTGCAAATAAATGTGAGCAAAATAATTGTGTTTATTGTTGTCATGATGAATTGTCATTTAGTTGTACAATAAGTTTTTCTGAGCATATAGAGGATATTAGCAGTACTTAAAATGGTCATTAAAAAAGAAGGCTTATACAACAAAGTGTATTATTGTATCAGGACATTTGTAATAGCAGATGTGAATTGTTTCCCCATTACACATTACAAAAAATTGGATCTGCTAGGTCACAGTTTTTAATCGACTGCTCTTCCAGACTGTGGGCAGGTTAATACATACATCACTGCTAATCACGTTTTAATATAGACTCTAGTGTAAATGTTGATATAATTGCTGCTATTTGTAATGGTCTTTTCACTGTGTGTCTAGGCTCAACTGGATGTTAAAATTTTGCTTAGAATTTAAATGATTTGTCTGATGAATGAATAGTCAATGAGCATGCTGAGATGACAATAGGCCTTTGACTCCTGCTGTGCTAAAACCTCTTTGGATACATGTCGACAACATTAGCTTGTAGCCTCCACTATTGCTGTTGTATTTTGTAGACTGTGACTCATTTTAATCACTTCAGAGATTATGCTGGAATTAGTCAAATTAACTACGGTAACAATATGAGTGTTTAAAACTCTGCAGTGTAAGTGTGTAGCAGAAGTAACTAGTTGTAATGTAAATGAACGCCTTTATTGTATTTAATAGTCATTCAAAATGATTAGTAATTTAGTGAAATGTATATTATCTTTAATGGAAGGAACTCTTGGGGTCAAAATATATCTGAGATGGCATCGCTATACTGATCACTGTCAGTGATGTTTATGTCTATGGTAGGTGAAATAGGTAGAAAAAGGTGAAAATTACTATAAAAATTGTGAGTTTGTGGATATTTGTTGATTACACTTTGCAAATAGCTCCTATAATTTGTTCTGTGTATTAATATTAGAGAGTGAATAGATTGCAGTTAGATAATTAGAGTAGTCTGCATCTTCTTGGTAAACAAACTGTTTTACTGTGGTTTAACACTTTGTTAAACAGGAACTGAGACTTGTAGCCTAGCATTTATGACCCCAGCACTTTCTTTTTTTTTCCATTAATATTTTCTTCCTTTTTTTTCCATTAGTCTTTCCATTTATATATTTTTGTTTAGTAAATATCGTTTCTGAATGTAACAGCATATCATTGTTGCCATAGTAACATAACAGAAATTCTTGTTGATCAACTGCATAGTAAATCAAAACAAAATGGTCTAATTTCATATTCTTATGACTTCTAATATATGCAATCACTCTTACAGTCACCAATGTTATGTGTATGGCAAGTTGATAATCCTGGCACTACAGCTGAACCAGAATCTCTTGTAAAGAAGTGTCAATACTCACAGTAAGTGGTCACAAATCGATACAGAAGGGTTACAGGTGCGTGAGTCAGCTTAGTCAAATTAGTTATCATCAATCACAAAATATTTTCCTTTTCTGGTTTTCTTTTAATCTACTCACTCAATCTACTCGCTACTCAATTACAATTCTTAAAGTAATTTTTTTAAACAGCACAATGACATTTAATTTGCCCTTTGGCCCTGTGATTTCCATGGAGCAAATCAGGTTCTTTAGTTCAAATTGTCATTAATCCTGTAAGTCTGGGTTAAAAGTGTTTGCACCAGCCTGGGTTTTGTTGCTGTAGTGATATAGTGACACTAGTTTAACCCATTCAAATTAGTCATCATTTACTACTTAACAGGTTATAGTGAATGTTGTATGTGTCTGCATTATGGCTGCAGCTAATGCCTATTTATATAATTGATTAGTTGGTCCATTATGACTTGGATTTATTGATCACAGGGCTCCAGATAAAAAATGAGCTTAAAAGGAAAAAAATATGTGGCAACAGCTTTTTAATTGCAGAGTAATATGCAAACATATTAAGCTTATCAACACATCTCAGGTCAGCTTTGTAGTTTATGTATCTCTGCTGTCCACCGTGCCTGATTCTTTTCATACATATTGTCATACGTCTTTGACACATCTGGTCCATTTTTGTCATTAGCAAGGAGGTGAGTGGTGAAGGGTAGATGTTCATGTGATCTATATATATCATTTCTATGTGTGTGTAATATATATGTGTGTTACATTTTCGTATACATTTTCGTGTGCGTCTGTCAATAGTTTACTGGTCTGGAGTCAGACTGGGGTTGTGCAGATGACCTCTTAAATTCTGACAGAGACATAGATTGTGTTAATGAAAAATCTGATATTTTTTTCTACATGCCGTTCACTGAGAAAAGCTCAGCTCGGCTCATCCGTCTTGACACGTTTTGCCACTCTGGTTGTTTTTGGTAATATGTTTTAAGTTGAATTAAACCACTTAACCACATTAAATATTTTAGGCTAAACTGACAAATGATATTTTACAGTGAAAAATTGAAAACAATCACTACAGCAGAGAAACATTTAAAAGTAGTATCTTTTAAGTGGCATCTTTATTCTGGGTAATGGGAACTGGGAAAAAAAAAACAGTGCTTTACATTCAATGTCAAAGATACTGTGAAAGCAGCTTAGTTTACCTGGTGTGCCTTGTTTGGCCATAAGTTCTTATTCACATCACACCTTAATATCCTGTCTTGCTGATACACTTACAAATAATCACTTGCTTATTATGTTGTGAGCCCCTAATGCACCATGTATTGTGAACAGAATACCTCCAGAAGTGATCCCTTTTTATAGGTGGTCAGCACCTGGCGAGGACGTTTTAATTGATAATTAAGACAAATGAGGAAAGAGAAGACATTTAAAGAAGCGGGTTTGGATTTAGCATGATAATTTATCTGCTTGTATGCTAGCTTTGATAACTGACATTTAATAAGCACGTAGCAGTGAAGTTTCAAACAGTTTTGACGCAGTTAAATGCAGCTGGGTTAGTTGAGGGTGTGTGTTTTTTTTTTTTGTTTTTTTTTTTTTCCCCCTTTTACTTTGGTTTTAATAAAATTTTAGGATCTTGCCATGTCTAGTTTCTGCTGGAAACCATCTCTTCTTTGATGTTGCAGTAAAGTTTTCAGGGTTTTTTTCCCTTTTATTCCCTTTCCCTTTTATTTTACTATGTAAACATAAATAAGAAATACAATTTCACTATTCACTGTTATAGAAATAACGAAATGCTAATGACTGCTTACATCAGAACATTAGCAAGCACATTTTCATGCATCACAAGGCTAAACAAGGACCCACAGTGCCCCTTCTGCGAAGTACTGCTCTTAGGAAGATTGACATTATTTGGCTGCTAATGGCTCCACCTTTTGGAGAATTTGAAACCTGCAAAACATGAGTGAGTTCAATGAGGGGCTTTAATCTAAAAACAGGATTCCCTTTTCTGTTAGTATTGTTAGTGTAATCCTACAGTAGTTCACTGAAACAGCCTGCACTTATTTACTTAGCCTGCTTTAACATATGGCCAAGGTCAGAGTTTACTCTCTGAACATTATTGCTCTGTTTTTGAGCTGCATTACTGACCTCACATCTATTACAGCTGTGTCATGTGACTATGCAAGCTGCTAGAGTTTCCAGCGCCACTGCATCTTGTTCTGCATTCATAATACTATTTCTGTCATGCTATAATTTAATCATAATCTAATGCGGTAATCATACCAGATTTTCGGAGCAGAAATCGTTTGACCCTGGTGTTATGTTACTTTGTAAGTTTTGAGATAGCTAAACTGTGAGTGACAAGCAAAAGTGTGTTGGCTGAGGAGCAGATCTTCCCACTCCCTGGAAAGAAAAGACCACAGCCTTTTTGATTTCTTCATGCCTGAAAGATTTACATATTATCATGGTTAAGGTTCATCAAGATATTTACTTGGTCTCAAGCTAAATTAACCATTGCTGGAAGCAGATTCCTTTTTTACCGTATCAACATTTTCATCAGCCAGATTTTGTTCATGTTTGGTTTGACTGAGCATTCATGTGTTATTGTTTTGGCTGTTTGCTGCTTTGCTTTACGCCCAGGGTGTTGAACACTGATCCTGGAGGGTCATAGTCCAGCACTATTTGGTGATTTCCCTGCTCAAACACACCAGAAGCAAAAAGACAAATAGTACTACTTACTAGAGCAGAGAAATCACCAAACTGTACTGGATGTAGCACTGGCAGGCTACGTTTATCTGGAGCAGGTCTGTTCCTCATACACAATGGAAGAGAGGCCCCTTTCTCAGTGAGAATGCATTACTGAACAAATCTTGCAGTGAGGGGGAACAAACAACAGCCCTAGACCCCCGTTACTAATTCTATCCAGGCACTCTCAGGAGATGGTGCATTTCAGCAGGCTTAGAGGGCCTTCTTGGCTGCTTGTAACTTCGTTGGTCCAAGGAAATACTGATGACCCTACATGTAGAGCAGCTGATTGTGGGGAGGGGTCGTTAACCCCCTTTCCCAGCGTTTCTATCCCTGGTTCCCTTTTAAAGAGAGAACGAAAGGGGCTGGCATCTCCTTCGACAGCCGGTCTGCTTTTTGCAGGATATTTTTAGATGCCTTCTCTCTGTCCCGCCTCCCCGCCCCGATTCACACTCGTGGTGCTCCCTCTGTAGAAGCACTGGACGCGCTGGCCCAACACGCACATGTCAAAGCTTAAAAGGTACAGATAAATTGTAGAAGGACAGTAACAAAGATGTGATCCAAATGTCAGGGCTAGCACAAAGTACACATGGTCTCTTTGGAGGCCTCTGCCTGATGGTATTTGGCAAAGTGACCTGTCATGTTAGGCAGCCCATTTGTAAATGATTTGGCAAGGCTGAGTCATAGTGACTGCATTTCTAATGTAAGGTACAGTCTGACAACTGTTCCAGGTACGAGGAAGAAAAAACATCACACTACTCAGTGTTTGTTTTCACTGTTTACTGAAAAATGATTTTTCTTCCTTTTCAGTAAGGCCATTGAAAGAATTGTTTAGTAAGTGAAGTGACTGCAGTCATCATGAGGAAATGGTGCTGTTTGAGTGCATGGAAACGGAAGTGACTGTACCAGAGTTTCACATTTGTCCTATGCTGCAATGGCCAAAGTAAACACAGGAGGGAAGTCCTTTTTTCTTACTAAACCAAACCAGACATGTTATAAAGATGGTGACAAGTCACTGGTTGAACTGTGAATGGGAAAACTTGACGTGACATCTGTTTACAAACAAAGTCCTGCCCTTAGTTTCATGCGCCAGTCAGCTTGCTAGTAAAGCCACAAGTGGGAAAAGAACCCCCTTTTTTGGAGATATACACATGCGCAGTTGAAAGAACAAGCTGAAAAGCACAATTTTTTGTGCTTTATATGAGCCAAATGCTATAAACTAAGAGATTTTGGTTAGATTTGAACAGTGATTTCAAATATGTTTTAAAAACAATAATTTGGCCTTCAGTTTCAGATATATAGTTTTCTCCTCATTGAAAGAGAGAGGAGCCTGGTCTTGTATGGCTAGAAATAACTGCCAGGGGCTTTGCCAAGATGGCTACAAAGTGGACAGATTTTTTTAATAAGGACTTTGAACAAACATCGTTGTATGAATTCCATTCAATAATTTTAGCAGCTTGTTTGGAATGTGTTTTCAACACTGCTATGTAAATAAACAGAACTTGCCAATCAAATGGACTGGACAAAACAAAATTTTTATGGTACCTTCATAACAAACATGAGCAGAAGATACAAATGGGCAGTTCTTCATTTGCCATTATCCAGCATTGAATTTAATCAGTTTCTCTTTCTTCCATAAAGATTGTCGTTAATGTGTTGTACCTCTTTTGTTATTCTGTTCTTAAAGGGGTCTTCTTGGTGATGGGGTGCACTTCTGATGTTTTTACTTCAGTCCTCTCTCTCTCTCTCTCTCTCTGTCTCTCTGTCTCTCTGTCTCTGTCTCTGTCTCGCTCTCATTTTAGATATGGGGTGTGCCAAGACTCTTTTTCACACCCTAACAGTTACAGTTGGTTACACTTGATGATGAACTGTTTACTGTGGTAATGTATTCGAAAGTGACAGGAACCAAAGACCTTCCCATTTGTCCAAATTGGCCTGTGGTTGGTTAGTGTAGTGGTTAACACCTCTGCCTTCTACGCTGTAGACTGGGGTTCAATCCCCCACCAGGGCAAGCACCCTACACTATACCAATAAGGGTCCTTGGGCAAGACTCCTAACACCACCTTGGCCTACTTGTGTAAAATGATCAAATTGTAAGTCGCTCTGGATAAGAGCGTCAGCCAAATACCGTAAATGAGAAGGAAACAAAACATTAGTAGAAAAAAAATCCCATAGCCTGCAGTTAAAAGTAGTGGATTGTGAACACACAGCACTGACATTGATCCTATATGTGAAAGTGTACAGTGGTGCTTGAAAGTTTGTGAACCCTTTAGAATTTTGTATATTTCTAAAATATGGCCTAAAACAATCAGATTTTCACACAAGTCCTAAAAGTAGATAAAGAGAACCCAGTTAAACAAATGATGCAAAAATATTATACTTGGTCATTTGTTTATTGAGGAAAATGATCCAATATTATATATTTGTGAGTGGCAAAAGTATGTGAACCTGTAGGATTAGCAGTTAATTTGAAGGTGAGATTAGAGTCAGGTGTTTTCAGTCAATGGGATGACAATCAGGTGTGAGTGGGCACCTGGTTTTATTTGAAGAACAGGGATCTATCAAAGTCTGCTCTTCACAACACATGTTTATGGAATTGTTTTATGGCCTGAACAAAGGAGATTTCTGAGGAGTTGTTGATGCTCATCAGGCTAGAAAAGGTTACAAAACCATCTCCAAAGAGTGGACTCTACCAATCCACAGTCAGACAGATGGTGTACAAATGCAGGAAATTCAAGACCATTGGTTCCCTCCCTAGGAGTGGTCGACCAACAATGATCACTCCAAGAGCAAGGCATGTAATAGTCGGCAAGGTCACAAAAGACCCCAGGGTAACTTCTAAGCAACTGAAGGCCTCTCTCACATTGACTAATGTTAATGTTCATGTTCATGAGTCCACCATCAGAAGAACACTGAACAACAATGGTGTGCATGGCATGGTTGCAAGGAGAAAGCCACTGCTCTCCAAAAAGAACATTGTTGCTCGTCTGCAGTTAAAGATCACGTGGACAAGCCAGAAGGCTACTGGAAGAATGTTTTGTGGACGGATGAGACCAAAATAGAGCTTTTTGGTTTAAGTGAAAAGCGTTACATTTGGAGAAAGGAAAACACTGCATTCCTGCATAAGAACCTTATCTCATCTGTGAAACATGGGGGTGGTGGTATCATGGTTTGGGCCTGTTTTACTGCATCTGGGCCAGGACAGCTAGCCATCATTGATGGAACAATGAATTCTGAATTATATCGGAGTATTCTGAAGGAAAACATCTGTCCATGAACTGAATCTCAAGAGAAGGTGGGTCATGCAGCAAGACAACGACCCTAAGCACACAAGTCATTCTACCAAAGTTTGGTTAAAGAAGAATAAAGTTAATGTTTTGGAATGGACAAGTCCTGACCTTAATCCCATCGAAATGTTGTGGAAGGACCTGAAGTGAGCAGTTAATGTGAGGAAACCCACCAACATCCCAGAGTTAAAGCTGTTCTGTACGGAGGAATGGGCTAAAATTCCTCCAAGCCGATGTGCAGGACTGATGAACAGTTACCGGAAACGTTTAGTTGCAGTTATTGCTGCACAGGGGGGTCACACCAGATACTGAAAGCAAAGGTTCACATACTTTTGCCACTCACAAATATGTAATATTAGATCATTTTCCTCAATAAACAAATGACCAAGTATAATATGTTTGTGTCATTCATTTAACTGGGTTCTCTTTATCTACTTTTAGGACTTGTGATTGTGAAAATCTGATTGTTTTAGGTCATATTTATGCAGAAATATAGAAGATTCTAAAGGGACCACTGTATCTGCCATGGGAGACCCTGACAGGAGTTAAAACTCCAGGCTGTAAAGTTCCCTGCTTCTCTGATGCGCACAAGCCTCGTCGTACCATGAGGAGGCGTCAAAATAGCATTGGGCTAATTACGTTAACCTTTGTTAGTTATTGAAGTAATCTCAAATGGACCTGCTGGGTGCTTTCTGATTCTGCTTGATGTGTTTAAGACCCTCTTCGCCCATGCTTTTAGCATCTGTTTCACGTGATGTGATTGTAAGTGGATAGCGAGACATGCGTATATTTGCTTACCCCTAGGATTTTGGAACTGGAAGAAATGGAGAAAGGGTATTACACAGATCTATTACATCAGTCTCTCGCTATAATTGTCAAAACAAAAACAAAAAAGTCCCTCGAGTCCATGTTTGTGTATGTGTACAAGCTGTTTCAAATGTTTAGTTCATATTGATGTCTAACACAGCTTGTAAATAAACAAGACAGGAGATGAAAGAACAAAATAGTAAATGTAGCATAAACTTTACCAACTGAGACCATTTAGCTTGCACTGAGCGCGTTCAGCCTTCAGCGTTCAACCTTCCTGAATGTTTTTCTAGCATGACTGCTGTGCTCATCACAACTCTGTGATGCTATCCTGCCTGTTTCAAGCGTGATATGTCTTGCTACTACTGGTGTTAGTGGTTAGCACTGAATGCCTCATTTTGAATGCTTTGAGATGGTTATGCACTGCAGAAGTGTTTTTATAGTACTTAATCATAGCTTTACACATTGTGCAGCTGACTGTAGAATTAGATACAATTTTTTCTGAAGTATTTCCAGACTAACAGTTTCTTACTTTCTTTACCATATGCATGAGTCCTTGGTAGTGGGTTTTTTTTTTTTTTGTTTTTTGTTTTTCCCCCCTTCTTTCCTCTTTCCAACTAGTCGACAGCTCCCCCTTGCTGTGACTAGGGGATGGACTAGATGACTATTCGATTAGTCTATGCAGCTCCTAATGTGAGGTACTTTAACAGTGCATTTATGTAGGTTTTTATATCACTGAACATGTTTAAACGTTCAGTTATGCTTATATATGCGCATACTTCTGTCTTGCTGTGGTTTACATGTAATAAATCAATAAATTAACAACATTACCAACACAATACCAGCGGTAAATACGTTTCTGCCATTATTGGGGGTTGCTGTGACTCGTTAAGAGACACCAGGCCACCTTATTGCAAAATAGTTTTTAACGGGCAAAAACATAGTGTTTAGTTGATATATAACACACACATGTCTGTGTATTCATGTATGTGTGAGTGTTTTTTCCTGTTTCTCTTCAGTTTTGTGCACAGTCTTCCCTCACACTGTAATAATGCCACTTCTTGCCACTTTGTGCCATAGGATGTCCCGTAGCCCTGAAGTGAAAGAGGACCCCATGGAGTGCCCCCTGTGCATGGAGCCTTTGGAGATTGACGATGTCAACTTCTTTCCCTGCACCTGTGGCTACCAAATTTGCCGTTTCTGCTGGCACCGCATTCGCACAGATGAGAATGGCCTTTGTCCCGCCTGCAGGAAGGTAGAGCTTCATCTGCCTTTACAGCCATAGTTTGCCATTTAAATGGGTAGTTCTGGCATTTAGACAAAGTGAAGAATTGCCTTGTCGTTAGATGCAACTGATCAATTATGTATGTTTTTCTTTAAACTTTAAAGCTGTGATGAATCAAAATAATTGACTGCTGAAGATTTAATCAGTACAGTTTCTTTGGTGTTGTATGTTTTCGTGGCAGTCATGGAGAGCTCTGACAGTTTAACTTTGAAAGTGGTGTTAAATTGCCTGTTCCCTAGATTACATGATGAGCTTGATGAACAGCATAGAGGCGTCTTTAAAAAGCACAATTTTTATCAAGTCACATTCAAAGGCTTTCCTTTTAATATTTTTTCTTAGCCTGAGGAACTCCATATGGATCTTTTGTAGAGCAGCACTTTATTTTTAGGGAACAGTTCCTTGGGAATTGGTGTAGAAAAGTGTTTTGATGGCTGGTGTTCAACATCCCAGAGAGCTTTGATAGAAAAATTCATGCTTGCTCCACTGCCTCAGGGTTTGAGTGATTTTTATCATTGCGGTGCTTGCAGCTGTCTGGGGGGAATGTGGCAGAAGAACCTGAGAGTCTCAACAATTTGTCTTCTCTCTCCTTTCATCATAAACGCCCCTCGTCTGTCCACTGATCAATAAGGGGCATTCCCTGAGTGTTCACTGTACATGCAAGAAGACCCAAATCTTCACTGCCCTAAAGCTTTAACTTAACCTATACCACTAAAGCACCTAAGGCTCCTCTAGAGAACAAATATTAGATGGGGCTTTTCAGATTAAATTCTTGTCTTTTGCAAGGCCAGCAGGTTATTGCTAAGTACTGTTATCCTAAAGGATTCCTGGGGTGGATAAAGGTTTTTCTCTGTCTGAAATTATGTAAAGGTATAAAGGTGCAAGATTTAGTAGTAGCAATGTTATTTAACCTTTAAACTGAGATACCCCATCTTATTTGAAACATTAATTATACTTTTAACAGTCTGTAAGCAGATTGCTAATTATAATAACATGAAAATTTTATTGGTAATATTTAATGTTTTGGCTGCAAAGGACAGCAAGATTTACTTACTTCCTCACAGCTATCCATATTCTCTCTGATCCTGTGTGGAGCTGACTGATTTGACTGCAGTGTTCTCTTCGTATGCATTGCTGATTTTTGGATGGCACCAATTCAATACCAGGTATCTGTATTGGGCCAATAACAACAGAAAATGCTGAATCTAAGAAGAACCTCTGGAGGGAAGCTCTGTGAAATCTGGTCTTGGCCTCTGTTCCGTCATTTGGCCACTTAGCCCACTGAGGCCGCTATCAGAAAATTCTTGTTAGGATATTGGAAGGAAAAAAAAATGAGTGATTGAGATCCATTACCTTAACATCCTAAAGTTGTGAAAAGTTGTATTATGCTGTTCTAGTGGCCACACTGGAGATGATGTTGCCTTTCCCAACGCTGATGTTTGAGACAGTTGGCTGTCTCTGTGTTCTCTGTGGTGCACAAACTGTTAGTTTTAAACCTGTATTTTGAGTCAGTGAGGGGTTGTGTGATGCTCTTCTCTAGCCTTATCCAGAGGACCCAGCTGTGTACAAGCCCCTCTCTCAGGAGGAGCTGCAGAGGATAAAGAATGAGAAGAAGCAGAAGCAGAATGAGCGCAAGCAGAAGATCACAGAGAACCGAAAGCACCTAGCCAGTGTACGCGTTGTCCAGCGGAACCTGGTGTTCGTGGTTGGGCTATCCCAGAGACTCGCCGACCCTGAGGTGATTCCATACTAGTGTACTCTCCCATATTTACATGAAGTGTGTTATTAATAAAGTACAACACATTTAGCATACTTTTATACTTTCAGAGGTTTAGATAATATTGTACCATAATTTTTTCATAAATTTCATTAAAAAAAAAGTCAAAAATCTTTTGGAATGGTCATTGAATGTTTATTAGGCAATACTGAGAACCATTTGTATGGATGTAACTCATCAGAATCTAATAAACAAAAAGGTTCAAGGGGGGGGAGGAGGGGATGGGGGGAGGAGACTAGCTGCCAACCAGATTTTCAGACTCAACTAAGAGTCTGCAGCATGCCCATGGATATCTCTCTCCCCCTCTCTTGTTATGTATCTCTGACGTTCTTTCGTTCCCTCTCTCTGTGCCATCACTGCTGACGTCATGCACCCTGAATAGCTCCCGGCACCAAGCAAATTATTCACTCCAAAAAAGCAGAGGCAAAGTGAAAGCATGCCTGCCTGTTCCAAAAGTGTTGAATGAGATTAGGAACACAAAGCTGAGGAAACATTTCTGTCTAAGGGCACGTGAAGTGTTTACTGACTAAAAGCAGGGCTTAATTTTAAGTGCATTTTGTCATCTAGTTCACAGAGTCTGAAAACTGCCTAGTTTTTTTGTCATCTTTTATTTTCTTTGGTCATGCCCTTATATTTTGTGGTGGAGTTGAATTGGGGGGAAGGGGCGGCATTAATGCAAGCGGCCTTGGTTGAACAAAGCCCACAAAGAAATGTTTGGGCCCTGGTCTTGGTTTGAGAGTGACTAGAATCTCAAAAGCAGTCTGTTGAACAGAATTCTTTTGCCAGTGAGATGCCACTTAAACACTAAAGGCCTGGTAGTGTCTCTTTATGCTAGGCTCAGTCTTTGGTTTTGTTCGGTCATGAGTGTTTGACTCTGTAAACATTGTAAACATCCTGTTGATGACGTTGAGGTCATCAGTTCTGTTCTGAATGAACAGTTGACTGTTCCTTTTGTTCCCATGGCTGTGAAATGCAGCATTTTGTTTTTCTATGGCATCCAGAATGGGTTGTTTACAAGGTGTTTAATATTGCTGAAAGCATGGTTAGTAGATCGACTTTGTATTCCAACATAAGTTGCCCCCCCAGTGTTGTTGTAATGGTACCTGTGTTTGTAATTTGTAATCCTTTTTAGACCTCTCAGCTTTTTTTGCTCTCCATCTCGTTTCTGTTTGTTGTAACAACCTAGGCTTAGTCCAGCTTTTGATGATCATTGATCCTTGTGGCCTGTATGGCCTAATATAGAAGTATAGAAAATATTTATTGTATTTTCTGTGCTTTCCAACAGGGATAAGAAATAGTTTTTCTTGCTCTTGTTAGTAGTAAGCCTTTGACACATTTGTGCTCCTTCCAGACAGTTTAGTAACTTGGCTTTGTTTCTTCCAAACTGCATTTCAGGTCTTGAAGAGGCCGGAATATTTTGGGAAGTTTGGGAAAATCCATAAAGTGGTCATCAACAACAGCACCTCATATGCAGGCTCACAGGTAAAAAGTGTTTTTTCTCATCATTCTTATCATTCTGAATGTATGTTAAACTGCCTTAAAAGTTCAATTTAAAAGCAATTTTTTTTGCCAAAACTGCAAAACATGCTAATTTGTCCAAATTTCCACCTGTTTTTTTTTTTCCCACCAGGGTCCTAGCGCCAGTGCCTATGTCACATATATTCGGTCAGAAGATGCCCTAAGAGCTATACAGTGTGTCAACAATGTAGTAGTAGATGGCAGAACACTTAAGGTAATATAATAAGTAATGTAATAAAGATTTTATTGAATGGAAATCAAGTAAAGTGTGTCCTTGTTATTGTTCAAATGACTGACAATATTTTTCTGCAGGCATCTTTAGGGACAACAAAGTACTGCAGTTACTTTCTAAAAAGCATGCAGTGCCCCAAACCAGACTGCATGTATCTTCATGAGCTGGGTGATGAGGCAGCTAGTTTTACAAAAGAAGAGATGCAGGTAAAGTTGTATTTTTTTTTTTTTTTTAATGCTTTTACCTTCACCTCATGTGTTATACATGTGTAACTCCACCTGATGTGTTAGTCCAGACCAAAGTTTCAAATAAATTGTGTATTTTAATTGCAGGCTGGAAAACATCAAGAATATGAACAGAAGCTTTTACAAGAGCTCTACAAAATGAACCCCAACTTCTTACAGACCTCCACAGGGACGGGGGAAAAGACAAAGGGCAAATCGGGCTCTCTACAGAGGTTTGGGATTGCTAAACTGGGTTGAATTCTTGATTTTTATTTTTTTTTTGGATGTCCAGGGAGTCATTTAAACCATGTCTTTGTACTTGTTTACTTTTTAAATTTTGTACAGTATAGTATTTTTTCTTCCATTCGTTCCGTCTTCTCCATCATTTCCACTTACAATCTTTCTTTTTTTATTTACAGTTCCAACAGTAACAACAAAGATGCATGGCCATCATTACAGCCCACAGGAAAAACAGCCAATGGTCTTTCAGAACACCGCAAGAGCCCACCTCTTGATGGAGGCTCAGACTGTGAGCACTTAACTCCAGATGGGACAGACTCAGAGTTGGGCCTTGGTCCCCTCCCAGTTCTTTCCCCCTTCTCTTCAAACTGTGAACCTGCCAGGTAGCTACCCCAGTAGCCTCCCTTTTCAGTTTCCACAATACAAATACAAATTGTGTCTGAGGAAACCAGAAAGACAACAGAGTTGAACATGATTCTAATGTACGCTAGTTTTATAATCTGTGCAAACTTTGTGAAATCTTGGAATCCATCTCTCTAACTTAAAAATTTACATTTGCATGTTGGAGGTTTTTATATATATATTTATTCCATCAATTATAGTATATCCACTTAATTAATTGGGCACTTTATGTGATATACTCATTCAAATACAATGATACAGTGATATTGTAATATCAGGGAATGAGATCACATTTTTAGGATTCTAAATATTGACAGATGTTGTTTGACCACAAGGTGAGCAAAGATGGTGCCAACAAAGTCACAAGAAATTGGATTTGTGTTCACAGAAATTATTCAGCCTCAGGTAGTAATGCTTAGTTCACTGTGTGAGGGGAGGGCACACAGATGCTGTAGACCTGAAAGAACAAGTAATTGCAATGACCTGGTATCAGTGTACATGCCCTTCTACATTGCCAAGAACATGGCTGTGTTCTGGGCAGAGTGGCAAGATGCTGATCCTAGTGTCAGCTGCTGGATCCCAAAGAGATTACCTCCCTCACTCAGTGTGAAAGCTTCGATTTTGACCAAAGCCATGCGATAAGTCCACATGATAGCTCAAGCCCCGTACAGAGCACAACACAGAGTGACATGTATACTGCTTGTTAGTGAAGAAAGCCAGCGGAATACACCAATTCATTGAGGGGTTGAGGTAGAAGCAGTAGAATGGGGTGTAGTGTGTGTGTGTGTGTGTGTGTGTGTGTGTGTGTGTGTGTGTGTGTGGCATGTACCATCCAAAATTCATCCAAAGATGGTTGTGCAGCTCTCTCACGTTTTCATGTGGTAGACTGCAGTAAGAAAGCTGACTTCTGTGAGCTTCACTTGACGTCCACTTGTGTCAGAGGCTCAATGTGTAGCAGACTTCTAGCTGAGTACAAACGGTGAAGTTTCCGCAAGGCAATGATCAAGTAATATTGCACTTAGGCACAGACTCTCCACACTTCTGTGATTAAAATAAATAGTGGTTAAGCATATGTGATGTAGGGTTCTCAACTAGAAACTGAATTTAAGGACCAGAGTTGAAGACTTCTGGTCTAGAGGAAACAGCACCAGCCTCACACCAAGTTCTCCCATCATGGGCATACATTATTTTTCATCAGCAAGGCACTTGCATGCCATATGGTCTGCTACACTGCCTGCTTGCAACTGCTCAGCTGTGATTCCCACCTAGTGGCCACAAATATAACTGGAGACTGTCCTTGTACCATTTTCCAACTTGGTTCAGATTCAGTGGCCTCACCAGGACCACAGAGATGGGGTGAAATAGTGCAAAGGTATTAAGCGGCTGACATGACCAGCACATTCTAGCTGCATGAATATAATTAGAATCACAATGGGTAGTGGTTTGAGTCTGTGCTGGCAAATAATCTGCCAAAGCAGTAACTTGTCTGACACATCATCAAAATCACCTTCTGAAATAACTACTTTTTCCACAGAAGCCCCTGCCTTAACAGCACGTCTGCTATGTGGTTGTTTATGTTGTGATGCATGGCTCTCAGAGAGGAAAAGCAAGAAGATACCCAAGTGGTTGTGAACATTTGAGGCATGAAAATAATGAATCCTGCACATATTTAGGATTGAATTGAGCCCTGTGAAAGTGTTAACAAGCTACTATTAACGCTTTTAAATGAGCTGAATTAAAGCCTGTAACACAGTACAGGTAGCCTCTGTGTCTGGGATAGCCTGCATGAAATAGCAAGTGGTAAACATAGGCTTTTTTGGTCCACACAATGTGCCACTGCCTACAACAGGCCCACAACTGTCCACTGTGCTTTGCACCACCTCCAGTCATTTAGTAGTGCCAAGTGTCTACTTTCAGTAATATAGAAGAACTTTGAACATATACAGACTGGCAGATAACAAGTGAGGTCACAACACAATAGGTTGTGATACAAACAATTTTGATTAACAATTTCTTTTCTTTTTAATTGTTAGAAACTATTAAAATATGAGCCTTAATTGACATTGCCTGTTTAGCCACCTTACTTACTAGCTATGTTTACTTAGTAGCTAACTCTTTTTGAACTATTTAGTCAGTACTGTTTGCACACACCACACAAATGACTACACAGATTCAAGTGTTGTTAAACACTACATGTTCATGAGATTTATAATATAAGAGAGAATACTTATTCTGCCAGCATACGTGCTAAAAAAAAAAAAAAGGATTTGCTGCATAGCTAACAAACATTACCCAGGGCTACCCTCACACGTTAGAGTACCAAATTAGAAGTTAGTTTTTGCTTTCATAAGGCCCATCATATTGTATTAAATGCATTTACTGCTTTCTTTTTATTTACGTTTAGTGACCTCAACCCAATGCACCTCATTCACATTGTTTGACTGTGAAAAATGATTACAGTCAGTTCAGAAAAATTGCCATTGCCTCAAATACTTGCGATTAAGTGGTTATGTAATAATTGTGAGAGGCCTAGATAAACAAACGTTTTTTTTTGCAGCAGATAATTAATGGATCGTAAAACTTTAGAAAATTTTACACATCTTGACAGCATTCAGTGGCGCAACATTTGTTTAAATATTGCCCAGACTTATCAGTTTTGTCTTTCTTGCATAGACTCTTAAAATCTATATAACCATAGTCCATATGTACTAACTTAATGCCTTTTTAATAATGAGATTAATGGTGAGTTTTCTAGGTTGTTTATATCAAATAATGTTATTAGAAGTGGCCTTTGACTAGCAAATGATCTCTCTCCTTTCTCAGCCCCGGTGACAAACCTCCAGAAGCCGTCAGTATAGGAAATGGGGAAACGTTGCCACAGGTGATTTCTACATCACAATTACTCAGTACACATTTCAGAAATATGTTGTGTAGCACTCTGAATGAATTCACATATCTTGTATTTCCAGTGTATGAAATGTCTCTTATATTACTGATCCTGGTTTCTCATTTCTTTTTTTGAGTAATATTCTTGCTCTTTGACACACACCAACTTGCACTCTCTCCACTCAGATTCCCTGCAGTGACTCGCCATCGCCCCCTCCAGGTCTGCCTAAGCCTTGCCTGGTGGTGCCAATTAGTGTATCTGGATTGACCGTGCGTTCACCCTTTGAAGGGGCCGCAGCAGAGTCGCAGTCGTTGTTCTCTGACAACAGCAACTTCAGGCACCCTAACCCCATCCCAAGCAACTTGCCTGGCTTCCCCAGCTCCCCCCATAACAACACGGACTGGCCCACTGCTCCTGAACCACAGAGCCTCTTCACCTCAGGTTAGCAAGCCAGACAATCAGTGGAGCTCAGTGGTTTAGAAAATTATTAAATTGTCAGTGCTATGTTTCAAGAACAGGTGGTAATTGATCAGTGTTCTTGAACACAAATATGGGCGCTCTTTGACAGTTACATTTGAGATTTGGTACTTGTGAGTTGTCAGGCCCCCGTATTAGACAGCCCCAGAGTTAAGTATTGTCTCTGATTTAACAATAATTCAACTCTTCAGGTAATTACTTTCTTTAATGTGTTTAACTGGATTTCTTAGAGGAGGCTAAACACTAAATGTGTCTAGCTGTAGTGATTCTTATAATGAATGTCATACTTATTTTTAATATCTGGTTTTAAAAAAGTTAAGATACAGTCTCTTATATTTGTAAATGAATAATTAACCCCCTCCTTCTTTGGCAGATACCATACCAGTATCGTCCTCAACAGACTGGCAAGCGGCCTTTGGCTTTGGCTCCTCCAACAAACAGCAAGAGGATGACCTAGGCTTTGATCCCTTTGATATTACGCGAAAGGCGCTGGCTGACCTCATCGAGAAAGAGCTGTCAGTGCAGGACAAAACTTCACTGTCCATGAGTCACATGACTCCAGCACACGGCTTCCCCCATGTCCCTGTGCACAGCCCCCTCCACAGCGCCCCCTCCAGCAAAGGCCCACTACTTCCCCCTGCTTCGACCGCACACTTCCCTGCGAACTCTGTGCTGCCCCCGCGTGGGTTCTCCCAAGTCTCGCAGCGGGCTGTGTACAACTCCTTCAGCTTTCCCAGTCAGACACAAGCCTCACGCCACAGCTGGCTGGCAATGTCTGCAAGGAGCAATCTCGCGCACTTGAACCACAACACCACAGCTGCCCCCTCCACCGTACAGCACAACAGCTTCTTGGACTTGACTTTGCCAGCTCAACAACAGCAGCACAGTACAGGGCTGGGAGGCATCCCCATCACAGGTGAGCTTGAAGAGTGGACAGGGGCTTATGCGAAATGCAGATCTGCTGGTTAATTGACAATTATGTGTTTTATACAAAATTTAATGTATAGGCGTTCGGTTTGAGTTAATGTCGAATCAATAAGGGTGATATTAATTTTACAAGTTATATCAGATGTTGGTTCTGCAGTTTTGTAATCAGTGTTAGGAATGACACTGGGTGGCAAACTCCAGAACAGGACTCTGGATTTAAGGGCTAGAGCTGAGAACCTCCAAGTAAGCGAGAACTTAAACCTTTGGTACTGGAAGTAGTACTGTTCTGCAAACATTTAGTGTTGTTTTTCTCTAGGTTTTAGATATTCAATATGGTATGCTTCAAGTTCAGTGAGAACAGGATTGTGCATCTTTTGAGTGTGTTTCTAAAGGGGAACATTTATCCACTAGGAGGCAGTGTGGTGCTATGTTGGTAATAGGATAAGACGTGTAGATGTAGACTACATCAATTGTCCCCATCAAGAAAATTCTGGTAAATGTTAAGGTCTTTGCCTTGGAGCTGTTCCTCATTTCACGAAGAGTGATTGCAGTTTATTCTGTAGCAGTGTCTGCACAGGTAGACTGTTTACGTCTGAGCACACTGCATTGCTGTTCACTTATGGAGGTTGTCAGTCTGACCTCTTCTGATCCTGAGCAGCATGCATATTGATTTCATTTGTGAATGTTAACAGGCATTCCGTATTGTACAAATGCTACATGCGCATCCAAGCATAAGCTCTTTTTAATGACTGGAAAAAGGATCTTACATTGACCGTTTCAGCTGAGTGATTGTTTACATTTAGTGTTCGATTCCACAACAGAACTTTTGCGCATGTGTCTATGACCCAAAACTCGAGGTTGGTCTTGCAACATGAAAGTGATCCGAAAAAACAGGAGTAACCTAATGTTCCTTAATTGGAACCAAGCCAGAACTATAGAACATTGTGTGCTGTTTGTTAAATATGCCATTGTCAGTATTCTTTCAAGTTATCTTAAACTTTTCAAGTTTTACATTTTCTGAACTTTTTTTAAATCCAGTTAATTCCAGAGAGTTCACACTTTTTTTGCCCCACTACTGTACATCAAACGTGGTATTTCTGAAGCCGTTGCCTACATGTGGTAGAGCTCACAGCGAGAATTCTCTTATCCCCAGATCTTTCCTGCACCCAGAGCACTTGCACAGCAATTTCATATTAATCTTTCATTGACTTTGTTCTTTTAAACACTGGTTGTGTTTCCTTTCGGTCTAGCTCGAAGCCATCTTACATGAAACAATAATCATCTTCCTAATTCGCTGAGACTGCTTTCAGGGTGTAGTATTGGCTAAATTGCTTTGTTTCCTGGCACGCCTTTGGTTCCAAGTTCAAGATTAGATTAAACTTCCATTTGAGTGTATGCAAAGGAATAGTGAGCTGAAAAGCAGGAAGACCTCTGTTCTCTTGTTCTTACACTGGCCCTTAGGGTGCTTTGGTCATCTTTGTCTCATGGCCATTTAATGTGCTTTTGTTCTGTAGAGTCTTGTCACATGGCTTCGAATATGGTCCAGATCTTCTGATGATGTAAAAAGAACTAAATGATGATGATTCAGATTTTGAATGGAGCAGTTTTGAGATGAATCGGGATATTTGTTTTACTGTGCTCTTTCAGAAAACCTGTAGATCAGATGTTAATGTTAAATCACTGTTCTCAGCTTTTTGTGTAATTAATTTTATAGTAGTCCTAAGTGATATCACTAAACTCGCTGATGTGCTTTTCTAGCAGTAACTGACTTAATGAATGAACATTTTTAGAAGCTGTTTACATCATGTTTTGACAGTCATTGCTACAGACATGTAGGTTTGTAGTTGTCTCTTCTTTTTAAAAGATGTGCACTGAAGCATATTCCATGCCCTACTGGAGAATGCTGGATAATCTTCAAACTCATACATCTACTACTTACAGCCCTGTTTCCAAAAATAATGGGATGCTGTTCAAAATGTAAATAAAATCAGAATGTGATGTGCAAATTAGTGAAACCCTTTTTATTGAATTTAAAGTAGTTCAAAGACTATATATCAAATGTGGATGCTAAGTTTTTTGACACATTCATGCCTGTTTTGAATTTGCTGCCAGCAATATATTACAAAAAAGATTGAATGGGGCAACAAAAGACAGGTAAATTTGTGTAATGCTAATAAAACATCCGGTTAATTGGAAACAGGTCAGTAACATAATTGGGTAAGAAAAAAGGGCATCCCAGAGAGTCTGAGTCTTTCAGAAGTAAAGATGGGGAGGGGTTCACCACTCTGTGAAAGACTGCATGAGTAAATGGTGCAACAGTTCAAGAACAAAAAAATATATATAAACAGGATCCTGCCTTCTCGGGGCCTGAGCTTGTTAAAGATGGACTGAGTCGTAGTGGAAAAGTGTCCTATGGAATTTGAAATTCTTTTTGAAAATCATGATCACTGTCATTTCTAGGCTTAAGATTACGTGGTTTGTGATTAACGCACAGTTCGAAAGCCAGCATCCATGATGGTATAGGGTTGCATTTATGCCCATGGCATGGGTGCTTTTACATCTGTGAAGGCTCCATTAATGTTGAACAGTATGTACAGAATTTGCGAAAATATGCTGCCATCCAGATGACATCTTTTTCAGGGTATTCCTAGTTTATTTCAGCAAGACAATGAGTGCATATACATGCACTCAATAATCCAGTCTTAATTTCTACAGTCATCCGATTATTCAAAAGGTCATGTAAACACCATAATCTGATCTAGGAATCCAATTAAAAAGCTGGATTTTAGCTCAGTAATCATATTTCACAGTGCATCTATACTCGTACTATGTTTTCTATCGGATTTCTCAGTCTGAGAACAGATGGTGGATGTCACGAGATGGCAGCAAAACATTTTCGGAAAGGTGCTGAAACCAAACAAGAAATGAAGGAGTTAAATATTCCTCTTCCAGGTGATGCATGTTCATATTTTTAGGTGAAGTGGTGTGAAGTGTGAAAAAAGAAAAAAAAAATAACATGGCATGGAGTTTTGTTGTACATAACATTTACATCACGTTGTCCTCTGTGAGTTCATTGGCTAGTTGCAAAATAGAAATCTGATTTCCTGACTCATGTAGACCTGGAATTTTCCCATTATCTGATTACTCAAGAGCATGCAAACGTTTTCATCAGATCAGATAACTGACAATCTGATTTTCTGCAGTTATTGGGTTATTAAAGTGCTTGTAAATCCACTCCGTTTAAAGCCACATTCTGCACATATTACAACAGTATGGTTCTGTAGTAAGAGGGTTAGGGTGCTGAACTGGCCTGTCTGCGGTCCAGACCTTTCACCCATTCATGACCTGTTATGAAACCAACTATATGATGCAGACCCCAAACTGTTGAGTAGCTGAAATCCTGTGTCAAGCAAGACTGCGAAAACTTTGTCTTTCAGAACTACAGCAGTTGGTCTCCTTAGCTCCCAAACGCTTACCGAGTGTTAAAAGAAGAGGTGGTGCAGCACAGTAGTAAACATGCCCCAGTTCTAACTTTTTGGAACATGTTGCTGGCATTTGATATGATGTTTCTTGATTATTTCAGTTAAATATAGGGTTAACATTTGCATGTCATTGCATTTTATTTTTCTTTACATTTTATGCAGTGTCCCAACTTTTTTGGAAACAAGGTTGTGAGTCAATGAGTCACTTTCAAAGTCACATCCACATGCTTTACCGCACCCCCCCCTGCCCCGTTGCTGTATTTGTTAACAGAAGCATGCACTACTAATCTATTGTGTGCCAACTTCACCATACACATTTTATAGCAAACATACATTGGCTTTATCACCATTCATGACAGCAGACTTAGTCCCTATGTTTCAGAACTATGGTTATGTTTGCTGTAGTGCGTCTTTCACACACTAGTGTTATGATCATTCTACTCAGAATGGATGAATGAAAAAGTCATCAAATAATCAACTCTTAAGTAAATTATGAATGGAAGCAGTTAATGTACTGTTATTACAAAATACAAAACAAGCAGAAACAAGGCCATGCTTCTAAAGTTGCCATTAATAATAATAAAATGAAATGCTCAAGTAGTATCTTTTAGTACTTTCTGCTTCAGTTTGAAATGAGCAGCAGTTTGGTCCATTGATGTCAACACGCTTCAATTTATAGACATCAGGGAAGCACAATGTGCTCACAGTGAAGTGGAAGCACATGTTGGCAAGTGTAGTCTACACATAAGTGATGTTTATTGAAGGGAACCTACAAGTTCTGTTTGCTGCAGGCACTTTCACACAACTTTGCGTCTCAAGTTAAAATAGACTTTGAGACCAGCTCTCATTCCATCTACATGAATTAATCACACTGCTTGTTTATCTATGCATGCAAATAGCACCACAGGTGATCATTGCTTGCTTCACTCTACTTACATGCACATTTAAGTCAAAAGCAGGGTGCATATCGCATACTGCAGAATGAGGGGTAATTCTGAGTGCTTGACTTAAATTATGTGGTTAACACTTTTTAGGCTTAAACGTAAGACAGAGTACACAGGTCATTCAGACTCTTTAGTTACCAGTGTCTCTGTCATTGAATGAATAGTCTAGTAAACATTCTACTCATAAAAATTAAATTTTTTTCAGAAGGCAGTTTTTGTTCAAGTATTAGATTAAAATTATCCTTCAGATGTTTTTTGGTATATTCACTCCACACAAGTTTATAAACTCATTCAAACACAGACAGCCATGGTCTTACCTGAATAGCCGTGTTGGGGGAAAAAGTCTAAAATGTAGAGCTTGTTATATTTATATTCTGGCTATGTAATTGTAAGGAAGATGTTTCCACAGGGTATAACTAGACCCCCAATGTGTAAATGTTCGTTGTTGTTTTTTTTTTGTTTTTTTTCTGGCAGGTGGTGCTGGCTCTGTGTGATGCACCACCTCAGTGTGTGTTTGTTACCCCTCTCTTTTGTTTTACTAGAATTTCCCCTCACCACTATGCCCTGCTCCCTCATGTTTTGTTTCTTTACTGACCTTCTCACCTCTAGTTCACCCCCAACCCCCACACACACACGCATACGCGTACACATCCTCCCTATGGACAAAAGCTTCAGGTGCTTACTGCAAAAAGGCTCTGGGTTTTGTTTTGAGTCCAGGTGCACAATTATTGTATTATTCAAGCAGACTGTGTTCCTTACTATACATTTTCATTTGTTTATTTGTATACACATTTGCAGCCTGATTTTTATGTGTAATGTATGTAATGTAATGTGAACTTAACTTGGAAGAATGCACTATGTCTGTTCCTCATGCATCTATTTTTGCTTCTTTTTTCAGAAAACAGCAGTTCAGTAGAGAGTATAAATGTCAAAGAGTGGCAGGATGGCCTTCGAGCGCTTTTACCAAACATCAACATCAATTTTGGTGGGCTGCCAAATTCTTCGTCTTCCTCCTCTTCCTCCTCCTCCTCGTCCTCCTCGTCAGGCATGAATCACACAGGGGGTATCACGCACAGCCTGAGCTGGGATGGCACAGCAAGCTGGATGGACCCTGCCATCATCACGGGTAATACATTACACATTACAGGTGTAATTGATTATGTTCTGGGAAAGAATAATTGTCAAGAAGCAGTCCACTACTTTTTCTTTTGAACCTTAGAATAGTGACATTGGAACAGTTAACTCTTGTCATTTTTAGGGTATGAGGCAATACAACTTAAGTCCAACTAATTTAAGGAGTGAAATTTAATTCACTAAGTTGACATTTATTTCCCTAGGGACTTTGAAGTGATTTAGTTGAAGTCAGAATTACTGAATTAGTTTTCTTCAGTTACCATTTACAAAAATTATTTGTTAAGTTAAAGAAATATTTTGCTGTTCTTGTTTGTAGTTTAATGACATCTGCAACCATATAACCTTTTGTATCAATATGCAAACAAATTTGCCACACTGTCTATAAGCATGACAGAAGTAGCCAATTTTTGGTGCGTCTTGGGTCAAGAGTTTATGTGCAATGCGATATTAAGGTCATTCTACTGCTGCCTGGAGCTGTTAGGAGTTTGTTTGTTCATGAAGAGTAGGGCGAGTAAACAGCACAAAATTCATCAGTCATCTTTTTTAGGCTGGTGCCAATCAAATTCTCAGATCCCATGTCATAGAGAAGGACTTGGCTGACATTTTGTAGAACTGTTGTTATTTAGCTTTTTTTTTTTTTTATTATTTATTTGTTTGTTTTGCAAACAAATGGCATATAAAATGCCTTGCAACAGGAACAAATAATGCATTTAATCATTCAAAAACATTTTGTTTCTGTAACCTTTTCACTACAAATGTCAGCAATGCAAAAGCATTCTGTAGGTTGGAGACGAGGGCACCTGTTCCAGATCAATTTTTCCACTTGCAGTTTTAACCAGGCCACACATTACACAAACCCATACCAGCTTTACCTATCCTCAAGTGCGACCCTATGGCTATCCATCGGAAAACATTAGAATGTTATTAGAATCTCTGCCACAAAGTTGTTTTACATCTGTACTTTGATGAGGGAGATGTCATTGTGCATCATTCAGATGAAAGAAAGAGGCTCTCTTTAAATGTGAAATATAAGTTGCAAACGGGCAGTAATTTAAAAGTTGATGCCGCTTGCTATTACAAGGATGATGCCGCTTGCTATTACAAAGATAGAGATTGGGCAAAAATGCCTGGAGCTAGCTGAGGTTGAAGCTGCAATCTGTATGGAAGTCACGTCTGTTGTCTGGGTGTTGGTGGCTGCTGCCGGGCGACATCCATCATCTGCAGGAGGTTTGAAATTAATGACTCGCAGCAAAACCTCTGGACCAGGAACATTTCAACTTCCTTATACCAAGCAAAAAAGGGGAAAAAAAGAGATCCTGTTTCCATGGTAATTAGTCCCATAATAGCTGCTCAATATTTTTGAGTTCCCTCCATGGTTGCCTGCATTCTGAATAGACTTGAGGAGGTAAATGGACATCAACATGGCAGTATTTGGAGGTTCGCTTAACTTCTTTGCTTTGCTTTTTCACCCGCAGGTATCCCAGCGTCATCAGGCAACAGTCTGGACTCTCTTCAGGATGACAATCCTCCTCACTGGCTCAAGTCCCTGCAAGCCCTTACAGAGATGGACGTCACCTCTGGCTCCACAGTGCCCACCCAGCCCCCTCACAACACGCCCTTTGGTGCCCAGGTCCCCCTCCACAGAGCCAGCTGGGCACCATATCCACCCGCAGTCTCAGCCAACCCCGCCAGCCAGTTCCACTCACCTCCCCCAGGCTTCCAGACAGCCTTCAGACCGTCAGCCCAGGCCCCTACAGACCTGCTCCAGAGTGCTGCCATGGACCGACATTAGGGACTGTGAAACTAACACCCTTTCGTTTACTCTGAGAAAACCCAACAAACACAGCAAGCCGAATCAATACAACATTACAAAACTATTAACAAAGTAATTATAAGATAATGTTTTTTTTTTTCTTCTTCCTCCTTCTGGTCTTTTGAGCTCATTTTATCTTTCTTGGTTTCACATTTTTCTTGGTTAAGTCTTTGTTCTTGTTGTCCTGGTGCTCTATCCCAGCATTCTGGGCGTGTGATCACATAAGCAAAGAAATTCTCTGACACAGCATGAGCAATTTGAATAGATTCACAGTGGGGGGTGTTTAGGGGAAAAGAATTGGCAAATAATGATTATATGGAAATCATGAAAATGATGTGAATGGATTGAAGTCCTGGAGAAGATTCTATTTGAACTATGGAGCACCTAGATCAGAAATAAGCTTTTCTGCCTTTAAAGCTATACCAAAAAAGATCAGCACCTGTTGTATGTCTACCTGTACAGAGAAAAATCTGCTTCCCACATGTCCTTAAAGCCATGGGATTCTAAGGAATCAAGTCAAGATCTTTCCTGCCTTTCCCCCTTTTAAATCAAAAGCATACTTGCTGCTGCTTAGTCTCCTTTCAGAATGTGGCTATGGTCCTTGAAAGCCAGGCCTGAAGAAGGGGAAAAAAAATGGAAAAACACACAAGCCGGTCCTTGACACATGCTTCATTTTACTGGGTGCAGCCTTTTAGGTGGTAGACCTTTGTCATTGACCCTCCTACCAAATGTCTGGTACTGGGTCAGGACAGGAGGCTTTTCAGTTGCAGCTCTGCATTTAACCTCTGTATCAGAGGGTGGTGCATTGCAAAATTGACCAAAGCCTCTTTTGAAGAGCAGGGGAACTGTATTACCCCTTCAAGCAAAGGGTAGGCGTAGCAAACAGGACACCACTGTGTGGTGTCTTTCACAGCTGCCCTTACCTAAAAAGGACATCCAAAAAGAGTTTGTGTGTTCTTGGGTTAGATTCCCCAAGGAAATAAGATGGATGTTGGGATATGGGACACATTGCTGGGTAAGATATATGATCTATATAGATATGAGACTTGTTTTGAGGAGACACGTGGCAACAAAGCACAGTGGTCATGTCTCTTCCCTCAGCTTGTAGTATCAGTGAGGAAAAAGTTCTTTGCACTCATGGGTGTCTGACAAAAGAAATCTTGGGGTGTAAGTTATGATTGATATGGTGCGTGAGAAAATGACTTGGTATGTTATCTTTTATTTAATTAGCAATTTGATTTCAAGATCAACATTCAGGGATAGTTTGTTCTAAAGGCATGTTAGGGTCATCTGAAAAGGTAACTGAAGAAATCGTGTTTCGCACACTGCCTGAACAAAGCGATAATCTGGCCTCACTGATGGTGAATGCTGGGATAGAAGTACTGATGGGCAACACAGAGTTCTGTCAACGCAGGATCTTGCTGAGGGCCGTATGAAAACCACTCTCCCTTCCATCTGCCTTCTTTAATTTTCTTTTAATGGTCTTAATCCTGTATCAGCTGTGTAGGTTCTTGCCAACTGTTCAGTATTCAACAGTATTCAAGAGGAAATGATTAAATTAAGATCTCAAGAAGAAACCAATGCAGTTTAACCACGGGTTTTACTCGATGCTAAAACGTTGAGAAAGTTTAAAATGAAGAGCTAAAGGAACTGTACCTCTTTGCAGGTCTGGAAGAAAAAACAATCTTAAATAAAAGAGAAAATAATGATGCTGATGTTGAGCTCTTTCCCATCTTTTAATCTGTGCTCCTTGTTTGACAGCCACATTTCGACTCACACACCTCTCTTCTCATTTGATTTCCTGTGAATCAACACACATGGCAGACATGTCTGCCAAAAACTTTTTCTGGCTAACCATGCCAGGCCTTACGTAGACTAAGCCCTGTTGAATCATTACTACGTCCGACAGACAGACAGGATAGTCTGATTCTTTCACACAAGTCATGCTAAACTTTTCATTTTCTTTCTTTCTGGAGATGGTAACTCTGGACATCTAATAATATGGTTTAGGCCACAGTTTAACTTTTGTGCTACATGTAATCTAAATAAGAAGGAAGTTCTCAGCCAAACTGGGTAAAGTGAGGGCTGTGTTCCTGTTCTCTACTCTTATTGACTCTTATTGCAAAGGTATGAATTTGGACATGCCTTATCTGATTAACTGGGGGCCATCCCTGTGTTCCTAGGGCTAAGTGTTCCCTGGGTCTTGTTACCTGGACCTTTTGTTTTCCTACTGAAACTTCTAGAAAGTGACCCTGTATTTTCTGGGTTACTAGTATTTCCCCTATTTACTATACATGTCCCCATATTTCAGCCCTGAGTTGTCTCAATATTTCCTCAAGTTCTTCAGGAGTAGAACTTGTCCAGATATCATTGTGATCAGATGCAGCTTTCATTTCTTCTTTTACTTTATTTTTTTTATTTTAAATCTATAACTTTTGCCATTTTCAAACTGGGCTTAATGTTGTAACTACTGCATCTGTTATGCATTCCCGCTGATGCAAGTGTTGTTACCTTACCCTTTACAAGTTAATGGCTAAAGCAAAAAACAAGGGAAATTCGTGCACTTACGCCAGATAAAGCAATTATTCATAAAATGTAGGTGTTACACACTTCGCATTATAATGTTCACTTGGCTAGCTAATTACCACAGGCTTGTCTAGATGAGGGCGTTAGCATTCCTCTTTTAAAAAAAAAACTGTTCCTTGTTCCATCAATCACCTTTTTGTGACACCATGACCCAAACCATGACCTTAGAAACGCCTTATATAAGTTTCCTTAATGAGTATTATGTTGAGGTGGAACATAGTGCCATGGGAATATATGTGCACTCCAGGCTAACTGAGAAGTCCTCACAGCTGCACTCCTAAGAAAGCTGGTTCTTGAAGGTTCTTTAGTAAAGACAGTGCTTCTATTTAGAAGCATGAACACTCGATCCATCTGCGTGATTAAATAGTTCTTTGCATGGTGAAATGGTTCTTCATTTGACCAAGAACGTGTTGCACCAGGACACCAAAAAGGTTCCATTGTTACAAGATTGACATTGTAACAATAACAGAACCATTTTGGTGCTATATGGAACCATATACAACACATTTTATGTCAGTCTAAAGAAATATTTCACTATAAAAAGAACCGTTTAATCATGCAAATGGTCCTTTGAGTGTTCATGGTTCTATATTGGAACCATTGTCTCTACTAAATAACCCTTGAACTATCTTGTTTGGATGTGGTTTATTATCAGAGCTTATTTTGTGATTCATCTGTGATCGTGAACTGATTCTCATTTGAGTCATTCAAAAAGAACCTTTCTTGAACGGATGGCCAGTCATTGTCCGTCATTGGTGTTTGTTGGAAACCAAGCTCTCGTAGCCCTTGTCAGGGCTGACGCTCGGCAGAGAGCGGAGGTTCTCATTGCATGCTCTAGTGGGCGTCAGCACCAACCTCTGAACTAGAGGGCTTCAAATGCTTTCAATGTGGGCCAATTAGCTTAATGTGAGTGAGGAGGCAGCAGCTGCCAGATAATGTCAAGAGTGCATTAGGTGTTCGCTCTGAGCTCTCAGCTCTTGGCGTACAGCAGATCACAGCCGCTGCTCTCATCTAGCGGAAATTACCGGAGTACTGTGCTGGAGCTCTAGCCTTAACAAGCACACATCTACATTTTTGAAACAGCATCTGAAACTGAAAGTGCATATATCCCAGCTCTGAGTTGTTGGAAACCCACTGTTTGAGTTGAGACCCTGAACTTGCTTTCTGGCATGTTCTCTTACATCTTACAGAGCCTTTATCAGAGTTAGGTACTCCTTAGGCAGTGTGAGTGGTTTCTGAGGGTATGAACTGAGAAGTCCCTGTGATTCAAGTGAATGTTTTGAGGTGAAGTACAGGAACTAGAGACAGCTTATATTATCTGTACTCTATTAGTGGAAGTTGGAGTAGAAAAACAACTGCAGGAGAAGCATCGCAAGGATATAGATATGGATATGGATATAGATATATAGGCTAATGGTATTACATCATTTAGAGAGAGGCCAATTTAGACCAACTTTACAAAAGAACTGTAGATGTATAGTGGCCCAAAATGTATCTGGACACTTTAACCATTTGGCCATTGGTAAACTTTAATGAAGTTCTTTAAGCTACTTCATATAATGTTTAACAAAATATTTGTTTCGGAGAAAACAACTTTTAGCATCAACATCAAACTGATGGGAGGCTTCTTTCCATGGAGAAGAATTCCAAAAAGGCTACGCTGTAGGCCACTGTACAGACCACAGAGGTGCTCTGTGTTTAGGTGCACATCAATGTCAGGCTGTGTTTATTACAGGGTTGATGAGTTTATGTCTATTGATAGAACCATAAAGTGCACAAAGACATTTTTGATACAACCCTCTGCAAAGAAGCTGCTGAAATATACCAGCCAATTGTGGAAAGAATACTCTTGACAAAAAAGTTACGGTGGTATAATGATACAATATATTTTTTGATGTGTCAGAAATTAGGAGTGGCTGAATGTGCCTTCTGCCTGAAGACTGCTGGGATAGGCTCCAGCACCCCCCGCCACCCTGACGGAGAAGCGGCTTAGAAAATGGATGGATGGATGAATGTGCCTTCTGCCTGAAGACTGCTGGGATAGGCTCCAGCAACCCCCGCCACCCTGACGGAGAAGCGGCTTAGAAAATGGATGGATGGATGAATGAATGAATGAATGAATGAATGAATGAATGAATGTGCGTGCCTTGTGTTCATATACACTATATTTCCAAAAGTATTCACTCACAGATCCAAATCATTGAATTCAGATTTTCCAATCACTTTCATGGCCACAGTTGTATAAACCAAGCAGCTGCATCCAAGCCTTACATCACCAAGCGCAATGCAAAGCGTCGCCACTGGACTGTAAAGCAGTGGAGACGTGTTCTCTGGAGTGACGAATCACACTTCTCTGTCTGGCAGTCTGATGGACGAGTCCAGTTTTGGCAGTTGCCAGGATACAGCACTTGTCTGACTGCATTGTGTCAAGTTTAAAGTTTGGTGGAGGGGGGATTATGGTGTGGAGTTGTTTTTCAGGAGTTGGGCTCGGCCCCTTAGTTCCAGTAAAAGGAACTCGTACTACTTCAGCAGACCAAGAGATTTTGGACAATTTCATGCTCCCAACTTTGTGGGAACAGTTTTGGGGATGGCCCCTTCCTGTTCCAACATGACTGCGCACCAGTGCTCAAGGTCCATAAAGACATGGATGAGCAAGTTTGGTGTGGAAGAACTTGACTGGCCTGCACAGAGTCCTGAGCTCAACCCGATAGAACAGTTTTGGGATGAATTAGAGCAGAGACTGTGAGCCAGGCCTTCTCATCCAACATCAGTGTCTGACCTCACAAATACGCTTCTGGAAGAATGGTCAAAAGTTCCCATAAACACACTCCTAAACTTTGTGGAAAGCCTTCCCAGAAGAGCTGAAGCTGTTATAGATTCAAAGGGTGTGCTGACATCATACTAAAGCCTATGAATTAAGAATGGGATGTCACTCAAGTTCATATGCGTATGAAGGCAGACGAGCAAATACTTTTGGAAATATAGTATAAAGCTAAAGTGTTAATGTGCAGTAGAGGTGTAAAAACAAATGGTAAAAAAAACCCTTGTAAAGTGACAGTCCCCCTTTTCCACCCAAATTGGGCCTCTCAAGATCTTTAGTTTTAATATTTTCTAATACACTTTTTAATTAACTTCAGGCCAAGCATATGCTTCTGCAGAAGACATGGTTATGAAAATTTTCTCCACTTTCTTGGCTGTGCTGTGGAGTGTTTGGTACAGTGTGCACACCTGCCAATAGAGTTACCAGGTGAGCAGTTCTCCCACCAAATTAGGCTTCAGACAAAAATGCAGTCGCAGGAGAAAATGAAAGTTTCTGCTTCTGGTGGGTGGCTTCCAAGAAAACTTTGGGTTGGAGATGTTTTCTGAACCTGACAAGCCTTTGTTGGAAATAAAATGCTGATTAAACAACTTACATGTCAAAAGGGACCATAAATTATCTAACACTTAATATAGCAATCAGCGCTGAGTAGCTCATGTCTGTAACGCTTTTGAGGATGGAAGATGTCCACTTTAGAGAGCTGAGCATCTTGGCAGAAGCCACAAAATAGCACAGCGTCTGAAAGGGGGTATGACTGATACTGATGCTAACAGACCACAGCTGAGCTGATCAAAGTACTTTGATTGAAAATCTGAAGTTTAAACATTTTGTGTGTAACCTCAAATACACATAGGACAACTCTAATAAAGTAAGCAAAGGATGAATCTAAAAGTATAAAATAGTATAAATTGTTATGTAGAACATACTTTGATCTGTATAAAGAAATGCCAACTGGGCAGGCTAAGCAGAATGTAAGGGTGGTGGAATGCCAGGACCAAGATTGGGCACCCCTGCCTTAAAAGAAGCACTTCTGTAAGTAACATTAGCTTGAAACAAACTATGTAAAGCTTAAGGACGCTCTGCAAATAAAGAATGATTTCAGAATAGGAAAATCCTGAGTCTTCAAAGTTTCTGCACAAGTAAATCGTAGAAATGTACAAAAGTCATTTTAGAGTGTTTTGCTCTGAAATGGTTCATTTGTAGAGAAACTCACTGATTCAGATTTCTTTACAGTGGTGTTGACAGGAACTGAGGTCACAATATCAACACAAATATATCCATTTTATTTATTATCCAAGAAGAATCAATGAACCTACACTTGAGTTTGTGATGGTAAAAACTATAAAAAAAGTTGATTGTTAAGTTGAGGTGATTGTAAAATATATATATATATATATATTTGTGCTATATGGTCTTACAACAGCCTGCATATACCTCTCAATCAAGAATATTGTCATAAACTCATAAAACAATGTCTCAAACAGCATCAGACAGCATACTGGTAGCCATTTCTTTTAATAGCTTTCTGTGTTGTAGCTCACCATGCATTCAGGTCTTAGTCCTTATCACTGCCTTTGTAAACAATTCTGACTCTATATGTCAGCACATTTCATATCTACCCTCTCTGATTGACATTGTTCACATCCTGACCACTGAATTAAACAAAAAAATCCCCTTTAAGAGCATAAAACAGAACCTCCAGTAAGTTATCGTGTAACCTACCAATCGTTATCGTGTATGAATGTCTTGCTTTTTTTTCCCTTTAAACGTTCTGATAGATCATTCTTCTGAATCAAAATGCAGATGCTCTGGCAACCTCCCATCCCCCACAGGCTGGTGAATGATGTACAGACCTGTGTGTCAGACTGGAGTGATCATAGCCTGTCAGTGCAGGAACCACGTATTGATTTTGAGCAGTTGCTTGAGCTGTTCATGCGGAGAAAGGAACACAAAGTGTTCCTGAGACCCCATAATGGTGACCTGAATGCTCTTTAAAAAGTTATCACACTGGGTAGCTCAAACTGCATTAATGAGCGAGTGAACTATTAGAGGATACTTCACTCATTCCTGCACTGGTGGGTCGTGTAGTATTAGCCTAATGACGTATTTCAGAGCCAAAGTGGCGTCTCCGAGTGAAATAAATAGGTAATCAAATGCATGGCGAGCGCTCAGGGTCGGAAGATGGCCTCCAGCTCGCTGGCCTTCTGGAGCACAAATCAAGAGCTGTCCCATCTTAATCAGCACTGGGTATTCATAGCAGTGCACCCATTCTAAATGCTTTCATGAAGAATTCATTAAGCCTCAAACATGAGCTTTTCATCTCTTTAAATGAGTCTATTAGTCATTTTGTTCTGCTGCAGTGTACTTGTAGCCAACAAGACCCAGTTTGCAGCTTCATCTTCATCTTTTGCCCATTGCTTTTCATGAAGCAGCAATTTCCAGTTTGATGTGCACCTCATTTATTATAATAACAATTGCATTATTATTATTATTATTAGTTAATTGGTCCTATTTTATCTTTATCCAACTATATAGCCTTTAAATTATATAACAGTCTGTGTATTATGACAACTTACTTTGCTTGAATAATCTGAAAGATCCCATGACCATAAATTAACATGCAGGGCTATTTATATCATTTTCAGTCAAAATGGCCTCTACATACAGAGTATTTATTTTTCAGTGTCAGAAAAACAAAGAAGGAAATGTGTACTTAACATAAAACGACACAGAGACCTCCAACACTAAGTATTATATCAAATCTATCAGTGCTTCATTTGTTCACTCTTTTGTGCACCCACTGCCACTTTAACTCTTCCATCTGTGTAATCTTAAACCCAACCAGTTACAGCTGTGTCCTCCCAACAAAAGCTGTTTCCAAAGATCTCACAGACATCATGTTCCCCTTTAAACAGACACTAACATTCACACAAACAACTAACCAAGCTCACCCCAGCGGCCTTGCAAAATTCTTTCGCATGTTAATAGAAAATAAAGTAGATATTTCTGACAAGATTGAATGTAAGATAATCCACTTCATAGTTTACAAAACCGAAGTTCAGAAAAAAGAATAAAAGATACAAAGCATGACTCCTAACAACCTGCAAGACCTGGTAGATCACAAAACTGTTACCATCGGATAAACGTTGCTTGATCAAGATCCATTGTTGCTTCAGAACAGAAGACAGCTCAGCACTATGTCTCTGAAGGAACGCGAAGCTGTTAAGAAGCCCTTACTGAAAAAAAGAAACAGACAAAAAAAAGTACATTTGCACTAGAACATCAAAACTGGACATCCAAGATGTAGAGTAAGGTTTTATAGACTAAGTCCAGATCTATGAGGTTTACTTCAGTGAAAAGCAGAAAGTGCAACCAACTTCTAAAACTGAACTTTAGAGGTGTGGAAATATATCCCTACTTGATGAAAAAAAAATGGAAGCTGTAATAAAGGCAGAGTGGGCACACTAAATACTGCATGTTCTATGTAGTTCAGACTTCTGTGAAATTTTCCATTAAATGTTTTTTTTCCCGATGCTGAAAAATGATTAGGCTGACTTGTAGTTAATAGCTGATTGGACTGGTCTCTGACTTCCATATTGGATGGTAGAATAAATGTTAAACTTGCTTACAATTACTATTATCAGTCAGTTATGCTTTCTCTGGTCAGTAAAATGATGTTAAATAATGTCGTGTTTTAGCTCTAGAGTGACGTATCTTGACCGGTGTCCTGGTCAGCATGTGTGAAGACATCAGTGTTGTTTGTGTGTGTGTGTGTGTGTGTGTGTGTGTGTGTAATGTAACATGCCATACAGATAAACACACCAATGAGATTTTATTATGGTTTTACATTCCACAGTTTGAACATTTCCAGGATTTTTTTTCAATGTTTTGTACATTTTTATTTTTAGATTTACGCAACAGACACATTACTGATGAAAAAGATTTGATAAATCCTTAGATTTGAATTGTCCCATAAAAATGAAAGTTGCAGTTTCTGTGACTCTGCTACTATTTTACAACATATGAAGAAGAAAAAACCCACTCATTCAACCTTTTATACCCAAACGTCCATCAAACAAACAAACAAACAAAAAAGACACAATGCTAACATGTTTGGCGGCTTTCATGTAAACACTGACTTAGATTTGATGGAGAAATGGCAAGATATGATTTTTTTTTCTTTGCCAGTCTTGTTTCGATGAAGCTGTAATCTATTCAAAGTACTACATGTGCTGTGTTTCTGTTTTTATAAAGTAGTCGCTTCAGTATAGTAGCATCATAAATGTGTGAAACAGTGTTATATTGATTATGGTTAGCTTTGGGTTGCTGACCCTGTAGTTAAAAGATTGCCTGATCTGCTTTGTCCACAATCTTGTCCTTTTCCATGTTAAGCTTCTAAAATGCAATTTAATCCCTGTCCAACAAATCCGCCCGGAACTGATGTCGTTCAAGTCCAGCCAGAATAAAAAGTGCCCTTTGGCATCAGATTTCAGTGCCTGTCCTCAAATACACCTGCTTATTCTAGCCTCCTATAAACCTTTTTCAGGATAAGTGAATGAAGAGGGTGGTGAATGGCTGAAATATATATATTTTTTGAATTTATGTAGAATTCAATCATTGAGATATGAACTGACTCATTCAGAGTGGTTTGAATGTGAAATGGTTCATTGTAGAGAAACTGACCAACTCTTTGGTGATAGGAACCAGGGATCATGATGTATACAGCACAAATATAATCACGGTATTTACTAACCAAAACCACCAGTGAACCTACATGCGTCTTCTGAGTTTTTATAGGTAATGTTAATGACGGTAAAATAGTGGTAAAGCTGAAAAATAATGTCTTTTCTTTGGGAGTATTTTGCCTTACAATACCCTGCATGTTCCTCTGTATTAAGCCAAAACCTTCTCAAAGAGGCAGTTTAGGGGCTTTAGATGTTTTCAATATCTGGTTCCTATCACCACCATCGCATCAAACTACTCTGAATGACTAAACCATTTAATTATGGAGACACTTTTGAAAAATTGGTGGAATTCCTTTTTAATATATTTATTTTCATGGTATGGAAAGGCAGATGCACTGGTGCTGGCCTGCAGCCTCTGGCCGGCTTTTTACCTGCTTTTTGATATGCATTGTGTGCAGGCAGCCACTGACCTCGTTTACATCTATGCCTGGTTGCGTAATCCGTGCAGACTGAAATAAATATTTCTCTTCTTAAGTGTGTCAAGGAACACTATCTTATATAAGGCCAGATGGGCTTAATGCAAGATGCCTCTGAGAGCGGATTGTTTCTTTATTTACTTTGCTCATGACCCAGATGTTGTGTGTGTGAGAACATAGTAATCGGGGACACTCCGTGTGGGCCGGGTCGTGGAGTTTTTCTGTCAGATAAGGCAGATTTTAGTGAGCGCCTGGTTGTGGGAAGTGCATGACAAAAAAAAATCTCTTGAAGTATAACCACTTAATGTAATTTCATGGCCAATTGCTTTATCAGCTAGCGTCCTGTGGAGCGTCCCTGCCTTCCCTAAATATCTAGGCCACAAATGGGTAGAGGCCAAAGCTTGCAGAGTCTGCCCCACAGTTGACTCCCACTTTAGCACTAAACCCAGTAGTGCTGGGTGATATATTGTCTGTACTAGTATACCAGTATTGGGGTCACTTTACAATATTGATTTTTGGTAGTATTGGTAGATAAAAAAAACAAAAAAAACAAAAAAAAAACCAAGGTTAATTGCAAAAGTAATTTGCTGGATGTTGGAGATTTGCTTTGAAAGAGTGGTTTGAAATACAGCAAACATTTGTTAACAATTCTGTGTAGGTGTCTCCTTGGTGTAAATTTAGTCCAATCCAAAAAGCTGCTTTTTAAATTTCTTAAAATAGAGTAATCGTATACATGGGGTCAGAAACCTTAATGTAGGGCTGGACTGAACACATCAACATATTCCAGTTTTCAATGTGTAACAGTTCCATAAATTTATACATCCTTGTACCAATTAGCATCCCAAAGACACTAAAAGATATACAGGGTGGGCCATTTATATGGATACACCCAAATAAAATGGGAATGGTTGGTGATATTAACTTCCTGTTTGTGGCACATTAGTATATGGTAGGGGGAAAACTTTTCAAGATGGGTGGTGACCATGACGGCCACTTTGAAGTCGGCCATTTTAGATCCAACTTTAGTTTTTTCAATGGGAAGAGGGTCATGTGACACATCAAACAAGAAAAACAATGGTGTGCTTAGTTATAACGTAACTTTATTCTTTCATGAGTTATTTACAAGTTTCTGAACCTTATAAAATGTGTTCAAAGTGCTGCCCATTGTGTTGGATTGTCAAAGCAAACCCTCTTCTCCCACTCTTCACACACTGATAGCAACACCGCAGAAGAAATCCTAGCACAGGCTTCCAGTATCTGTAGTTTCAGGTGCTGCACATCTCGTATCTTCACAGCATAGAAAATTGACCCCAAAGATAAAAGTCTAAGGGGGTCAGATCGGGAGACCTTGGGGGCCATTCAACTGGCCCACGACGACCAATCCACTTTGGAAGCTGGCACGTTCCCTGAGTTTTTCCAGCAAGATGGTGCACCACCACATTATGGGTGTCAGGTCCGAGCATTCCTAGATGAACAGTTTCCTGGAAAGTGGATTGAAACTACGGATACTGGAAGCCTGTGCTAGCATTTCTTCTGCAGTGTTGCTATCAGTGTGTGAAGAATGGGAGAAGTGGGTTGCATTGACAATCCAACACAATGGGCAGCACTTTGAACACTTTTTATAAGGGTCAGAAACTTGTAAATAACTCATGAAAGAATAAAGTTACGTTAAAACCAAGCACACCATTGATTTTCTTGTGAAATTGTAAATAAGTTTGATGTGTCACATGACCCTCTTCCCATTGAACGAACTAAAGTTGGATCCAAAATGGCCGACTTCAAAGTGGCCGTCATGGTCACCACCCATCTTGAGAAGTTTTCCCCCTCCCATATACTAATGTGCAAGAAACAGGAAGTTAATATCACCAACCATTCCCATTTGTTTAGTGATGTGTTCTAATAGTCAGTTCAGCCACTTTAGCAAGAAAGTTTGGGAGCTGTGTGACAGTTGTCAAAAACGTACACAGCTGTTTTGCTAAAGAGTCGTCTTATCAATTGTTATATAGCTGCCAATTAGTAAAAACTCTAATTATGCTACAAATACGTTGTTGTTTTATTTATATTCAGTAACAACAAAAAGAAAGTAGTTGATATTATGAGTGGAACTGCAGGTGTACTTTGTTTTTCCGAATGGATACGAATTTGTATTCCATTGCCAATTCAGTCGTCCACGTTCATTGCTGTCATGAGTAAAACAAGTTTGCTAGGTGACCATAAATCTGTTCATATCTTATAGGAATCCCCTTTTCTCAGCTTTGCAGTGGCTAAATGAGTGACAGAGGCCACACTCAGCTTCTTCATCTGAATGTTGGTCAACAGTCACAACTGTAGCCAAGCAAATTAACTTGAATTTCTCTTCTCTTTGTTTATACGTTATTGACCATGTTAATATCTTTCACTAACATACCTTGCATTAGTATTTCAAGGAAAAGGAGTGACTTGTGAAACCATGGGGGGAGTGTGGCTGTGTACCAAACTTAAGTTAACATTAAGTGGGTATGATCTGATTTATTTATGGCCTAATATCACTTCCATCGTAAACACGAATACTTAATAAGGGAACGAATATCTGAATGAATGAATGACTACTGTAGTATTTAAATCATTCAGACCAGCCCTACTTTATTAAGGTCAATATCATCTGATCATGTGATGTCCACTTGTTAATTAGGAGAATACTAGAATACTCCAGCAATTTTCAGCCAAATCTCTCTGAAGCAACTCCCCATTGGCCATTATTATAAGCGTGTTTTGAATAAACAGATTTTCTATTCTTTTTAAGTATTTATATACTGGGAAACATGTTACAGTTATTGTCCATTAAATTGTCCTACGTCCCAAATGGCTTGTGGAGGCAGGAATGTTCTTTTCTGTGCTGTGTAACTACGTCACCTGTGTGGAGCTACAGCTGTGATGATTACAGGAAGGGATGAGCACCTGGATTAGTAGTTACACAAACAGAGGCACACTACAGTATCACCCCAGCCTATGATTGGGCCAGGCTGGGATTCAGGACACCATCTGAGATTTGATGTGAGCAGGATGACACTATGCACTGTATACCTGGAATACTTAAAATGTTCTCACAGAAAAGCACAATGAAGAAGCATGGATATTAAATTATGAAATTAATGCTGCTGTGATCAGGGGAGAAATAATATAATCAGATCAGTGTGAGCATCACGGCTTGATCTGGGATCAAAAGGACCCAATAGCGTTAAGGGCTTAGCGATTGTGTTAAGCTTGTGCTTTATTTAATGAATGCTTTCGTCCTCCATTTCGAGGTTGCTTTTTTGCATTTCGAGCCACATTTTCTCAATCACCTTTGTCTAAACTAATCAAGAAGCACGCAAATGCTAGAGATGCAGAATGGGGCAGTGCAGAATATCTGGGCTGATAATAGGAACCAATTATTACCCATTGATTAATTTTAGATAGCCATGGCTTAGCTAAATCAGATGTAATAGCTGTTGTAAACATTTACATTTATGTATTTAGTACACTAATTATAATTCCAGAGCCACTTACAAAGGTAGCTGAATGCAGCATTAAG
Organism: Pygocentrus nattereri; assembly: GCF_015220715.1. Classification (NCBI taxonomy): domain Eukaryota; kingdom Metazoa; phylum Chordata; class Actinopteri; order Characiformes; family Serrasalmidae; genus Pygocentrus; species Pygocentrus nattereri. The sequence goes on from NC_051211.1 coordinate 44,146,477, forward strand.
AGTCTTGCCCAAGGACAGTTATTAGTGTAATACTCTGTGGGAGGGTTGGTGCTGTTATCCACAATGCTATCTGTTTTAATGAGAAGAAAAGAATGGGAATGGTCAGCACTAGGGACTACCTATCAGTGCATGTGTAAGCTAAAAACAGGGTGCTGATTTATGGGCTGTAATGTCAATATACAGCCGATTTTCGCATTTACAGTTGTGCTCAAAAGTTTAAATACCCAGGCAGAATTTCCCTTTCTTGGCCTTTTTTCAGAGAATATGAATGATGGCACAAAAACATCTATCTAAATGGTTACACCCAACCCCTAAGCATGAGTGGAAAAGATGTTTTTGTGTTATCATTCATATTCTCTGAAAAAAGGCCAAGAAAGCAAAAATTCTGCCAGGGTATGTAAACTTTTGAGCACAACTGTATCATCCACTTATAATATATCTGCTGCCAACATATTGTGCACCCCTAGCAAATACCATGTCTTTTCAGCGAGCCCCATTACAATGGGGCATCACATTAACCAACATCAAATGAGGGCTTCTTTAGCGAGCACTCTCAGAAGAGAGTCAGCGTGTGTTCCTATCAAAAGGAATAAGTGCCACCTCACAGACGAGCTTAAGGCAGCAACGCTGTGATGCTGAGGCTTCCTTCAATCTCTGCAAGCTCTGTCTACAGGAGTGACTTCCAGAAACTCGGGGCTTAGTTCTTTTAAACAGGATATGGCATCTTTCCTTTTTAGTTGTCTTCTGTTCATCAAAGAACCTACCTATTGTTCCCTCAAGGCAGGTTCTGAGTTTGTGTTATTTTTTGTGACAGCATTGTTTTTCCCTCTCCTCTTTTTTTCTTCTGCAGAGGCTAAAAACACTCACCCTCCAACACATTTATCTATGAGAGCAAAATGGAGGACAGATACTCACACACACAACCATTCATGATACTCGTCAATTTTAGAAAACAAAAGCACACAAAAAACGGTGGACCACCATGTTAAAAATGTTTGATCCCATTTGAGAATGGAAGAATGGAACCCCCTCCCAGGGGAAAGTAAATGCTCTAAAATCTGTCCCCATGGTAATGATTTTTTGTTTTCTCTGGAGGATTATTTACAATTTGCTATACAGCAGTTGAGAAATACTGGCACCAGCAGACACATCCGTTCCTCAAAATGTTCTTCTCTTAGAAACGTCAACTTGTGTGTGTTCAGTACCAATCTCTTAGGTGCACCCTAAAGGCCTTGTTGTAGTCTCCAGTGTCCAATGTTGATCTTTGACACTTTAGACTAAACTGGACCGTTCACATCTATGTCAGTGTTTCTGCATTGCAGAATCCATTGCTTCTGAAGGTTCCCTCTCTCATCTGCATTCCGTAACCACCGTGAACTGCTGCCTTCACATAATTGGCACTGTCTCAATTCAGTGGCTGTTCCTGGTGTTCTCTAAATGCACAAGAAAAAAAACCCCACACAAGTGCTGGAACCTTTTCTCAGTCCCAAAGCACCAATTCAGCGACATGGAGACAAAGACAAAACATCTAGGAACTTCTGTCACAAACCTGTCAAGCTCCATGCTTCTGTATTTTTCATATACTGATGTACAAAGTCTCTGTTGCCATTTCATGTTGCCCTTCTCAAAGTTCTTGTGGGCATGGGAAATAATTTGCAAAGTTTTTCTTTTTTAATGTCTCCCCTTCGGCATCTCAGGAATGGCAAAGTCCACCAACACAAGAGTACTACCTTAAAGTAGTATATGTTTGTTACATTTTCATCTATTTTTCTTTGAACGATCAAGACACTTGCAAATTCACACAAAAATGGCATCTGTGGCCTGGTCGGTGAGATTAGAAATGACTCGAAATGAACGCATGGTTTGGGTCATCAAGTTGTCTTACTATGTATATGTTCCTTGGGTGACATATACAGAGTATATGTCCGCGCAGTGGCTTTATGGTGGACGTGGTGCCCCGGGAGGCCTCCGCTTAACACACCGTGCCATTTTCTTGCCGGGACTTGGGGCAGGTGGAGCGAGGGAGCGGCTGGACGGAGGGCGCCAGCGTGCAGAAGAAGCCGGCGATTAGTGACAGGCCCAGTCCACCCCAGGCACAGAACATGGACCAGCCGTACCCATGGCTGATGTCATCCGGGAGCCCGTATAGGTAGCGTGGGTAACGAGACAACTCAAAATTAATCCCCGCCACACAGGTGCACAACGAGATGATGCAGAATGTGCCTGAAAAGACAGAAAGAGAGGCGTGCTAGTGTCATTTAGACTAAAACTCAAAAGGATCCCTATTCTCTACAGTTGTATGGAAAAGTTTGGCCACCCCTGGTCAAACTGTATACTTTGCTAATTTTTCAAGTGTAAAGAAGTAAACAACCATTTAAAAAACATTTTTCAGCAAATGTTAATACACACTTTCTATTTGATTGACTTAAATAATAATGGTGGAATCAGCAAAAAGTTGAAAAAGTTTAATTTGTTAAGCTTTAATGGGTTTCTAAGCTTTAACTGGCTCCTATAACAGGACAACATTAACTCAACATCTACCATAGTGTATTCAAGAAATGTGAAATCTTTTGGACTGAAAGTCTGGAGGTAGATTTTAAACAGGCTGTGCATGCAACATGACCCAAAATATCACATAACTAGTATTCTGCCAGAAAGAGTGGGTGAAAACATCTAAAATAAAATAGAATAAAAATAGCTGGCTAAAACAAGCTTTTACAAAGCTGTGATATCTGCCAAAACCGATGTTACTAAGTACGGAATTAGTAAAGTGTCCAAACTTTCATACATGCCACAGTTACTATTTCATTAAGTTAATCAAACATAAAGAACTGTTGGCAGAAATAAAGACTTTAAGTGAGTTCACTGCAGAGGTTGTTTACTTCTTTTCACTACAGAAATCAACAAAATTCATAATTTGGCTGGGTTGCCCATATTTTGCATACAGCTGTATATAATACATACATACACTGCTGTTCAAATGTTTGGAATCACTTGTCATACTAATAATAATTTTCCTCCACAACTTGTGTGGTGTAGATTAAAATATTTAATACACACCAGAAAGTATTTGCAGATGTTTCTTTTAATAGCTAAATATTTTTGTTAACAACAAGAAGTTATTAAATGATAAATAGTTTGGATGCACCTAAATTTGGTAAATGGTCAAAACGCACTTACAGAATTTGGTTTTAAACTATTAAACATCCCTATTAAACAGAATATTAAAATCAAACACTTTGCAAATATTAATCATTTTAATGGTAATGAAAATGAGAGATAATGATTAACAACACTGTTTGAATTCTTGAGTCTCCTGCACTGATCAGTGTAGACACAATCAAACAGTAAATAGCATTTTACAGTTTCCAAGAGGAACATTAAACAAGACATTTGTAATCACTGTTTATGCTGGGAGGATATAATGACCAAGAACATCTCCATCACCTGTTTGATACACCACGTGAAAACATGACAGCCTGCTCGGAATGCAGAATACAGCAAAACAGCAGGAGCAGAAAAATTATAAATGACAGCCAAAACACAAAACATTACTAAAAAAACATGTAATTAATTGCCTTGGAAGACCATCTCTGTTGTCAAGGATGTCACATTCTGTGCTCTACATACTGTAATTATTTTCACTGTAATCATCGTTTATTTTATGAAAACTGCTTTTTATTTTCAGCCAAATGTGTCCTGAAATTCCTGAGTTTTGGTTTTGCCAAAAAATGTATTTTAATGCAACACTAATAAATAATACACTGCAATTACCTATTTATAGTTGTTCATTGACAAGTTCTCTGCTTCAAGATCACCACAATTTAAATACATAATTATTAGAAAACTATGAATCTGCAACAAACTGGTTTTATATTATTAAAACGGATTTCAAGCTTTAAAATGGCACGCATATCATGAAACAATAGCTCATCAAATAGTGCACTATATCTCATGGTTTATCTCATGGTTGTAAGGGGGTAAATCATCAGCACTGAGATTACTGCGTTTGCATTATAATCCTTACCACTGAATTATTAAGAAGGTGCATTCAAACCACATCTAAGACAAAACATGAGCTCCGTCCGTTGCTTACTGGCGTCACAGATAATGCCGTCGTCACACGTTAGTGGATAAAGGACTCGTGCTCTAATTGTGGACTCATTTTCTGTGTGGTGTGACTGAGCGAGCGTTCAGCTGGGATTCAGACCCCCTCCCCTACCGCCGTAATCTGACCCTCAGCGCTCCTTCTGCTTTTATGACTTAGCATCTTAATTGGCTTTTTAATTGCCTTCTCATTATTCAGGAGCAGGGCACTGCATTAATCCTACGCATCTTAATTGCGTCTTCACTTTTTGCTCACCGCAGTGCTGGAGCTGCGTGGTGCACGCGGGATGTGAAGCAAGCAGGGCATGATCCCTCTGTTCTTCACTTTAACTCTGAATCACCATCTACAGTAATATTGAAATTAGAGGTGCATGCCCCCTCCCCTCTACTGACATACACATATCCCCCTACGTACTCTTTGCTTGTTTATTAGGTATGCCTGTGATGTTCCTACAACCACTGACCATTTTATCTGAAACACCTATCACTCTGTATGCTATGTAGCTATACCATACCTCCCTGTAACCCACCTTTTGCTGCACAATTTTCGGCACCTCCTCAACCCCATCAATCAATGGAAAGGCACCACCACAGAACCACTACAGACCAGACATAACTTGGGTGGTGTGTTTTCTTTTTATTACCATGTTAATGTTAAATTACCTATATAATTCATTATGTTTAAACCTCTCTATCCCTTATTAGTATACACTGCAACCAAACATTTTTGGACATTCTTCTTATGTCACCATCATACAAGTATTCTAGCAACACCTTAGCAACCACCTGGGATAGCATAGCAATGGCCTAGCACCAACTTAGCAACCACCTGGGACCATAGCAATGGCCTAGCATCACCTTAGTAACCATGTGGGATAGCATAGCAATGGCCTAGCAACACCTTAGCAACCATCTGGAATACCACAGCAACCTCATAGCAACACCACAGCATCTACCTGGAATTACTATGCAATTAAATTACCAAAAACAATCACCAGCGTTCTGCAACTGCTTGAACTCTTGCAGCATTATCAGCTGCCTCTGCCAAGCCAAATTAAAAGTTGTTCAAGGACAGTGCTTTTCTAGTTACAGTCTACACTGTACTTTAATTGAAAAAAGACATTCCAATAATATGCCGTCAGTGGTGGTCCTTTGCTTTGATGGATGAGATAGCGGGCTACTGATAAATTCTGCAAGAGCAGATGGGCTACAGTCAGTAAACTGTAAACCTACAAAGGGCACCTATACGGTAGGTGTTTCAAACAAATTGGCGAATGGGTTGCTAATAAACTGGCAACTCATCTGTAGCAAGATGATTGGCTTGTCAGTTGGCTTCAAAACAGAAGGCACCAAGCGCTCAAGTGCCACTGTAAACAATGCCGCTTATCATAATAAGAGGTGACGGATGGAAAAATAATTATTTAAGAAGATCTCCCCATTGGCTGTCACAGTTAATCTGCTCTTAGTATTGCTTGTGTAGAAATTGTGGCAGATGTGATCACTTACAGCCTTTATAGCAAGTCATTTCATAATGTGACCACTTTAGAAAGATTGAGGCTTTACTGGAACTTTACAGCAGCTGTGAAAGGACCTCACAAAGAAACATGCTTTAATAAAGGGTTTATTGGGTATAGGAATAAATGATATTTAAAGCATTTCAAATTATTTGAGATACATATTTTAAAAGCCACACATTCCTTTGAGAGTATAACATAATTGAAAAAAAAAATCTGAAAAAAATAAGAAATATGAAACTTTCAGAGTTCAATGTATCTTTCACCCTTGCACTTAGCTGTCTGATTTAGTCTAATAATGTGACTAAAAGAACTGTCTTAATTAACTTGATTCACTGCAACAAAGAGACACTTCTGTAAGTTTATAAATCTCCTCATAAAACCTCAATACCTGAGAATATCTAACCCCATGTGCCCTGCTATAAAGTCTTTGCCTGTTTCTTTTTATTCAAGCATAAAAGAATTGTTGGAAGTGTCTCCGACAGTGTTTCAAACTCAAGGACACCTGTGCCACAATTTATTAATTAATTCCCTGAGCTTAGCACTGCAGGCCATAACAGCTATGATAAGTAGCTCACTGCAGCACACTTTTATAATATATTGCTGAAGAAGAGAAAGATATAATAGTGTGGCCCTTTAAGAGCTGGAATGAGCTGTATAAAAGAGTGAGATGTGCTCAAATCCATGAAATTAGCCGTGGCACACGCCTACATCAGTCACCTCTCTCTAATGTGTAATTAAAATGCTTCAACTAGCGACAGGCGAAACATGACTCAAAAACAGTTTCAGTATGAACGGGAGAGACAATTTAAATGCTTTTAACAGCCCTGCCGAAGTGAGACTTTACGCCGTTCTGTGTCCAAATGTTCTCATTCTAAATATATTGAGATTGTTGTCACTATAAATGGTGTCTCAATTTTTAATGTGCAAAAACATTTTTATTTTTCTTATACTGGCCCTCTATTCTTTAAATACTACATATTATAATGAAGATAATATACATTTCACATATTTTATATACAGTAGTTATAGTATTTGTTGACAGGGACTGTTTACTAGCTTGTGACTTGTAACTTGTAGTTGCTATGTTCAAAATGGTCCCCTTATCATTATTTCAATGATTTAAAAAATAATACTACAGTATTTCTGTGTACTTACAGCTTTGAGTGCATGTAATGAAAAGCCTAACAATCTCTGTGAAATATAAATACATATTATTTAACAGAACATTCATACTTGTATTTAAACTCTCCATGTATTGAAGATAATATCATTGTTAGGCCTTGATTGGACACAAAAGGGCTAAAATCCAAAGGAAAATGATCAAATTGGCTGTATCTAGGTCGATACAGCCAAGCTATCTTTTCCACTAGTTAGGCCTGAAGGACTTCCATTTTACAATTATGTCCACCAACATAATTAGTAGATGACAGGAATCCACCAGTGACATTCTTCCTTCCAGTGTGAGTTGCCAAGTTTGTGGGAAAAAGGTTTTTAAGGTCATATTAGGTCTTATACGTATTTGACACTGACTGTGAATGCAAGCTCTAATCTAAGCAGGTTTCAGTCAGTTGTTAGAAATGGAAAACAGGGGCAGCTCTTTAGTGAAAGTGTCACAAAGCCTCAACATACAGGGTTAAATCTATGTTCAAGTCTATTATAAGCTTCAAATAAAGCATGGAATATCTTTTAGAAGTGTCTGTGTTTAATCTAGAATGGCGTATTAATGTGTACCAGTGTTGGCTTAACACTACCATAGGAAATCCCTAAGGTGTGCTAGCAGATATCAGCATTATCATACAGGAGTTTCTGATATCGAGTGACTGAGTTGAAGGCCTAGCTCTAATGGTCATTGCTTGGCTCTGTGAAACAAGTACTTTCCTGTTAATACGATGTGTGGGACTTTGCTCTGGCGTACTGGCATTGGATCTATTAGAGGAAGCTGCAGTTTTAAAAATTTCAAATGCAAGTTAAATGTAATTGTCCTTCATCCACAATTTTTGTGTGGTTTTATTAGTGTTATGCTATTTGCAATATGCAGCTAAGGATTTTAAAATGTCATAATAATAACCAGGTTACAGCTAATGTTAGCTAATCGCTATCCCAGGTCTGATTCAATGGGGTTAGGTACAGTACATTTTTTCATTTAAAGTTACTGAAAACATTAGTGTTTGTTCTAAAACGACACTTTCCATAAGAACATTTAGGCACAGGGAAGTATGCAGGGTAAAGGGTAAGAAACTAGCATATAGTCAGTGAAAAGAGACATATGAGTGTTTTTCCCACAGCACTACAAAATGACAGACTCCCCAAATAGGGTACCGTATAGTGAACATGGATAAGTATAGACACAGCCAGTGTGTTAGGCTCTGTGTGGGTGGCTGACTCACCGCCCATGAGGAAGAGCAGACCTGCCACATATTGCATGAGGCCTCGGTCCCAGCAGCAGCCGAGCATGCCGATGATCCAGCCGAACAGGATGATGGCTACAGCCATGCCCATGAAGCCAGCCGTCATCCTCCGCAGGTCTGTAAGAGCACACAACACACAGCAGTACAGTCAAACTCACCGTGAATCAGAGCTAAAAGAGCTTCAACATAAAACATAACAATTTCATATGAAATCAGAAATTGCTTTATATGCTGCTTTCTAAGATTCCATTATCAAAACAGGTTCTGAGTGAACATTTCGTTGGAGAATAATGAGAACCTATTGAGTTGTAGGCAGGATTTGAAGTTCACAATATTGACAAAGTTGCATTTTTATTCTGAAGTATATGCATTCTACACTCTATCAAAAATGAACGGAATTACAAAGTTTGCACACTGAGGCAAAGTGCAGTCCTCTGTAAAATCTGCTCCTTATTTTTCCCTATACACTCTCAGAAATAAAGGTACTAAACTGTCACTGGGGTAGTTATTTAGTAATTGTTCACAATTGGACATTAAAACCATTGCTGGGAACATTTACATTATTTGTTCCTTGATGAATGAAAAATGTACCTTCACTGAACCTTTATTTCTAACAGTGTATGACCTTTGATTACCCCATGAACTTCCTTTAAAGCATAATTTTAAGACATTTTGTATGATATGAGAAGCAATCCACCAATTAGTTCAAACTGTAATCCCACAGTTAAAAAGGAAACAATTAAGCTTTCAGACATTCAGACATTTTATGATTTATTTATATATGTAGATATGTCATTATATATTTAAACCCAAGGCATTCAATGAGATCCCACTGTTTTGAAGCAAATGTGTCCAAAACTGTGATTGTAATATTAGGAACTATCACTACCAAAACACATACTGCTCACAGTTTATTTTGAGTGGTCCTGTTAGGCTCTCAGTGACATGTCAAATAAATATGAGGGTTAGGATTAGGTTTCAGGTTGAGGTTAAGGTGAGGCTTAAGATTAGGGCCACGGTTAAGTTTTAGGTTTAGGTTTTGTGTAATGGAATTAACATATTAACAGTACATCTACTTAATGTCAGTAATGTACCAACAGAACATCTACAAGATATTTACTTCAGTGTGTTCAGATGCTTCACTACCGCTACTTCACTGATATGTTGTTGATGTGTTACTGATAATCTGTTAAACATTTATTAATCATCTACAAAGGACCTCTTAAATAAAATGTCACCCACATATTTTCTGCAATAAAGTACATTTTTTGTGTTAGTAAAAACAATAAAATGTTGTGTGTGCTTAAATCTTCAAAGCTGTTATGTACTGCCTAGCGTTTTTGAGCTCGGCTCAATATTAGCTAAAATCATCACTACAAAAACAGTCATTTGGTAAAGGTTTGGTAATGTGATGAATGTTTTGGTAGTAGCAAAATAGAACACTCAATCATATTGATATTTTAATAAATTAAACACAATTAAGGTTTGGGTCACTCAAAGCAAAAGGCTTTGATACAAAGATCCATAAAACATGAACCTGGGAACATGGGTACACTCCCATCCTCACAGCCTTGCTTATGCACATTTATGCATCCGGTTTTATCAGTCAGATTGGAAACGCGTGATCGCAGGCAGTTGCCAGCTCTGTGTGCTCTGATTGGGCTTTTCTAAGTGAGTTAGTCACAATACTAAACAGTGTAAAAAAGTAGCAAGGTTTTGAAATGCTAATTCCCAAATGCAACAGACTTATGGAAATGAAAATGGCTCAGAATGAAACTAATACGAGAGGGAACATCCTACTCTCACTAATGCAGTTTGAAAAAATTAAAGCAGTGATTAAACCTAAAAGAAAGCATAAATCTTGCTTAGCTTGAAAGTTTCTTCAAACTTCCTGCACTGTAAAGCAAGAATTCCTTTGCATCATTTCCATGAGGCTTTTCTGTGTGGTGTGGGTTGTGTGTATTTTTGAAGGCACACGCCATGTGTAGAAGGGTCAACTCCGTTAGCTAGAGGGCAGGTCACACGGCTTCAGTGTCCACTTGCTCTTTTTAATCTCACAGTTGAGTTCTCTCAGTATGGAAAAGGTAGCTTTCCAAAAATGCCTGGGACGGCAGCCTAGGCCAGCCAACTGTGAAAAGGTTACAGAAGTGGCCCTGGGGCGAGGATCAGCAGATAGTGGATGGAACCAAGCTGGTAACAGAAAACCATATTTACCCTGCCCTAGCAGGGCGCAGAGTGCGCTTGAAATTAATTTGATTTGACTTCTGAACGAAGAGCAATTTGTAAGAGATGAAAAGTGTGATTAAAGAGGCAGCACAATGAGAATAACATGTGACAGATTCTTCTGAAGCTGCGAGATATGCAGAACATAATTCTTGTACAACTCCATGCCCACAAGCCTTCAGAATCACTTATTGGAATAGCACAGGGAGAGCGTTGTGAAACAAAATCTTAAATTGTGTGATGCTCATTTGCAGACAAGCATCTCAAAAAGCACACGCAGTGAGTCTGGCCCTGTTGTCCGTAATCAAATGAAGATACTTAATTTATCTTGTAAGCTTTCCTCTTAAGACAGGAATACAGCTCTGTGGGTCAATAACACCAATGAACTTTGTTATCCACTGACTGATCCCAAAAGTACTGTGGCTGTTGAGGGCTGAACCAAGCACAGTGCAATGCACTGAGCTGACTACCTCAGTCATTTTTGTGGCACTTTCGTATGATTCGTATGCGCTAGCACTTGCTTTCAAATGACCCCCATGTTCAGATGGTTGAGGCCACAGATGTACAACTCTGTTTGCAGCACCACGAATCCTGTGTTCTACACCCTGATTCCATAGCCTGCTTTGTCGTGGACACTTTAATGAACTGTGCAATTATTACTGGCACAACCTCAACCTCTTCCTATCTCACAAGGGTTTCTTCTAATAACCCCTTAAATTCGAACGGTTATTACACCCTAAGGCATATTATTCACTAACTGCATTGGAAACATGTAAAATGGAGAGTTATCCTGATTTTATAGTTATGAGGAATGGAAGTCTGGCTATTTAAGGTGTTGATATTGCCTTTAAAAGCTTGTAACCAATTAGTTCTATCTAACTTCACATTCTAAATGTTCATATTGGTCTGCTAAGAGTAGTAGATACGCAACAATAATTATGGTGCAAAACTCTTTTGTGCCTAGTCGAACAGCAAGCTGCTTTTACTCAGCAATAACAAGTACAGGTCAAGGCTGCTATACTAAAAATTAGATAAAGCTTTAGCCTCAAGGTTATAAAGCACACTGTACATATGGGGTGTGTCCATTTGTCATGGCAAATCCAATTAGGTTTTGGGCTTCATAACTCCTTCTTTAGTTAACATGCTTAAGGTCGACTGGGTTTTCTCATGTACTCGCTACTTGGTACACATTTGTATGGCTTTTAGAGAGTAACACAGAGGCAAAGTAATGAGTAATGAGATTATTTTTTTCCAATAAACAATCAGCAAAATAAACCCATTACAGTTTTGGAGAATTAATAAGTCATTTCCAGTGTAACCACCCCAACAGTGTAGCTCTACTCAGCGTTGTTCACTGTACTTACTATTTCATACTATTTCCTGGAGACCTTTTTTTTGAAACATGCTGGTGAGTGACAGCTGGCTCACCTGTTGAGTGAGATTTTATGGTCTTTTCTGTTGTTTGGGCACAGAGGTCCACCGTGCTCTCTTGGGAATTACATATCAGCCCAGAGCATGTGAATGGGACAGAAGCTTGCACAGAGGTTAAGGGGAGGTTACAGACAGCCTGTTATGGAAGCTGTGTTCTGGAACCAAACCAAAGGAGCGTCAGCATCTTTCTCATGAACTGCTGGGCAGGTTACAGATCGGAGGAAAAGAAGAGCAGGAAAAAAAGAAAAATCGGCCAGTCAGTACTGATTCTGAAATTGAGCCAGAAAGTGTCTCCACAATCTTCGCCAATCTTCTCCTCCAACTGAAATTCTTGTCATTTTGATCTCTATGTTGCTAAAGCCAGTAGGCATCTGTCGATCAGTCTGTCCTTTTTCTATTTTTTGCCCTTCATGGAAAGTGAATTAGAGTGAGATGACAATAGCTGTCTTCCTGTTCGTGAATGTTAGTGCTTGAAACCTAAGGCAGAGGTGTGTAATTATGCGTTTGGAAGGATCCGGCAATTAGACCTCGCATGAATATAGTGAGCGAGAGTGCAAATGAGATGAGCGCAAGAAGAAAACGTTCTTCCTGCCATCACCTGAGGCAGGAGCTTGTTTTTAATCACAGTAATCACAGTCAAATATGTCCAGTCAACTGAATGCTGCTGTAGGCTCTCCCACATTGAGCTTGGAATACGTTTGCAAATTGACAGGTGCCTCATGTCTGACCAAAAAAAACCCATCCAGAAAGTCGATCCTTTAATTGCGGTTTCAATCTAGGCTGACATACTTCCCCACTTTGATCACTTGCAGCTCTGGCAGAGCTGCATCGACTGAGGCACACTCAAGTTACCGCTGAATCTTTGCCAGTGGTGCATTTGCTTGAGTGGGAGTTTCATCGGCTCATGCAATGCAAATCCTCTAGAGTACTTTTGATAGTCATGAGAGGAATAATTGTCCCTTAGCTTCTTATCCGCTCCTACTCCTAGAACAGTTACTAGTTTATTCTGACATTATGTGCAAAATCTTCTTAATCTTCCTCACTTCCAGTTTATAATCCTCTGTACTTCACTAAATGTAAAATCTCTATTGTGTGATGTGCAGAATCACTGCCCTGCCTCTTCAAACAACACTTGCTGAGGTTAAGAACAGGCAGATTTTATGTCTGTCTTACACATGGAGATTTCACACTCAAAACCCAAGACGTTATTAGCATACCTTTACAGGAAACTTTCAGACTTTGTGTTATTTAATATGGCAGCTCTCAAACAGTGTTTTATTAACATTTACTCATACATACTCATACTATCACTGAGGCAGATGTGGAAGCAAATGAAGTGGCAGGGAATGAGTTGAAGCTTAAGATTTGTCAAAAAGCACAGTAAGGCTTGGTGTCAGGGGGTCATTTAGTGAGCATCACCCTCCACTAAACCCACTATTTTGTGCTTGCTACAAGTTGTGGTTGTAGTGCTCTGTCATCTTTGATTTGCACATTAAACTGTTATCAAGTATAGGGGTGGGCAATATCGCAAAAATATATCACAAAACTTAGACACACAATACAAGATAAGTATCATGGCATTTTCAGACACAGACACAATGCACTAGTAGTGCCACATTGTAGGTATAATGACTTGTTCAGAGTTTTACATAACACACTGCACTAAATCCAGTTAAACTGGACTAAATGTGCTGTTTTTAATGAAATGTGCAGTTTTTCAATGTTCTTTAAGTACTGATGATATCTATGATATGTTCAGGAAAATTGTTTATTACAATAACAAAATTTATCACAATAACAATAAAGCAATCTTTTTATTGCCCACCTCTGCTCTACTATGCAAGAACAGAACTGTGAAGGTAAGGGTTTTTCCCAAGACCAGAAGCTTTGTCTGATGAAAGCTGATGCTGTTCTTTAAGGATGTCCTAAAATGTACACCATAACATAGGTGGCTTTTTTCGGCATATCTGCATGTAGCGATATCTGCATGTGGCAATAGCACACTATGCTGTGCTGAGCATTCAACCAGTGCAGCTCAACAGCTGAACTTTGAGGGCAATCTAATCTATGTCAGGTATAGTAAAAGTGGTTTTGATGCAGGATATCACATCACTCAACATGGTGATGTTTATATGTTCAGTCATGTTCATGTATAGGAACGTTGGTGTCTTACTACGATTTGCTGGAAATAAAGCGACAAATGGACAATGTCTTTTATACTGATGATAAATTACTTTTTAACACTGATGATGACTGTTACTGCAGTAACTCGGTTAACTGTCTCAGGGAGCAGGCCTAAGTTACACTTTCTTGTCTGAACAGGCATTACTCACTGAGCTGGTAAAATGCAAATGTACATATATCCCACTTTATGTCTATTTAGGCACATCTCCATGAAAATGTGCCAATCTGGCAATTAGCAGCACTTCTCAGTGACGCCAAATGAAGGGCTACTGTATGTAGAGGAGGCAGAAGGGCTATGATTGTGTACAAGACTGACTCCTGATGGGAAACTAATGGCTGCACCTGCTCGATGACAGGAATTCACATGCCACCCCCATACCTTTTAGGAGGGAAACACAAGCTCTTTGTGGAAAAGCAAGAATTAGCAAGCGTGGCCAGCCTTATAGGTACTTTCTACACAGCCCTTTTTGTGAGAGCATCATCACTGCCTGAAAGCCCCTTTTTTCTATTCCCTCTGCATTTCGTTTCAAAGATGTCTCATGGCAGGATAAATGCTTAACAGGCTCTGTGCAGCCACAAGGGCCGGTCCACTTGCCAACAGCACATTCAGAGAGCATTGTGTGAACGTCCGGCCGTGTGACAACATTGTTGGACACAATAGAGGCAGAATGGAGAAATTCACTCCTGACATTTTCCACAGGATACAACGCAGAGTCTGGTCATTTTCATAGAGAGGACCTGTTTATGGCAATGAGATGCACTACAGGAAAATTTGCAGGGAGTGCAAAGTGGGCTGCTTGAGAATGAACATGATGATATTTTCTGAGCGTGCTTCTGTTTGAGACTGTTTTTGCCTAGCTTGACAGCTTCTGTATGTTTCTCCTGCATTAGACCAGTAAGCCCTGGCTCAGTGTGGATAACGGCTACGTTCATTTATTTACAGTATCAGCTGCTGACAGGCTGAGAACTGTTTGTTGGTCCTATCTGGCTTGTTAGCTTGCATTGTTCAAGCCTATGCCACTGTCTTCCTTTAATTATATCGCTGCTCTCGAAGTTGACTCTGCAAATGAAAAGCTCTTAGGGACAAAAGGAAAATTCGGTTTCTACTGTTGCTGATTAGCGCTGTGCATTTAGATAAGCAAACTCGTATATTTTTAGTGGTGCTACGGCACACAATGGACGTGCATAATGATGTGTCCCCTGAAACCTTCAAATTCTGATGTTCACTGTGCCTTAAATGGAAAGTTGACTTAGTTTGCTAAAAGCTTCTGTAAACCACAAGTGGTTTTGTGTTGCTTCTAGCAGATTGGATACAGGCTGGCCCTAGTCCTCCATATTGGTTGGAAGCCCTACAAACTACCAGTTCAAACTGGCTGTTTACTTCTGTGAGGAATACATCATGTCTTTTGACTGTGAGAGTTGATCTGTAATGACTCAACACCTTTGAGGCTTACGCTTAGTGCAGATTTGCTGTCCTTATGCCGAGAGTAGCTGACTTTATTGGTGTGTTTGTTTCTCTCAGGATTGGTCGTCATGGAGTACAGCTCCGCCTCGACTGGCTGGGAGGATAATAGAGATTAATTTCATTACTCTGTGTCAAAGTGCCACCAGGGAGAGAATAGTCACAGCCCTGGAAGCAAATTACACCCAACAAGGGAGAAGGTAGCTGTGGGTGCGGGGTGGTGTCCTCACACTCTGCATTCTCTGAGGGAGCATTTGTGTGACAATTTACAAGCTGAAGGGAAGATGCGTGTGTGTGACAGCCTACAAGCTGAAGGGAGGATGTGTTTGTGTGACAGTCTACAAAGTGAGGGGCCATGACTTCGCCCACAGTTGGTGCTGCTTACAAGTCAACCTTTCTGCCTCTAAGAAAGAAGATGCTGAATAACTGTGGTGAAGACCAAAATAAATATATGCTTTTGGGGCAGCAGCTAATTATTGTTTCTGTAATTGATTAATTTATAGACTATTATACGACCAATCATTCAGTTTCCTCTCACAGGCATCTTTCGATCTGTGTGATTTCTTCTTTACTGTTGGTGCATTAACACAATAGATACTTCATCGCTGCCATTACTTCTTGTAGTCTATTGCAATCTGTCAGAATGACTGAGTATATCTTACTGTTGCTGTTGCAATATTCGAGGTGTTTCAGGCATTAGGAGTGCTGGGGCACTGCCCTGCCATATACCACAAGCAAAAAAAGAAGAAATTACCTTATACATATCCCTATTTTTCTACTAAATACTTAGCACTAAGTATTCAAAACAGCTAGAAGATGTGCTTGTGGACTCTCTCTCTCTGTGCTGCAGGGTGCAGATATCAGTGTTCGTAGATTCCTAACTCTTCATTTAGTTCAGTGTGATTGAGAGTTCAGTATAGTAGATAAATACTGGCTCAATGCACTGGACAAAATGGCGATTAAAACGATTGGACAAACTTCCTCCTAATGAAACCTTTAATTAGCAAATTGGGAGACATAGAAATATAGCCTGCTAATATGGCTGAGGCACTACCTTTAAATCCTTTTGAGAGAACCTGTGTTGAAAACTTAAAAAGGTTTTGCATACATAAATCATGTGTAAATAAAACAAAGTCTAGTCATAATGAGTTTTCACAAATCTGTTTACTATTACTTCTTTATGTATTGTGGTTGTTCTGGTTGTTATTATCTTTCTGGTCTGTATATGTTGACAAGCTAAGATATGAGGAACATTAATTTCATTAGCTAGGTTGTGAGTGACCACTGGCAAAAACGCAGCAGATGTGCTGAGGCATGAGATTGGGACAACCCTCAAAAACCCGGTGCCAGTCTGAAGTGATAGCAGAGGAGGGGATGGTTCAGCAACCTTCCTGCTGGTCTTTAGTTACATTTAAGGTATCATATGACTTCAAAGAAGGATGTACCACAGTTGTTTATTATCGCCCACCCCTAATTATTCAGTAACATGAAGTTGAAGTCAGCTATTCAACAGATTCTTTTCAAATTTTCCTGTTCCACTTAAAATGGAGCAGCAGTTCTGATGCCAGAGGTGCCAGAATGTAACTGTTGCACCATTTAGGGTGGGACATCAGCATACAATTTTTATGCTTGCTATAAAGGACCACAATAAACTGAAACAACATTAAACTAAGACAATACAATAGTTATTGTAATTTTTTACCACATTTATGGGTTTCTTATGTCTCTTGCCGTTTTTTTTTAAATTATCATAACACTCCCATAACACTTGGAGTGAGCCTGAAAAACGTACATTTGAAGAGCCATGTAGCCCTAACACTCCACCTTACCCCTCTATCTCAACAAAAATCAGCACACCCTAACCCTAGACGTGAATGTGCAAAACAAAGGGGTAAGGGCTAAGTGTTAGGGGTAAGAGGTGAAGTGGGATTGGACCCATATCTCTAAAATAGTAACTTTATGGAAAAGTTAAAAATATTCTTAACGATAATGGACATTAATGTAACAAGATTTTATTCATGCAATTTGTTCATCCTAAGTAAACGGCAGCAAGCATTTTTAAATAGTATAAAATATGAAACCTAAAAAAATGAAGTTACGAGATTATGACATGTCAGCCATGATATCAATGTTTCTTCCACAATAAAAGTCACTGAAGTATAATACTGTTAACTAATTGTTGAAGCCCTTGACCAAACAGTTCCTTTACTGGGAGCCCTAAAATAGCCTAAGAGAGCAGTTCTCCCAAGATGATGCAGCAATCGAGAGCTATGAGTGACAGTCTTGATGTGCTCAGTGGCTTGGAGGACTCTCCATCCTCAGTGACATGCCAGTCAGAGAGTACAGACCGATAGTATCCTTCCACGGGTGGCGTGGTGCTAACGCTGGGTCCATGAGTTGAAGAAGGGCAGGGTGGGGCATGAGGCTGTCAATCAAAAGCTCAGTGAGAACCCCACGGAGAGGAGTGCTAAGTGACAGCACAGCTGGCATGCCTGACAGTTGCTATGGTTACATACTGTCCATCACCGGCAAGGGGATGGAGAGAGGAAGTGACAGGCTTGTTCTTGCGGATGGTGACTGGTGTGTGTACGCTTCATCAGATACCGGGGTTAGTGACTACACAGCTGAGCATGCTAAACAGAATGTCTTGTCATGTTCTTGTCTTGCAGCCAGATTGTAGGGAAGACAATTAAGCAGCAACCCAAACATTTCCGCCACCCATTTAATTAGTCTAAATAGTGATGATTGCAGCCATGGAGCGCAATGATTGCAGCCGGTTTAAATGCCCGGTCTTTGACGTATTGTTCACTCTTGCGGTTAAGAAATAGTGTCTTCTAACATGCTCTAACTCATGATCACTAATTAATAAAATCTGCTAGGACAAGGTTTTAGGACAGATTTTGGAGCATTTCGACTGGTCCATTCATCATGAAATTTTCATACAATGTAAACAACAGGCACAGTGAGCAAATGATGTTGGGAAAAGAAACAACAAAAATGGAGATGCATGATTTTTTTGGACAGCGTCCCATAAGTATCATGACAGTCCTTCTAATTAGTCAATTTAGCTTCTATATATCAGTAACAGGGGGGATGAGCTCTTGCCTCAAGTGGAGGAGTTTAAGTATCTCAGGGTCTTGTTCACGAGTGATGGTACAAGGGAGCGGGAGATTGACAGGTGGATTGGTGCTGGGTCAGCAGTGATGCGGGCTCTTTACCGGTCTGTTGTGGTAAAGAAAGAGCTGAGCAATAAGGCAAGGCTCTCGATTTACCGGTCGATCTACGTTCCCACCCTCACCTATGGTCATGAGCTTTGGGTAATGACCGAAAGAACGAGATCGCGAATACAAGCGGCCGAAATGAGTTTCCTCCGCAGGGTAGCTGGACTCTCCCTTAGAGGTAGGGTGAGAAGTTCGGCCATCCGGGAGGGACTCGGAGTAGAGCCGCTGCTTCTTCACGTCGAGAGGAGCCAGCTGAGGTGGTTCGGGCATCTGGTTAGGATGCCTCCTGGACGCCTCCCTTGGGAGGTGTCACAGGCAAGTCCACCAGGGAGGAGACCCCGGGGAAGACCCAGGACACGCTGGCGTGACTATATCGCCCAGCTGGCCTGGGAGCGCCTCGGAATCCCTCCCAAGGAGCTAGTGGAAGTGGCTGGGGAAAGGGAGGTCTGGGCTTCATTTCTCAGGATGCTGCCCCCGCGACCCGAACCCCAGAGAAGCGGAAGATGATGGATGGATGGATGGATGGATGGATGGATATCAGTAACAGTGCTTGCCAGAGAGAAACTTATAAAAGCAATAGCTCCAATTAAGACAAATAAGGCAAATATGATTAATTACAATTAACCACACAGCTGGTTAACTACTGTGTGGTTAACCAGTGTGCTTGTCTTCTGATTGAATACTGTCTTTCTGCTGGTAAAGGTAGGCTCTGAGTTAAGATTTTCTCTAGCTTAGACTGTTAGTTACAAGGCTGCCTTGTTGTACCTAGTGCTTAATTGTAATTACTAGTTTCAGATGTGGTTTCGGGTTAGTGAAAGGTGTGAACTGTAGGGGTCAGACTATCAGTCACAAGGCTGTAGCGGTCTGTAGCAGCTCTAATTCATCAACTGAGATGCGTCTGCTTAACTTGGTTAAGTATTGCTTTACTATCCATTAACTTTTTATGTCCTAATCACTGCTTCCATCATGTGCTTTACAATACCTGTTTACTCATCCCACAGATCATGTAGAACTACTCATCACAGGACCTGTAACGCATCCTTCCATTCGCTGCACTTCCTGGCGCTGACAGAGACCTGGATCACCCCCATGAACTCAGCAACTCCAACAGCACTGTCCTCTGCCTTTCACTTGTCCCATTCTCCACGGCAGTCTGGCAGGGGTGGTGGCACAGGTTTGCTCTTGTCTCGAAAATGGCGTTTCACTCCACTTGCTTTTTCTCATCTTTCAATTAACTCCTTTGAGTACCATGCTGTCACTGTATCTTTCCCCACTAAACTTCACATCATTGTTCTATATCATCCTCCCTCTCCTCTAGGCTACTTCATTGATGAGTTATACACTCTACTGAGTCTTTTCTCCATCAACAAAACCCCACTCATACTCTTGGGTGACTTCAACCTGCCATCAGACAAGCTGCAGTCATCCTGCCTGTTACCACTGCTTTCATCCTTCAACCTCATTCTCAACGAGACTCCTCCGACGCACAGAGCAGGCAATGCTTTGGACCTGATATTCACCAGACCTATCTCTGTGCTGGATGTGACAGTAACTCCCATGCATCGCTCTGATCACCATTTCCTATCTTTCTCACTCGCCCTCCCTGTTAATCCTGTTCATTATACCCCTTTGTACTCCTCTTCTCGGCACAACGTGCACTCCACTCCTTCCTCATCTTTCACCTCAACCATCCTGAACACCCTTCCCCATCTTGACTCATTTTCCTCTCTCTCACTGAACATAGCTACGGATGCTTTCCTTTCTTCACTCTCATCCGCAATTAACCTTCTGTGTCCTCTCTCCTCCTGGCCAGCAAGATCTTCCCCACCTGCCCCCTGGCTGACAGGTGTTCTGCGCAGCAACCAACAAGATCTAAGGAAGGCTGAGAGAAAGTGGAGAAAATCACAGCTTGACTTGCATCTTCACTCCTATCAATCTCTCCTTTCCAAGTTCTCACTTGAAGTTACTGCTGCAAAGTCATCATTCTACAAAGGGAAACTGGAAGCATCAGCATCTGATCCACGCAAGCTCTTCAACATTTTCTCCTCTCTTCTCAACCCTCCTCCTCTCCCTGCACCCTGTTCTCTCACCCCTGAGGATTTTGTCACCTTCTTTGAGGAGAAGGTTGATAGAATCCGCCAGTCTTTTCCCTCTGTCCCCACACCTTCCACTAGACCGCATCATCTCATTCTCAATCCCTTAAACTGTTTTTCTTCTCTTTCCACAGATGCTGTCCTTCAACTGATCAAATCCAGTAACCCAACCACCTGCCCACTGGATCCCATCCCATGGGCATTGTTTCAGTCAATCTCTGAGGACCTACTGCCCTTCATCACGTTTCTCTTCAACAAGTCCTTGGCATCAGGTGAAGTTCCATCAACTTTCAAGACTGCAAGAGTACTCCCCATCTTGAAGAAACCCATGCTTGACAGCTCTGATGTCAAGAACTACAGACCGGTATCACTTCTTTCTTTCCTTTCAAAAATTCTTGAACATGCAGTCTATAATCAACTTTCTTTCTTTCTCACACAGAACCAGCTCCAAGACCCCAACCAGTCTGGCTTCAAACCAGCACACTCTACAGAAACTGCCCTCATCGCAGTGACCAAGAAGCTCCAATCTGCAAGATCAGCCAAATTGTCTTCTGTCCTGATCCTTCTTGATCTCTCAAGCAGCTTTTGACACAGTCAACCATACAATCCTTCTGGACATCCTCACCAACCTCGGAATCACTGGTTATGCGTGGAAGTGGTTCAAGTCCTATCTGGAGGATCGCTCTTATCAGGTAACATGGAGAGGGTTCACATCCTCTCCATGCAGGCTCTCCACTGGTGTCCCATAAGGCTCGGTCCTGGGTCCTCTTCTCTTTTCTCTTTACACTAGCTCTCTTGATGATGTAATATCTTCTCATGGCTTATCTTATCACTGTTATGCTGATGACACTCAACTAATGTTTTCTTTCTCTCCCTCTGACACACAGGTTTCCAGTCGCATCTCAGTATGCCTGTCTGACATCTCTACATGGATGGCAGCTCACCACCTGAAGCTCAATCCCAGCAAGACTGAGCTGATATTCATCCCTGCAACTACAGGTCCTCATCATGATCCTGCCATCTCATTCGATAACTCCCTGATTGTTCCATCTGTAGAGGCAGGAAGTCTTGGTGTGACTGTGGATGGCCAGTTATCGTTCTCAACTCACATCGCGAACCTGACTCGGTCATGCAGGTTTCTCCTGTACAACATCCGAAGGATCCGACCCTTCCTCACCCAAGAGGCCACCCAGGTGCTAGTGCAGTCTCTTGTTATCTCAAGGCTTGACTACTGCAACTCATTCTTGGCTGGTGTTCCCATGCAGACCATCAAGCCTCTGCAACTCATCCAGAATGCGGCAGCACGACTCGCCTTCAATCTGCCCAAGTTCAGCCACGTCACCCCACTGCTGCGCTCCCTTCACTGGCTTCCTGTAGCTGCACACATCAGATTTAAAACCCTAATGCTTGCCTACAAAGCCAAAAATGGACCAGCCCCTACCTACTTGATTGAAATGGTGAAATCTCAAACTGTACCACAAGCCCTTCGAGCTTTGAGTACAGCTCGGCTGGACCCACCATCCTTCAAGGCACGTGAAAAACAAGCGTCGAGACTGTTCTCTGTACTGGCACCCAGGTGGTGGAATGAACTCCCACTGGCTGTCCGAACAGCAGAGTCTCTTGTTGTCTTCAAACGTAGACTGAAGACTCATCTCTTTACACAGCACTTAAATGAGCACTGAATTATAAGCTGCACTTATATTTTATTGTACTGCACTGTGTATTGTTGTTTATTGTATTGTATTGTATCTTATTGTTATTGTATTGCACTGAATGGCACAGAGTTCTGCGTTCAACTCTGTTCCTTTTTCTCTTGGTGTCTGCAGTGACATTTTGTTTCTAGCAGTATCTGAGCTCAGGACTGTCTTTTTCTCTAAGCTATTGGTAACTAGCAAAGATACTTTCTCTAGATTGACAAAGCACTTCTTGTAAGTCGCTCTGGATAAGAGCGTCTGCTAAAAGCTGTAAATGTAAATGTACTGAGATTAACCAGCAGCCCTAATAATTTTCATAGCAAAGTAATGCCCATAGCATATAACGCTCTAGAGCCGCTGCACATGGGCCTAAGCACTGGGCTGTGGAGCAGTGGAACTGCGCTCTCTGGTGTGATAGAACTCCTTCCAATATCTTTAGGATGAGTTAAAGTGGTGTCTGTGATCCAGAACTAATCATCCAACATCAGTGCCTGATGCTCCAGTGGCTGAACGCAATCAAATCCTTACAGCAGGGCCAGGCCTTATCGCACAACACAACCTCACTCATGCCCTTATGGCTGAATGGAATCGAATCTCCACAGGCACTTCCCAAAATCTAGTAGAAGGCCTTTTCGCAAGCGTGCAAGCTGTTACAGCAGCAAAGCAGAGACTCCATATTAAAGTCCACGGTTTTGAAATGAGGAGTGCCACAAACACATATCGCTGTGTTGTGTGTGTCCACACACCTTTGGCCATGTTGTACCAAGGAGCATACATGATCAGTGAAAACATTTTTCACACAAAGTGCAGGCCCAATAACTACTTAACCACAATAACTAGTGGATAAGACTTTGATGAAAGTGGCTCAAAATCTCACAAACCCAGAGATCCTACTGATCAACCACAGAAGGCCTCTAAAGCAATCCACAGCAGTCTGTATCTCTTTTCACTTACAGATCCTCATCCCGTTTATCAGTATCATCATGCATCCAGCGCTGCTCAAATAGACACGAAAATCCCATTCAGAAGCAACCACTTACACAGCACTCTGCCTAAATGACTCAACAAAAAAGCTCCACTTATTTACCGCCTCATAAAGCTGCAAAAAATCATATCTGCTGGAGGACGTTTCTAGAAACATTGAGCACAACTGGCGTCCCTGCATCATCCTATCGCCCTCATTCTCCACAGACTGGAGGAGAAAGTGCAGGGGGGAAGGGGTGGAGAGAAAAATTAATAACATTTTTTTAATCAAGCGCTGAGCTTGAATGGTTTTATGGAGTCGTGCATGGCTGCAGGAGTGCTGATGTAGGAGGGCTGGTGGAGGGTGTGTATGTTGGAGGGTCGAGGTGCTGACAGTCTATCACTCAGCCTGAGCCGCAGCCTCTGCACATTACGGCACATCATTAACGCGTCGGTTTGCATGACAGAGCTACCAGACTGGCTCGCGCCGAGACGCTGGACGCATGACTCAGCACTTTTTGCAGGCAAAGCTTTGCAGTTTAATCTTCCATGCTTGAGGAAGGCCTGCGTAATCTGTATACTGGTACTGGGTCCCCATCAGGCCTTGCGATTAATACAGAGTGATGAAAACTCCACAAACTGCATCTACTCTATTTTATGCCTTGCTGGACATGAAACTTGGCAAAACATGTCACAGTAAATATAGAGCTGCTGCTCTGCTGCTTCCCAAAAAATAGAGAAACTGTGAAAACTCTTGGCAGTAAAAATATGTGGGGGGAAAAAATAGCACTACACTTCTACAAATGTAGTTATTCTCAAAACTACAGTTAATTGCATTCTTACAAGCATTCTCATTTACCATTTTAAAAATAATTTGGACTTTATGTGGGAAAAAAGTTCAAGTAACGTTAACCGAAATGGCAGTTATTATTTTCACATTCACAGTGTTTTTGATATTTCTGTATTTGATATCTGTCCTTTACATAGTGTGGAAATGTCATGGTGAATTGATCGACAGAAATGCTCCAGAACATTTTTGCTTTATCCTGTAGTTATTGTGGCGACAAATCTTTTCTTTAGGGTAGCTATGAGGTATTTATCTATTTATTTAATTCATTTTAATCTTAATGTTGTTAACAGAGGTCTGGACAATAGCAGCCCTTATGGACCTCTATTGACTGAAAGCCTCTGCAACATGTCAGTCACTTTATCTGCCCTTCATCTGCCATGCCTGGGCAGCATCGGCAATTGTGATTTGCTTTGACAGCCGCTTTATTCTGGTTATGTTCTTTTATGCTTAGTGGTGGTGCAGGGCTTAAAGGTGAAAGGCCATCCCTGCTGTTTGCCCCTGTATTCCTCTCGTCTTTAAAATGATGGTTCAAAAATGAAATGTACACAATTTCCCCTTTACCTCAAATGGAAGCCTTAGCGAAAGTTCCACCAGTAAGTCTCTAACGTCAGAAATTCATTGATTCATTACTCCTGACCAATCACAGGCCTACACCTGTCTTTAAAATGACCCTACTGCTGTCAGGTGCCTACATTTTGACATTCCCCCTCCTTCCTCCCCACCACCACCAGTTGGGACCATGTCTGGTTGTCCTGGTGGTAGGCTCCAATCCCTGCCATCTCTATCCAGCTAGATCAGCGAGGGTCTTGACGCTCCAAGACCTGGACCAAGGACAGGGCCTACACCAAAGACTCTTTAGTTTCTACTGAATTGTATCTTTCAACTTGTTCATATTGTCCTCCTTCACTTTTGCCTCCTGAATCTTTCTGGCAGAAATGTCGTGACTCATCCAGGAAATGTTTGATGTTTTAAGCTTGATTTTGCTTCTGTAGTTTTATTTATAAGTAGTTTTAACTCAAAATGTGTCAAACTATTAGCTACAGTAGCCTTGTAGTTCCAGTTCAAAATGAAAGAAGAAAACTTTGGACATAAGACATGTCTTGCCTGATCAATTACATTGGGGTTCAGAGAAAAATTATATAAATTAGATTTTTGGATGATGCATTACTTTAAAGCTACTCACTCCTGTTTGTCACCCATAGTGCATCAGTTGGGAGTCTGGCTTGGTTAGAAAATGCTCATGCGATGGTGGATTTGCATGCTGAGCGGCAGGCTAAGCAGAGAGAGGGAGACTAGAAGAGGGAGAATGATAGTAAAAGAGAGTTAGAGAGGCTGGAAGAGAGAGCATGCTCATAATTGCCCTGGATCATGGAAATGAAATGTGGCTTTCCATGAGGAGGTGGAGGCTTAAGGGAGTGGAATAAGTACAGGTCTAATGCTCCAAAAGACAAGTGATGGAACTCAATACTTGCTCCTACTTCCTTTTCCCCCACTATAGTCTGAAATGATGCAGCTCTCAGTTATGAACACGCAAGATCAACTTTCTTGTGTTTATCAGTGTCCTTGCACATTTGGCTGAAAAAATACTGCATGCTTGGTATGCTGTATGTATATATTATTATATGAATTATTACAGTACATTTTACAACAGATGTGTAGGCCTACTGTACATAGACATAAGCTGATGTTACTATGGAAGCACAATCACTGTCATAGTGATGTGGTGTTTTAAGGGAACTGTGTGGGCTGAGTGCTTTTAGATCTCCAGACATGAATTTTACACTTTACTACGCTGCCTCAGACTCCCTCTCCACACTTTCCTTCAGTGGAATCCCTGCCGCCATCTTGAAATGCATTCTCTTTACCAGAAGGGATGTTCAGCAGCTCCTCAGAACCTTAATTTGACTTGTGAAAGGGAGTCTGCAAAACGGTAGTCACTGCCTCAGATGATCTGAACATTACAGTACACAAGTCATCTGTCAATTGCCGGACAATATTTTGTCATTATTGTGATAAACTGTGGCATGGCCATCAACAATATGCTTTACTGAGCATATTATGGATATCGTCAGCACTTAAACAACACTGATCAACTACATGTTTGATAAAAAAACAGAGAGCATAATTTGTCATGTTTAAATGGATTTAGTCCAGTACAAGATGTGAAAAGTTGTATACAAATCAAAAAAGTTTTTTTAATGTTATTTTATTATTGCATTGTCTGTGTATCAAAATATCATATGTATCATGAAAATGTCTAGTATTGTGATATGATTTTACATTTTTACATATAGCCCACTCCTAATAATTGTAAGTTTGAGACAACTATCAGAATTTTGTCAGTTGCACTCTGTTTAGCTATCAGCACGGCTACTTCACTATTCCAGACATCAGTGCAACAACAAGCCTTTCAGATCAAGATCTAGTCACTAGATTGCAAAACATTAGTTAACAGCACTGCATCTTTAAAAGTTATTCAAGTTATTAAAGACTTTAAAGCATTTAGTAGACAATAAATGAGATGTCTTGCATATTTGCTTACAGACAAACCAATTTCTTTCTTGTATCTGTTTTTCCTCTCATACACTGTTCGAAAGTCGCCTGCCCCTGCATGATGCTAAACATGGTTGGACAGGTCACTTTGTATGTCGTTCAAATGGTCATTTTATGTCAAAATAGGTGTTAATTGGCCAGGTTGGCTGAAGAAACCTCCAACCTGATATGTGAGAGGAAGTCAATATGTAAAACTACAAAACTGTATACTTCACAAGGAAAGACATCGTTTTTTGTATTTTGATGTTTCATCACACCAATAATGAAGAGCTGCGCTCATTATGGAAGACAAGAATGTGTACAAGGGTAAGTTAAATTGACAATTATTAGTAAATGTAACTAACCACACAAAATACATACTTCAAATTACCAACAGCCCTCATTTTATCATTGTGTGTGCATGCCAATTAAAATACTGAAAAATATTGAAATATTGAAAATATATAATATAAAAAATATAAAATATAAAAAATAATATGAAAAAATATAATATAAACACTAAAGTTACATTATGTCCATATCACACAGAGACAAAGTTCAGAAAAGAGTTTAAACACAATGAGTGTGTTTAAATGCACTTAATAATCTGATAACTGTAGAAAATCATATTTTGTCAGTAATCTGATCAATGTGTTTACATGCACTTGAGAAATTGAATAATGGGAAAACTCTGGTTTTACATGAGTCAGTAATCAGATTTCTGCTTTGCAACCAGCCAATAAACTTGCAGAAGAAAAGGTGACGTAAACATAATGTAAAACTCAAACCTTTAAGCAGCTTTTAAAAAGTGCACGTAAACGCACTCAATGAGGAATGAAAATAGAATTTCTGTTTGATGGTAGCTGACAATGTGTGTATAGTCTAAACTGATGGCCTCCTACAGGAAACTCCTTAGAACATGTCGCTGCTGTGAAGCATCAACACTAAACAGCAGTGAGCTTTACGGCAGCAAGTGAACAAACAAATGCCGTGTGGCTGAAGGGTAGGCATGCGGTGGAGGTGCTGTCCCACTGTGTGTTTGGACGGCTCCCTCGTACCCCTGCCCGTGTGTTAAATTATCACCTTCTCTGCCACTTTGGCAGGGGTATGTATGCTGGAGAGTGGCTAAAGACAGAGCCTGGTGCTGCTTCAGAGCCACATGATCAGCCAGAGCTCACAGGAGGCCAAGAAAGTAATAGAGAGACAGAAACTCAAGGTTAGTGAGACAGAACCTCACTGTAAAAACATTTTTGTTATTCAACCTAAAAAATTTATTTCACTTAATAACCAGCAGTTTAACTGGTTTTATTCAAGTCAACTACTTCAATTCTTGGATTAACCTTCTGAAGTTGCAGTTATTGCCAAATGTAATTTATGAGCAGATAAATTCTGTTAAAAGTGCAGATTCTAAACTTTCAATCGATGCCACATTTATAATCTGAATTTGATGATTTGTTTTATTCTGCAGAAAGAAAGAAAAAAACATCTTGTCTTCTTGTTTGCCCTCACAAACAAAAATGTGAGGAATGCAGGCTTGTACTTCTGCATTCTTAATACTGGCAGTCTTTATGTAATTATATAGCTACTAATTTACATTTAAATAGTATCACTGAATCACAATAATAACTCCAGACTTCTAAGAGTCAAATAAAGGAAACCAATGTTCTTCATCAACCCAAATCTCAAACATTTCACATCAGCCCCCGCTCTTGTGCATTTCTTTCAGTCTGTCTTTTATAGCCAAGCCTACGTCTTTCACATTTCACTGTGGGCCACAGATCAGACTGGCTGTCTCACAGCCCAAAGATCTCAACTCAAAGCCTTGAGTGTTCATGTGGTGCCGCCCAGCTGTCAGGTGGCTTGATTCTCCTTTTTTCACCCCCTCCTTTCAAAACAGCTCAGTGAACGGGAAACCCAGTGTGGCTTATTGACGACTGGGGCTGCATCACCTCGAAAAAAGAAGCATGAAATGGAATCGTTCTTTGCTCTAATTTGTCAAAAAAGCCCAAACATTGTGACACATTGTGAAAGATGAGGACACAGACACTGCAAGAAATACTACACTGTTTTTCAACCTAACTTCTGTCTACATCTGTTGCTCATGCTGGATTAAGCTCAAAACAGAAGTACAATAGATTCCACAGGGCTGTTACTGTATTCCATCAGTAAATACACTGCTCAAAAAAATAAAGGGAACACTCAAATAACACATCCTAGATCTGAATGAATGAAATATTCTCATTGAATACTTTGACTTGTACAAAGTTGAATGTGCTGACAACAAAATCACACAAAAATCATCAATGGAAATCAAATTTATTAACCAATGGAGGCCTGGATTTGGAGTCACACACAAAATTAAAGTGGAAAAACACACTACAGGCTGATCCAACTTTGATGTAATGTCCTTAAAACAAGTCAAAAAGAGGCTCAGTATTGTGTGTGGCCTCCACGTGCCTGTATGACCTCCCTACAACGCCTGGGCATGCTCCTGATGAGGTGGCAGATGGTCTCCTGAGGGATCTCCTCCCAGACCTGGACTAAAGCATCCGCCAACTCCTGGACTCCTGTGGTGCAACATGGCGTTCGTGGATGGAGCGAGACATGATGTCCCAGATGTGCTCAATCGGATTCAGGTCTGGGGAACGGGTGGGCCAGTCCATAGCTTCAATGCCTTCATCTTGCAGGAACTGCTGACACACTCCAGCTACATGAGGTTTAGCATTGTCCTGCATTAGGAGGAACCCAGGGCCAACCGCACCAGCATATGGTCTCACAAGGGGTCTGAGGATCTCATCTCGATACCTAATGGCAGTCAGGCTACCTCTGGCGAGCACATGGAGGGCTGTGCGGCCCTCCACAGAAATGCCACCCCAACACCATTACTGACCCACTGCCAAACCGGTCATGCTGAAGGATGTTGCAGGCAGCAGATCGCTCTCCACGGCGTCTCCAGACTCGTCTGTCACATGTGCTCAGCATGAACCAGCTTTCATCTGTGAAGAGCACATTGCGCCAGTGGCGAATTTGCCAATCCTGGTGTTCTCTGGCAAATGCCAAGCGTCCTGCACGGTGTTGGGCTGTGAGCACAACCCCCATCTGTGGATGTCGGGCCGTCATACCTTCTTCATGGAGTCGGTTTCTAACCGTTTGTGCAGACACATGCACATTTGTGGCCTGCTGGAGGTCATTTTGCAGGGCTCTGGCAGTGCTCCTCCTGTTCCTCCTTGCACAAAGGTAGCGGTCCTGCTGCTGGGTTGTTGCCCTCCTACGGTCTCCTCCACGTCTCCTGGTGTACTGCCCTGTCTCCTGGTAGTGCCTCCAGCCTCTGAACACTACGCTGACAGACACAGCAAACCTTCTTGCCACAGCTCGCATTGATGTGCCATCCTGCATGAGCTGCACTACCTGAGCCACTTGTGTGGGTTGTAGAGTCCATCTCATGCTACCATGAGTGTGAAAGCACCACCAACATTCAAAAGTGACCAAAACATCAGCCAGAAAGCAAAGGTACTGAGAAGTGGTCTGTGTTCCCCACCTGCAGAACCACTCCTTTATTGAGTGTGTCTTGCTAATTGCCAATAATTTCCACCTGTTATCTCTTCCATTTGCACAACAGCATGTGAAATTGATTGTCAGTCAGTGTTGCTTCCTAAGTGGACAGTTTGATTTCACAGAAGTTTGATTTACTTGGAGTTATATTGTGTTGTTTAAGTGTTCCCTTTATTTTTCTGAGCAGTGTAAATATTTTTCTAGAACCTTTTCATAACTTCTTATAAGGCATTTGCAAATTAAGCTGTAAATCTGTATAACTCGTTCTTTCAAAGATGGGGTTAGTTCTTCCTAAATAAGAATTAGTAGTTATTTTGTAGCACCACAGTGGTGCATTTGGAGTTTGTACAGGCTCCATCAAACATGCAACACAGAAAACCTTAGGGAACTTATGTTATATTCAAATATTTTTTATGTTTATTCATGGAATTTATCAACTGCCCACTGGCTTCTTTTATCAGTGAGAATGTTTTTTTTTTTTCTAAGTACAGAGAAATTACGCATCATAATCATTGTCTGTGGTAATTGATAGGAGGATACAGATGCATCAGATAGAGATCAGTCTGAAAAAACACTGGTGTATTCCTTTTAACTGAGCTTGTCACTGTGCACTTCGAGCCCGGAGGGCCTTCCGGATGCTGCCAATGTCCTGCCACAGTCAATACTTAGACATTTGATTAAGAGGGGACCGCCACCCCCAGGAGCCGTCCTCCTTCCCTCCGTTCAATTACTGTGCCCTTTCTCTTCCATTAATCTGGCCCAACCTGCCTCCGAAGAATACCTCCACTTTCCTTCTGGCGTGGTCTTCACTTATATATGCACGAGCCGGCTGGCCTAAGTTAATGGGAGCAGACTAAGAGGGCAGAGAAAGGGGGGGCAAGACAGGGAAGTAATTATGTCTTAAGTTTTGCGAGGCAAATTAAAGGGACAGAAGGCCTCCTGGCTCTCCTTAGTTGAGTGACTGCGCTCCAGACGGGCACCGACAGATACGCCCCGGTGGCCAGGACGATTCAACACTGAATGAATGGACAAGTGCCGCGGATAAATGCATAGTGAAGAGTGCGGAGCAGAAGTGGGTAAAGTAGCCTAAAACCATACTCACGTAAAAGTACTGTCACTTTGATGAAGCGATGACCCAAGAGAAAGTAAAAATAGAGACCAAAAACAGCAGGAGTAAAACATATCAGATCAGAAAGCTCCACAAGTTCAGAGCTCCCAATAGACCTGCAGTGAAACACACTCAACACCTCTCTGTAGAACTGAATCTTGTTAGGTGCTATTCTTCTGTTTTTGGGATGCTTTTGGTGTGAGATAAAATGCTGAAGTTCAGAAGTGAGGAGTCTGAACAATAGCAAAGCAATCCACATGCTGTCACCAAAGGAACAGAAAAGACAGGAACTGTTCAGCTCAAAATGCAGATGTTGATAACAATTAATAATACCCATAAATTAAAAATTAAAACCCATTAATAATTTTTACACTTTATCACCAGTTTATTAATACTAATTTACATATACTCAGCAGTTTCTCATTTAAGAAAAATTGCATTGATATCATCACACAAGAATCGATTTTCAAAAAAGGAACAGGAAAGGAAGCATCACTCCCTACTATTCCACTGTACTAAGATGAGAAAACCCACTGATACACTTAGAATAGAAGCCACCGGGAAGCTGCTAAATCCTCTGTCAATGTTTTTAGGGTGTGTGCATGTTCACATCAGTAAAACGTATCAGTGCGTAGAGTCAGAGCTTTCCACGTGCCACTGTAATTTCTATCACTACATAAAAGAAGCACGAGTCTCCCTTTATTATTGGATGCATTGTGAAGTGAGTTCATGAGCTCATTCAGAGCACTTATCAGATCAATAAGCACTTATTTAAGATTTTTTTAAACAGAGCAAAAATAAAACACCTGTTATGTGAGTTACATTCCTATTCATGTAAAAACATTCTGCTTTCTTGGATCATATTCTTGATATATCACATAAATGCTACAACAGCACTGAGAAATCACATTAGTGAAGGAGAATGGATTAAACAGGAGAAATAGCCATGCTGTTGTGCTGGCCTTAAAAGGCTAAGCTGTAAATCTGTATACTATGTGGCTACTAGCTTGTATTGATTGTTAGCTGTGTTTAAATATATGGCCTAACAATTCCTTTATTCACAAAGACGAATTAAAAAATGTAACTTAGAAAAAAAAATCTTAATTTCTGCATAAATGTAAGTAGAAGTATTATCATTTGAAAATACTCAAAAAGTTCAGTAGACTATTCCTTAATTATGTGGAACTGAATGACTGAAACTACTTACTACCCACCTCTTGTATGGAGTGATGATGTCATCGGCTAACTGGCCTGGAATAGTGCCTCTCTGACTGGCCTAAATTTGGACTGAGAACAATATACAGCACACGTTTGATGTTCAGTGAAAATGGCAGCTTCTTCACTGGCAACTACAGTGTGGGGATATAGTAGTGTTTTCAGACAGCATGTCCAACCCAAGCACGTGCGGATGCAGCTTCGTAAACTATATGACACTGCTCAGATACAAAGTGCATTCCTTGACTTGCAGTAGAGAAAAATACTCTCAAAGATTTGTGTCAAAACTTTGACTCTGTGCATTTTTGCGCCTGAGGAAAAGTAGGACAGAAATTGGAAGAGCGGAGAACGGTGACTTACTGACTCTGCTCCCCATTCATTCCCTCTCTCGCGCTAATCCACCTGAATCCGAGCCCTCACTCTGAGAAGATAAAGAAAGTGCTCCTAGCAACCAACGCAACTGCAAAGAAACAGCAAAGGCACTCATACTCTGTGACTTCACTGCAGCAAAATGTCTCTGGGTTTTCAAAAGACTGAACATTGTTACAAAAGTTGAGAACACTGAATGTGGTAATGCGTTTCAGGTACTACCTAGATTCATTTCCACTCTTCCATAGACTTAAGTCACATTTTGATAGATGTGACTGTTTTCAAATGGTAATACTTTTGCTTCTTCTCAGGCAGAAGCAGGAATTTTTTATTTCAGTTCCATTTTAATCCTTCACATTTAGCTACCAAATCCTTTTTTGGGGTTTATATTCATTCTGTTCTGTCAGTTCAGCTCCTGGACACTTTTGCTATTGCTCACACCTCTCACACTTTTGAGCATTAGCATCTTATTTTACAGCAAAAGGATCCCAAAAAGAGAAGAGTAGTGCCTAACAAATTTACTTCCTATGTTGATGTACAGTGGGGCAAAAAAGTATTTAGTCAGCTACTGATTGTGTAGGTTCTCCTACTTAGAAAGATGAGAGAGGTCTGTAATTTTCATCATAGGTACACTTCAACTATGAGAGACAATATGAGAAAAAAATCCAGGAAATCTCATTGTAGGATTTTTAAAAAATGTATTTGTAAATTATGGTGGAAAATAATTATTTGGTCACCCACAAACAAGCAAGATTTCTGACTCTCACAGACCTGTAATTTCTTCTTTAAGAAGCTCTTCTGTCCTCCACTCGTTACATGTATTAATGGCACCTGTTTGACCTCATTCTCTGTATAAAAGACACCTGTCCAAAGCCTCAAACAGTCAGACTCCAAACTCAACCGTGGCCAAGACCAAAGAGCCGTCGAAGGACACCAGGAAGAAAATTGTAGACCTGCACCAGGCTGGGAAGAGTGAATCTACAACAGGCAAGCAGGTTGGTGTGAATAAATCAACTGTGGGAGCAATTGTAAGAAAATGGAAGACATACAAGACCATTGATAATATCCCTCAATCTGGGGCCCCACGCAAGATCTCATCCCATGGGGTCAAAATGATCATGAGAACGGTGAACAAAAATCCCGGAACTACACGGAGGGACCTGATGACCTGCAGAGAGCTAGGACCAAAGTAACAAAGGCTACCCTCAGTAACACACTACGCAAATATAGAACTTTTTGGTAAAAACTCAACTCGTTGTGAAGCATGGGGGTGGAAACATCATGCTTTGGAGCTGTTTTTCTGCAAAGGAGACAGGATGACTGATTCGTGTTGAGGGAAGAATGAACGGGGCCTTGTATTGTAAGATTTTAAGCCAAAACCTCCTTCCATCAGTGAGAGCATTGAAGATGGAACGTGGCTTGGTCTTCCAGCATGACAATGATCCCAAACACTCGGGCAACGAAGGAGTGGCTCCGTAAAAAGCATTTCAAGGTCCTGGAGTGGCCTAGCCAGTCTCCAGACCTCAACCCCATTTAAAAAATTGTGGAGGGAGTTGAAAGTCCGTGTTGCCCAGCGACAGCCCCAAAACATCACTGCTCTAGAGGAGATCTGCAGGAGGAATGGGCCAAAATACCAGCTACAGTGTGTGCAAACCTGGTGAAGACTTGCAGGAAACGTTTGACCTCTGTCATTGCCAACAAAGGTTATGTTACAAAGTATTGAGTTGAACTTTTGTTATTGACCAAATACTTATTTTCTACCATAATTTACAAATAAATTCTTTAAAAATCCTACAATGTGATTTCATGGATTTTTTTTTTTTCTCATTTTGTCTCTCATAGTTGAAGTTTACTTATGATGAAAATTACAGGCCTCTCTCATCTTTCTAAGTAGGAGAACTTGCACAATCAGTGGCTGACTAAATACTTTTTTGCCCCACTGTATGCTGCTGGATGTACTACAAAGTTCCTCTGTAGTTTTACAAAGTTTTATGTCCTAATACTTTTCTCTACTTAGCCTAATAAGTCATTGAGCCTTTTTAAACTTGCTTCATGCATCTTGGGCTGATCAGATAGGTATCCGATCATGAAAGGCCATGTGTAATTGCACTCAATTTGAGAGGGATTGCTATCTGAGCACTCAAGCCACTTCAGTAGATGCTTGAGATCTATTGGAAATGAAACTGAGCCAAGTAGACCAAGTCATCCATTTCTTCAAGTCACATAAAATAGCTGTTGCAGTCAAAAAGTGAGGTATTGCATGTCGGTAGAAGCAGAACCTGCATGTTTGTAGAAGTAGAACTTGTATTTTAGTAGAAGTTTGCACATGCACAGAGTACATACGTTTAATCTCATATAAAACGGTGGTGCATGCTTGTAGAGCGGTGCGGCCAAACATGTGGTGTCTAGTGAGACTGCTGTAGACAACTACCATTTGGAAAGAATTCAACCATTGGGCATGGAACCAAATAAGATCACTAGATTAATTTCTTCAAATACTGTTTATATTCTGAAAGGTGAACACTGAAAGCCTTTTTAAGCTTTTAGTCAGTCATTTAAATAACAGACCAACAGGGCTGTATATTTATTTTTAGTAGTCAAATTCAGTACCACAGACTTTTTTTTTTATTACCTCTGTGATTCAAAAGCAAAAGGAAATCTTTCAGTCACTGTGGGTTAAATCAGTAAATGAGCTAATGCTAGTGTTAACAGTTTCAGTAGACTGACATGTGGCACCTACTTTCTGCCTACCCAGCAAACATTCCCATGTGGGTCCAGTTTGGGACCCCCTTCAGTTGGGGTGATATAAAGGCTTAGTGTGGGCATGGGCCCCTAACATGTGGCCCTGCGTGTGCCCGTGCTTTCAAAATGGATTGGGGTGCCTCTGTGAGAACCCCACACTAAGCCCTTCTAACACAAATTAAGGTGGGCTGCCACCATGGGGCCCTGACATGTGAGCCTGGATGTGCTCCTCGCTTCACAACAGACTTGAGCCTTACTATGGGAAGCCCACACTAAGCTTTTATATCACAGCTTATGGTGGGCTGCCAACATAGCTTCTTTTACATAGAGCCCCACATGTATGAGGGTTTAGTGTATGCCGCCAATACAATGTCCCTACAATGAGGGTTTGTGCCAATTTTTTTTTGCCCACAATGGCCCAACATTGTACCCACAATAGCATGTCATTCACTGACTATTATATCAGGTATATTTACAAATATTTGCAAAATAACTTTTTACGTGAGATTACGGTTTAAGGCCTCTGTATAAACTCACCTCTGCTCATTTCTTCACATTCAAAGCATTTTTGTGAAGCTACCTGAAATGTTTTTATTTCCCAGTTAGTTGGCAATACATATCACATGAGCACTAATAAAAACAGCACCTAAAACGTGTATAAAGCCTCTGCAGAGACCCTGGTATGTGGTGGATAGGCAGGACTTTTAAAACGCTGTTCGGCTATAGTATCTCCTTTGGTTAATTTCATGGCCTAAAGTTTTTACGACTGGCTGTTTTGACCCAGTTGCTGCTGGAGCTTTGCCCACGTTCTGGCCAAATCTATGAAGTGGAGGGCCTGTGCTTTTCCTTCTTGGTCCCTACATTTGCCTCAGTGTGTCTTGTGCCTCAAATTATTTTTACCTAGGGCCTCAGCCCTCGTGTGCAAGTCTCTTGGCTAGCTCCTCGGATCGGCGACAGAGAGTGCAAAGTGCGAAGAGCCTGGCTTCGCCTGTCACGTCATTACAGCACTGAGACACGAACATGAGCACAGGCAATTTAGCACCACACTATCTGGTGTGAAAGCCTGAGGATTGCCCTTCTGGCCTTCTACTGCAGTGCCATGACATCTGCAACTGACCTTTACAGTCATTTCTGAGTTTGTAGGGTTCTATATTTTCAGGCCCTTCATTTTCTCATTTAAATTTCTAGGCAACAGCACTCTACACCCAGGGCCCCATGTTCCCTAACTGAACTGAATTAACTGAATCAAATTTCTTCAACATGAAACAAATAATAACATCCACACATCCAATATATTTTCAAATGTACATATATTGATATTATATGTTTAAGAAATTAAACTGAATTTGTTCATTTGTTCAGTGTTGAAAAACACTTTCTGACACAGGATTTCTTTGAAGATTGAGAACCTATTCAGTGATAAGCAGAATTTAATTGCTTTTAGTTTTGATTTGTTTTGTGTTTTAATTATGTTTTGTTTAATTTAGTTTCATGGAGTTACAAAAACTATTATTTTAAAACTATTATTATTACAAAAAAATATTTCTGTGATGTCATAAGAACCAACTCTTCTACATATTTCCACACATTCAGCCTACAGCAGTTCAACTCTATCCATTCATATTGAAGTTTTAAGGAGAGTTTCAGCTCTGAGTGCTCTTTGAATGAGATACAATACATGACAGCCAATAAGAACAGAACTAATATACGCAGATCAGTCTTCGTTCAAACTGCAGTTCCACAGTACGAAAAAAAAATTTTCAATTACATATTCAGACCTTAGATATTTACAAGGATTATAATATGATCTAGTTAAATCCAATGCATTAACTAGCCAACACTAACAATAATAAGCTAAATATAAACACAATCATTTACAGAGTACTTTCTATTAGGAAGTGTCTGTTCCAAACTCTAAGTTTTAAGCACTTTTTGCTATCTTTTCAAGTGAAGATTTATTTTCATCACAAGTTTAAATGAAAGAAAAAAATGCTATCCCGTTTTCATATCACCACCAAAATAAAGAGTCTCTCACAGCCACATGGTGAGCAGTTAGATCCCATTGTTTTGAAGGAAATGTGTCCCAAAGTCTGAAAATCAGTGTGTGACATTAAAAACTGTCACTACTGAAACATTTTCTGTAACTAAGTAAAATTGTATTTTGTTTTAGTAGAAGTATTATGACTTTATGCGTGCATACAACTGTTCAAAGCTGTGTTTGCTAGTCATGTACTGGCTAGCATATTTTGAACTCTTTGACTTTGAAATAAATCTACTATGGAACGGTACATACAGTTATGAACTATCACACTGTACATCTTTGTGGTTTGTTTTACAGTATTTAACAGCAGTATTTGAATAAGAAGTGACTGATCCTTATTAAGCATGTTGGTACATTCTGCATCACATGATACACAGTGGAATCAGTCTGCATAGCACAGAATTCAAAAGCCATTAGAGAAGAAAGTTAAGGAAATGTTTTTCCTTCCAAATGCTTTCTCCTAGAAGTTACAGCATATTTGTTAGGTGGGTACGGGTGTTCAAAAACAAACTGTTTGTATTTTGCAGAGCCTCTGCCTTCTCTGAATAGAGGCAGAGAGAGATGGAGATGACCTTGGGCGTTACAGACTGTCCTTGGGCCGCGTGTGCCAGGGAGATAAGGTTTGCAGCCGCTGATGCTCACCCCCTTCTCCAAACACCGGTCACAAGCTCTGACAGAGCAGCGCTCGGACGCAAAGGACATTTACATCACAGCCAGGGAGACAGGGAAAAGAGCATGATGAAGCTGTAAGGCTTCTCACAGAGCCACTGCTGGTGGAGGCCAAACTTCCAGCGCTCATTGAATGACTTTGTTCAGTTGGGGCAGCCAGGGAGGCAACTCTTATCTTAGTCTCACGACTGTAGCTCTGTGTCTTTGACAAACTCTGTCAAGGCATGCAGTAAAATTTATGTTTTTGTTGTTTTTGCTTATCATTTTAGGAGGGAAAGTTGGCTTTTTCCACTCTGGAAATGTATGTTTCTGCTAGAATTCATCTGAGACAGGATGCTATGTAGGTCAAAGGCCCAAAGTACATGGCTTGTGTGGTTAGCCTATATAGTGCAGTCCTAATTTGTTTTACTCCTTATCTGCAGACTAACCAAAGGCCTCCTTATATTGTAGCAAAACCATATATGTCCATCTTGATATCTTGGTAGGAAAAGGAAAGAACATTCCTAACTTTAATGCACGTTAATGAGGTTTCATTCCAAGAATTTCTATTGCTCCATTCCTCACACAGCATAAAGGGCAGCCAGTGTTTCCAAATGGTTTAAAGAAAAAAACAGAATTACAAGGCAGGAACGACACAGCAGTCTTAATGCCAACTGCACAAATTTGCAGCTCCTAAGAGCAGCCGGGTATATAATCTATCATGTACTTCCATCCTGAGGAGCTGCCTTTCATTTCAGCCCATCTCTCACTGTCCCAAGAAGATCCATCATGGGTCCAAAATAATCAGATGATAATCCTTCAAGCCTTTATCTGCTACACCATTCAGCAGCATGGGCCCATTCAATATAATCTCAAGTCTCGGTGGCCTAAATCA
This sequence comes from Pygocentrus nattereri, assembly GCF_015220715.1. NCBI lineage: Eukaryota > Metazoa > Chordata > Actinopteri > Characiformes > Serrasalmidae > Pygocentrus > Pygocentrus nattereri. The sequence goes on from NC_051211.1 coordinate 44,185,732, forward strand.
AGCGCTCGTAATCTCTAATCCACTGACAGCCTCCTGCCAACTACAGTGGGCAAACAATGGCGTGGTATGTAATGCAGAGGAAAGGGGAGATGTTCTCTGTGACTGAGGCTGTTGTGAAACAAGCGATCAGCGCTGGAATGTTGATCCTGCTGATACGCTTAAAGGCCACATATGCTGTGTGGACAGAAACATGCTCACACAGATACCTGACCTTTCGACATCCACTGGAATCCACTCCATGCATCATATGCTGCCCAAAGCATAATTCAGGACTGAAGTGAAGATCTTTGTCCTTCTCAGTACAGTATGCTGTTTTTAGATACCAGGGGATGACAGACAGCAGTGAACTGATTAGAAGTGTTGTTTCCTGGTCCATTTGGACAATGCATATAAATGGAAGTGGTAAAAGCAACACAATTAAGCTCCATTAGGGTGTCCATATGTTCTCTTTTTGGGAGATCACAACACAATAAATATGCTAAATGTCTGGGACTTGATTTTGCTTTGTATAGTCTGCCCTGTGAACCATGTGAAATGTCTGTATGAAGAACCTTTTTTAGCCTCCTGAGACTCTGATTCCCCTTATGCAGATATTATATTTTATAAACTACTGTATCAAAAATAAATCTTCTCATAAGGAGAGACTGATCTGCCATGCAAGCGTATTGTAAAAATAAACATTGTACAAAACATGTTTTTATGTTGAAATACGTTTATTTGCAGTTTTCATCATTTGATGTTCGGCCTGAAGCAACAATATGACCAATATTTGCGAGCCAGTGAGGCATTAATCATGTTCATTTGAGTACTGTGGGACAACGCTAGTGTAAAGTTTATGCATAAGAAAGTCTAGCAGACCAAGAGTAGCCAAGTATACTGCATGCAGTCGTATGCAAAAGTTTTAAAAGTTTGGTCAAATTAAATATTTGGTTGACTTTCTAAGTGAAAATAAATCACAGCCCTGGGCAGCCCTATCCACAGCGCCTGGGGAGCCTTGCTCTAGGGTACATCAGTCATGTCCTGTCGGCTCAGGGGATCGAACTGGCAACCTTCCGGTCACCCAGGTTCCCTAACCTCCAGCCCATGACTAATTTAATAATGGTTAATTTACCCATAATAAACAGATGCATTCCAGTGCATTCTTAAAAGATACAATTTTACATTAGTAGTAGATACTACTAGTTAGAAATAGCAAGGAGAAATAAAAATTGGACTGAACAACAAAGTGAAGGAGGTTAAAGAACCACTTCATGACATATAATGTGAAGGGTCTAAAGTTTTTTTTAATCAAATCAAATTTATTTGTATAGCGCTTTTTACAACGGATGTTGTCACAAAGCAGCTTTACAGAATTTCGGAAAAGACAAAGTTTCAACAGGACTGTAAGAATGTACAGAAACCCACCGTTTAAGAACCTTTATTTTTGCGTGTTTGCAGTGTTCGCATGAGAAATTTATTTGTATTTTATGATCACGCTAACACAACCAACTGGTGGTTATTGTTTGCTAATAATTTTCCAACTTTATTAGTTCATGAAGACCATCTGAACAAATCATTAACTGATCCGTCTTGAAAACTCAGAGTGACTCTAATGTTTGTGGTGTCTTCCTTAAAATCAAGGCTAAAGAAGTGATTTAATGAAAAGCAAAAATATGACAAATTTTGAGTTTACTTTTTCCTCCTCTGCAGCTATTTTATGTGGCTATTTTGTAGAATGAGATACTGCATTCTGGGTTTATGCTGAACATGAATCTCTTTTTAGGCTTAGAAAGTAAACAGCCCTGCCTTCTAGTCCTCTCACACCTAAACACACTTAAAATGCATCTCAGATAACATGTTTGCATACTGATCTCCTGATACTGTATCACAGCAAAGTAAAAGCTTATCTCCACTATCTAAAGAAGGATCTGAGGAGGACTGGGTGACCTATTTCCCTTCAGTGGAGACCACAAGCAGATGGTGAGGGATGTGAAAAAGTGCATGTAGGGGTAGCGTTCTCCCTCTGATCCTGTTCCCCTATCCTACACTGGATCACACACACTAGTCTGAGAAAAGCTTGTCCCTGGGCTGAACTTGGAACGACAAGGGGCCAAAGCCTTGCTGTAAATCAATAGGCCTTTTACTTTACACCTCCTTATCTGTGGCTGTTACCTGTCCTCTGCCTCCACCTCCTATTAGGTGCTAAAAGAGCAATTCCACAAAAGCACAGCACTCTGCCTGACCTTCAGCTGCCAGCAGTGAAAAAAACTGACATGCTAGTCTCACAGGAGACAAGCTACAACTACGCTTAGCTAAAAAGCCCAAGCGTACTCTACATACAAATTGCTGTTACTTGATCAGAGAGTCAGAGGACACCACATAGTATCCCTGTTTAATAAACTCATATTGGAACTGGAAATGTTAAAGGAGAAAAACACAACGATCCTAACTTTAATGCATGTTAATGTAAGTGATGATGAAATGCAATGTTACAAGGTCCTGTTTTGATAGTGAAGATCAAGGGTGTAGTTAGTAATAAGGTGTCCAGGATGGCACTGACTATCCCTGAAATGCGATAGGCCACCCTTGGTACCACCCCAAAACTTTATTTCATGTAACTGGCTGATTAGGTCACTTTTACTCACACAACTGGGAGAGATGTTCAGCCTATGACCAGCAAAAGTAAGGTCCAGTCTTATTTCACCCCTCTACCCTACCACCCTACCGCTCTTAGTCCTTTGTTTTGTATGTTCACTTCTAGGGGCAGGGTGTCCCGAATATTGTTAAGATAGAGCGGTAGTGTGAAGTGTTAGGGCTTCACAGCACTTCAAATGTAGGTTTTTCAGAAGCACACTCCAAACAGAATGTTATGGAAAAAAAAGTAAAATATGGAAAGATGGCTGAGCAAGTGACCAAAGAAACCAAGAAATGGAGTATTTTCTCCATTACAAAAGTATGATAAGCATTGCATTATTTTAGTTTAATGTCATTGCAGTGTATCATGGTCCTTTTCTTCATAAAAAGCATAAAACATTGTAAATAGTATGCTGATGTCTTAACAGCTTGCTAGCTAAATTTCCCGTTCCACCTTACATGGTCCAACAGTACTGAAGCCTGAAACGTCAGAACGTAACTGTTGCACCATTTATGGTGGAATGGGAAAATTCAAATGAGGACCTGGCAAATAGCTGACTTCAACTTCATATCACCAAAGAATTAGGGGTGGGCAATAATAAATAACTGTTGCATCCCCCCTCTTTGAAGGCATATGATTCCCTAAATTTACCTAAAGCCCAGCAGCAAAGTGGTTGAAATTTACCCTCCTCTGCTATCACTGCAGACTGGCAGGATCACCTCTCGGAACACACAAAACTCGAAGTCAGAGAAACAAATGGCTCCTACTTCTGTCTGTATTGCATAACAATGCTCAAGTTAGATTCTGATTTGGCAGCTTTTTATTGGAAATTTCCATTCCGCTTGAAATGGTGCAACAGTTACATTCTGATGCCTGTAAAATGCACCATTTTACAGCTGTAGCTTTTCAGGTGGCACTGAAAGTCCTTTGCACTAAGGAGCAATAGAGGCCAACATAACTTTAATATGCTGGCTGATGACTGCTCCAGATAACTATAGTTACTGTATTTATCTAATGCTATGTGGTGTGCTTTGCTACATACATAACACTTAAAGCAAACAAAGTTTATAGGTTTCCAACCTTTGACTGCCCATAACAGTCATTTTCACAGGATCATCTTGAAAAACTAAAAGAAAAACAACAAGACTTGATAAAATGCATTTTTGTCATGTTACCCATTCATCCAAAGCCCATGTTATAATTTTGGTTAACATAGAAAAATGAAATGCAATAAGACTTCATCTAGTTTTCTGGGTCATTTTTGATAAATATACATATTTATGGACTTTGGACCCCCTAAAAGTCCTAGAATTGCCACTGTTGATGATATCCATTACATGTAGGACATATCTTCAAACAAAGTTCAAGCTACAATATGTGCAGTCTGCTAGGCCCTCCTGCTCATGTGGAAATCATACAGATTTGAACAATGAGTAAGCCCACCCCATTAATATTCATAACACATATACATGCATTGATTGTGTGGAGTGCTTCTTGTGGAAGTGCAACGCTCCAGCTCTAAAGGTTGTTGAATTTTAATCAGCATTAATGTCAGATTAAGTGTAGTGGGTGAGGTGGGTGCTCAGCACAAGCGTTAAACCTTTCCGCAGTGGGGCTGGTCGGCGAGGATCGGTTTTGATGTAATGACAGTAAACAGAAGAGCATTACCAAACGCTGTGGTGTGAAATTCTATGTGGCAGCCAGTCAAAGCAGCGTAAGCCACCTCCTCCTCTTTAAAGTCTAAATTAGTTTGGGATTTGCCAGCCAGTGGACACCCAGGCTCTGCGATGTGACTAACCAGATTACTGCCGCGCTTTTGGGTGGAGGAAGTGGCCCTGGAAATGGCATCAGTGCAGCAAAGAGAAAGGCACTGGCTATTAGCTCATAAATGAACGAAGAGAAGGTCCACCATTAGTTAAGGAAATGATGATGATGAATGTTTGAGGTCAGATATTATCTGTGTCCCTGGTCTATCATTCAGTTTGATGTATGTATGTGTGTGTGTGGGTGTGTGTGTGTGTGTGCAGCCCCAGACCATGATGCTACCACCACCCTGCTTGACTGTAGGCAAGGGATAGTTGTCTTGGTACTCCTCACCAGGGCACCACCACACATGCTGGACACCATCTGAGCCAAAAAAGTTTATCTTGGTATCGTCAGACCACAGGACATGGTTCCAATAATCCATGTTTTTGGACTGCTTGTCTTCAGCAAACTGTTTGTGGGTTTCTTGTGTGTCAGCTTCAGAAGAGGCTTCCTTGCATGCAGACTGAGTTGATGCATTGTGTGGTATATAGTCTGAGCACTGACAGGCTGACTTCCCACTTCTTCAACCTCTGCAGCAATGCTGGCAGCACTTATGCATCCATTTTTTTAAGTCAAACTCTGGATGTGATGCTGAATAAATGGACTCAACCTCTTTGTCTGACCCTGCCGAGGCCTGTTCCAAGTTCCAAAATTTGCGGAAATGCGAGGGCTATACTTACGTTTGTGAGATTATATATATATATATATATATATATATATATATATATATATATATATATATATATATATATATATATATATATATGAATACACACACATATATATATATATATATATATGTATATATATATATATATATATATATATATATACACATACATACACACATATAGACAGAGAGAGAGAGAGAGAGAGAGAGAGACCACAATGAGACCCTTCATTTCTCATTCAAAACATTAAGTTCAAAATGAGTTAAGCACAAAATGAGACTCCTAAAATGAGACTCCTTGTAGATCACCAAAACTGTATTCATCAGATAAACAGTACTTAGCTTTTGTCTTTGAGAGACAGAAAATCAAGCTCCTCTCTTGCTTCAGATCTGAAATTACTTGAATGGTGAGAAGCAGAAAATACAACCAATGTCTATGACTGAACTTTGGATATCTTTCTTCAAAAAACTGAAATTAGAATCAAAGCTGTAATAAAGGTAAAAGGTGAACATACTAAATACTGAAAAAAAGTTTATTTGGTTGTTGAGACTTCTGTGTAATTTGTTGAGACTTCAAGTGACATTTCTGTTTTCTTTTTTTTTCCTGACACAGAAAAATGAATAAATTGTACTTAATGGCCTTGTAACTGGAAATTAAACTAGAAATAAAAAAGTGTCTGACTTTTATACAGCACTGCATATATGACTTCTTTACATGGGCAGTAATTTTTTTTGTTAAAACGCCTATAGCGCAATTATGCTGATGGGTCAATCATGGCCTGTCTATATGAACAGTTGATGAATAGTGTTTAATATGCCATTAGATGAAAGTTTTGCTGTCAAAGGTTCAGCATTATATGTCAAATAGTAATGGAACATCTTCATGACTGATTAATGGGTTGCGTCTCAGCAGATTGCAACAGCTTGAGAGTATTTCATGTGCGTTTGTGCTGGACTTGGCAGGAGCAGTACTATTTGTACATCTTCTGTCTCTGGTGTCTTAAGAGGAGCACCAATGTTAGGATGCTGAGCCAACACATGGCACACCTCCAACCTCCATCTCTTACTCATGCAGTTTCAAGCAGCACTGCACACTCACAGACACACACACACACACCCCAGACATTTCCAACCCATGATCATCCTAGGGACCTAACATCTGTCACTCTCGCTGGACGCAACCACTGCAGTGCTGGAGATTCCTAGTGCCTATAACGTCATTGCTAAATCCAAATACGTCAGTGCCTGCTGAAAGCCCTACAAATGCCTGTATTTGTGGCTGTTGCATGTGAAAGGAAGGATTTTGCCACACAATCCACACAAACAGAAAAAGAGATGTTTTATGCCTCACTTGGATGAGAACAGACCATGATATACACCACTTCTAATAAGAGACATCAAGACATCAAAGCTTATCTGCATTAGAATAATCAGTCACACTTTACTCAGATGGTCCAATGTAGATGATCTACAGATACACTATTAACAAACTGTCTGGGAATACTCAGTTGATCATCAGCAACATTAAGGCAAAGATTAGGTCTAGGAGCAAGTGTAGCTTTTGCCTTGAGGTTAGGGTTAGAGTTAGGGACAAAGCTTCTACAGTGGACAATCCAAATGTATTAACTAATCTGATTCTATCAGGTTATGTGCAACAATCACTGCTCAGATTTTGAGGAGAAATGATTGGGTTTCCAATTACTGATGCTTTCCATACCTGACCTGAGTCTACTGCGAAATCTTATATGTTCATCACTGAATCATGATGAACATATATATTCAATGTAATCAGTGTTCTCCAACAAACTCAAAGGCTGGGTGGTAACATCTGTATGTAATTATTAGGACTTTCTAAAGTGTTCTCTCCCATGCGCAATGTTATACAACAGTGGTCTCCAATCCTTGTCATGACATCTACCTTCTTGTGGAGTGTAGTTCCAACCACGATCTGCCACATCTGCTTCAGCTAATTCACTTTTGACTCTGACTGGATCAGACACATTAGTGGCGGGCTGGGATAAGTTTGTTAGAGATGTTGGGTCAGTTTGTCCACTAGTTCTTTGAGACTAGGTAGGTAGGTAGGTAAGTAGGTAGACAGACAGACAGACAGACAGACAGAGAGACAGATAGATAGATAGATAGATAGATAGATAGATAGATAGATAGATAGATAGATAGATAGATAGATAGATAGATAGATAGATAGATCCCTGCCAAGCTGATTATTCATTTAGTTGTCTCCTTACTCATGCTAAAGCATGTAGCCTGTGTGATATATACTCCAAGCTAAAGGGGCTTTGCTACAGAGCTGTAAGATGCCAGTTATAAAATTGGCTGTGCAGAGGAAGACATACTGAGCTTTCTATAGACTGCATGCTGAAGAAATTACGTGAACCATTGCTATAGATGCAGCTCGTGGAGAAACGAGTGACATTCTAGCTTTCTGGCTCAGGCACAGAGGACAGTCTAAGGGACAGAAAGCTATTCTCCTGACTGAAGGAAATGGCTCACAGAAAAAGAGATTATCCATACGCATAAATATAGAGCAGCACCGAACGGATTAACAGAAGCGATTACGGTCGAAAAACTCATGCTGATTCACGGAGGCACTCAAGCCTTCCAGCTTTCCAGCATGTGTTTCAGTCATCACTATAAGCACAGCCAATGCGCATGCTCACCCACCAATTTTGTTTTCTGTTTAAGAGTTAATAATTACTTAGCCTGTTTGTTTGCATGACGAGCTCGTTCCCTCAAGCGAACATCCTTTTTCGAACATGCAGAAATAATGCAGAATGGAGAACTTCATCAAAAACATCAAGGTTAGGGCTTTTGTTTCTCCTCTGAAATCTGATTGCTGAAGCTCGTTTAGCATAAAATCCATAATGGATGTGCTCAAGGGCAAAGTAGGACACGGTGAGTGATTGTGCACAGCCCTGATATGGTTTCAACAACACGATGAAGGCTGCAAAGCCATATTAGGACTGGGTCATGCATCGATTATGTCTACTACAGTGTCTCTGAAAGGGTTGAAATGGCTCACCGGTCATTTGTTGATGTAATTCGTGTAGAATGGATAATGCCTGCACCTGGAAAAATACATCAGATCAAGCTCGGTTAAAAGCATCCGACTGATTCTTGCTCTCCTGAGAGATCACCCACTAGGTTACTAAGTATAAGCAGCAAAATCACCAGACCATGAAGAAGCACAGTTTCTTAACTTACTGAATTATCCAGTGTGACTGTTGTGCCTTTAAAAACCCAATTAAAATTTCTTCTTTACTCAAGTACATTTAGAGGTTTTCTTGGAAGACCATCAGATAAATAATTATCTCGACTATCTAAATCCACTGATTTTTGTAATTGCCTGCTGATCTTGCAGCACTTCATTTTAGGGAAGGACATGCAGCTGGACCAGGGCTGAACCCATCGTATATATACATATATATTAGAGGATGCATCATTAGGATGATGTCATTAAGCTGCCCACACTCACGCGCCTAATGAACTCAAAGCCACAGCCACAGTCCAGCAGTTTGGCTAATCCAAGAGAGTCTCTATGGATAACCTGCCCTTGGCCTACTGTGCTGTGTGGATGGAGGTGACAAAGTCATGTCCTTTAGTAGTGACCTTTCTCCTTACTCAGTAACCTGCTGTTATGCTGTTCTCTTCAAAGCACGTTTGTTATGTTACAGTCCCTTAAAGCTACCACACACTGATCAAGCGGCATTATGCAGCATCATGTTGCAGACAAAGTGTAGCTATAGCACATAGGAAGCACTATAGTGAGAACCTAAAAGAGCTTTCTACATGCAAGCTCAAAGTCAATTTCAGGTTGGATAGTTTAATTTTACTCTCTCCTCTAACAGATTTGGAATACAAATGTCACTGAACATCTTTTAATATGTGCCCCTCAAATGGTAACTGTAATACACTTGTTCCCATGTATATATATAAAAGCTGTATAGTGTACACCCAGTTTAGCAGTAAAACAACTAGCTTGTAAAGATTTAACATATGGTCATATCAGCTAAATAAATCTTTACAACCTAGTTGTTTTACTGATTAACTGGGTACACACCACACAACTTTTATACATGGGCATGGGCACATGAGTATTCAGTTAACCACTGGAGGGGCCCATATGTGAATGCTGAAATCAATGGTATTAATTACAGGAAGAATATGCAGGCAAACAGTTCAGTGAAATTTATTGATAGTTTTGAACACACTAGATGACAAGGCAAAAAGAAGGTATCACACACATAATGAGTTTCTGCTACAAAATATCACTCAAAACCACAAATCTTGCTGTTTTCACATGATGCAAACAATGCTAAACTGGAGAGACCTGCTTGGGCTTTTATGCACACACAGTAACTGTAGCACAACTGCAAAATTGGGATACATATGGGGTTGAGAAATGCAGACACCACAGCACTAGCTTGTGAAATATTTACTATTAACTTGCTGTAAATTGTAAGGAGAGTGTCTCTTTGCCTGTGTTCAACAAGCAGCTCCTCTTTTTCCATGGAATGTTGCACACATGGTATGCATGCACATCTCTCAGCTTTTTTCTTTCTCCTACTTCTCTAATTGGCTACTGCATTAATTGCTTGTTCAAATCCATCACTGACCATCTCACACTACAGGACTCATGAATGTTTTGTATTTGAAAGGCCTCCGGTCACTCTCTGAAGCTTGGAAGCCTGAAGACTGTGACATTTCGATTGATCATCCACATCTTCTGATCAAGCTGCAGAGCAGGTAAACATCTTCAGTTTGTGGAAATTTCTCAGACTGAACAAACTGGGATTAAAATCGGGCTATAACTGTGCATTTTAGGCCGAGCTTAAGAGACACCATGTGAAACAGAAGAAGAAACCAAGTGATTACTTTATCTACCCCCTCAAGAGAAAGTGCAGACATACACCATCTTATGTTTGGACTTAAAATGTTTAATACTGCTGTTCATTTTGCCATAGGTTTATTTTTGATCACAGATTCAAAAATTGCTTAATGCTGCAACTTACAGCACAGTAGCTACAAATACAATGTAATAGCAAACATCTTGCTTAGTCATATAACTCTGAAGATTAAAGTACAACTGAAGCCATGACTTGATGCTGGCTCTGCTTTGTGGAATGTGTGATAGTGACATTATCTGGGCAACAGACAATGTAGTCCATTTAGGTGACACATTCTTAAAAACTTTATTTCTATATTTTATTGTTAACAAATCATGTAGAACATTGGCACAGTGTCAAATATAACTGTATATGGGAGTGACAAAGCACATTGTGTTGCAACACCTGTAATCAGCTCCACTTAATTCTCAACCTGTGTTTGAACATGAAAAACAAGGCGACTTCCCTATGGGTGTCATCTACTATGGATACTCTTGGTCTCATTTTACATATGATATTGTAAGCGATCTGGGGATCTTGACTACCAAACTATATTTTTTTCAATGGTATTAAAGAATTAGAAATATAATCATTACATATGTTAGTTTAAAATGTGCCAGTGGGAAGATGTTCTTTTGTGCCTAGAGCTTATTTGTGTGGTCAAGGTTGTCTGGCTTGAGGGAAGCTATCAGAGTCAAGCTCCACACATACACGCATATACACACACACACATATGCACGCACATGCACACACACCTACGCATGCACAGACACCCACACAGACACACACACACACCCAGACACACACCCTCTCACACACACACACACACACACACATACCTACGTGAAAACCTACCCACGCATAGATTAGAGGGGTGACTCTCACTTCAATTGATGACATTTCAACGCTTATTGAATGAGGGTCTGTCTGGTGGGGGTTATTAGTTAGATTAGAGGTTTCTGTGAATAGAGGCCATCTTTACGATGTTCAAGGCTGTTTCTATCAAGGGAACGGGAAGATGTCACGTACAACTTTAGGCTCCATTAAGTCTGGACATCATACACACACACACACACACACACCTTTCACCTCAATTGATTACACTTCATCTTGAGTTTTAGGTAGTATAAAAATCAGGTATTACAATGTTCTTGTGTGTATTACAATGTATGTGCACAGTTGGATCGTTGATCTCTGTAAGCCCTGACAATGAGTGCTTGTCTCTCTGGCTAATGCTGATTGGGTGAAGGAGGTCACTTCAGATAAACAGGGTTGTTATAAATTCGGTAAAACCTTAGCAGGCAGGTTGGGAAGGAGCACAGAGAGTTGAGACTTGGAGACATAAGTGGGAACTCATTGTCTTGGGAGATGGGAGAAAGAGTGAACCTCAGTCCACACTCAGGTTTACTGGGGTGATGGGTGCCCTAAAGGCTCTCAAGCCTATTTTTTCCATTTTATTTCATTTTTCTTAAATTTTTCAGATTTAACATGATTTTTGTGTCTTGATTTCTATTTTTCATATTTCCTTCATTATCATAAAAACGTCTTGTTCAGCGGTTTCATCCAATAAACTGGCAAAACTTTTGGACTTTTGGTTTTTTACACCACAACAGACAATTTTTCCATTTTCACAATCTTCAATATAAAGCAGTGCTCAAACACACTGTCACTGACTACTGCTGCTGTTTATCTATGCAAAATTTTGAGCTGTGCACACCTTCATTAAAAACAATGGTTTCTAATTTTTGAATGCTGCATGATGCTGTGACTCCTGACTTCTGAAGGTGCATAGAAAAATACTACACAGAGCAGACATTAGTTGTTAAATGCTGACATGATGTCCTTGAGGATATTACCTGATCATATTTAAATTACACCACAGTCAACAGAACTTACAATCAACAGAAGTCGCGTTCTTTTCATTATAGTAAGTTCTGTTGCAATAAGCCAGAACTGCTGAACCTGGCAATCTTCACGAACAATGCAAAAAGCAGGGCTTGCAATGTGACCTTGCTTTCTTCTGTCACGTTTTCTGCCACAGGGCCTTCGTGGTGAGTCTTTGGCTTAATTTAATCTGAAGATACACTAGAGCACAACACGGTTCAGAGATGGTTGAGTCAGCACACACTCCAGGGATGAGAGAATAAGAACAGGCCAAGGCTTGACCGCCCCCCTGAGTTATGATTGCATGCAGTTATGAACAGCTGCAGTTCATAATACATTGCAGAAATGCTGAACGACCCCAAAACTTGGAACACTGAGCACTGGGTAAAAAACAGTAGATCAACTGATAGTCACACACACAACATCTACAACTAGTAGTAGTTCAATAGTTGTTATGTGGCATATATCCAGATCTTGATAATGTATTAATGCATTTTCTTAGTTTGACCCTTTGGACCAACTGTGATAGTATAGGCTGACATTCAGCTGCTAGGGTGCTGTATGCTGCTATGATAGAATCCATGATAGTAGCCGTATGTTCAAGCATAGTGTACACAGTGTTACTTCTGCTCCAGTGTTAGGAACCACCTCAAAATTACTGGACAAAAAAGTTCTGTTATTGACATTATTGTATACAATAGTATGCAAAAGTGACATATTTTTGTTATAGCAATACTCCATAGACTCTAAGTAACTCCTCTCTGCTGCACAACTGTCATCATTACAATTTAACTTCCAGCCTGGCATCATGGACGTGGAGATTACCCTGGAGGTTACCATGAGTACACGGACCACAGACAGCCCTGGCAGTTTCGTGGACACACCGCATGTCACGGTAAACTTGTTCTCTATGCCGTTTTTCCATGTGGGTGTGGGATCAAAGTGCATTGCTGATCCTTCTTCACGAGTCGCTTCCGGCTGGCGCTCCATCAGACTGATCATCCAGCATCCGACTGACGGATTACAGCCCCTGCAGCGCCGGGCATGCAGTCAAACCAAGAGGGATTCTGGCTAATCTGAAATGCCCCACATGCATGTGTGTAATGAGGTGCATCGATCCAAGACTGCAAGCTTTGCGTGGCTGTTAAGTTGCATTTTCCCCTCTCTCTCCTGTTAATTATACTTGATTGTATTTCCCATCAATCATTCTCAAACAAGGAAGGAGGAAGGGGGTTTAAATGCTCACGAGGTCTGCTATTCTTTCAATTGTTTGGTGCATGAGTATGGTTGGGAAAATACAGCAGCTGGAAATAGAAGTGCAGTCAGCAACTGACTTTACTGAACTAAAGAGCAAAGTGATTAGCAACTGTGTACTGAGGATACAAAACTGAGTCTGTCTGAAAATGTGCAATTTTGCCATGATTGTTTCAATGAGGCACAATAATACATATAGGCCTTTTACAATTACTGGATTTTAAAATCATTTATTGAAATTTACCTTCTTGACAAATTGGCAGTGATTAGCTGGCAGAAGCAATGATGATTATGCATATTTTCAATTCTCTTTCAATTCTCTGCATTTAGATTTTCTCCCTTTATTGTTTTCCAATAAAATATTTTTAATTTTTTATTTATTTTTTAATAAGCTTAAGTGTCTTAAAGGTTAAGATTATCTAACTTATGAAGATCGTCTTTGCACTAAGGTGCTTTTGAGAAAACCAGTGTAGTAAATTTGAATCTTTCTTAAAAACTGATTACTTGATAATTTATAACAAACTATCCAGTACATTATTCAGTTACTAGTCTCTGCTCTGCGATGGACTGGCAACCTATTCAGGGTGTATTCTGCCTTCCGCCCAATGACTGCTGGGACAGGTTCCAGCACCCCCCTTCCATGCAGAGGGTATTATCAGTTCCATGGTGCTGGCTGCTTTGCATGCTGTGGCTGAGCCTTATAAATATGGCAACCAGACGTGGACCATCACAGTGATGTAATAGGATATCACTAATTATTGGCAAGTGCAGTTACAATGCTGAGTAAACCAGTTTGTAAACAATGATGTTTAAAAGGTGAAAAAAGCTATTGTGGGAAGGAGGAGTGGCAGAAAACTAATTTACCTTTAAACAATATTATAACATATAAACCATTTTATTCACTTTTACTGTTAGAACATTGGGGTATTAGGAGCCATTAGGCGACAATGCAGTAAATACCCCGCTGTCTCTGCTGTGGATTTTTCCAGAATGTGACATACCATCTGAGAAGTTGCAAAAATTATGAAAATATAATACAACATGCTTTTCCAATGGCATCTACAGCAGAATTCCAGAGTGACTGTAATGTTTCTCCAGCAAGGGGTGCTTTAGCACAAAATTTGGCATAAACCTACACCAGAAGGAGCTCACAAATGCATGTTTGCAGTAACATTTAAAATGAGATATTGGATTTCTCATTATTACATTATTTAATGTGATTTTATTAAAGATATTCATCTAAAAAGTTTTAAAAAGTTTATAAACTAAAAATGTATTAGAAAGTAGGTCTAAGCTGTTTGGATAGGGAGGAGGGCACATAACTGATAATCATGATTTTTATTAGCTAGAAAATATGATACTTATTATTTTTGGATATTGCCCAGGCCAAATGGAGTTGTAAAGAGTTATTCAACTACACCAATATGTTTTCGTAGGTTTGTTTTTCTTCTAGTCCTATTTTGAAAGTTATCTGCTCCTACACATCGTGCAAAAAGAATGATCTGTGGTTGGTTGTTCAGTATTTCATCAAGCAGCCCTCTCTAGTCAAAATAGATGGTTCTTGGTCATAGTAAGTGATGGACTGCAAAAAACACTTTCAGCAATTGTCTGGCTTGTGACACTACTTGGATGCCAATATAACCAGCAGCAACAATCCTAGACACATTTAACTATCCTAGATAAATGTAACTATCATTTCTTTCTATATGATAAATAAGGTGGGCAATCAGGCTGATAATCATTATGAATGAACAAAATAGGTGATCAAATTGTGCTCCTATTACACTATACAATCCCATAGCCATTTAAACAGACAAATCCTTGCCACATTTAGATGAGATTTTTCAGTTTCTATTGGCTGTAGGCTTTCCCCATCTTCTGTGAAGCAACTTTGCTCCTCAAAGCCACCAAAGTCACTTGTGCTATATTAACAAGGATTTCATCCTAATTACAAAAACCTCAAGTGTTCAGTTACCAAAAGAAAACTGCAAATACTGACAACCAATACAGAGTGTGTCTCCACTAATGGCTTGGCATTCTCACACTGAACTCCTTTACCCACTTGGTGAAAGACAGGTGGGAATATGCAAAGAGGCTGTTTAAATATCTCACATAATGTGCTAATGTATGTAATAACCTTTGTAACTGTTTTTTTCCCATTCCTTCTATCTGGCTTATGAACAAGAGTGGAAGTTATAAAAGCCTGGAAGCAAGATCTTGCTGGCTCATTTAGGACTGCCACTGAGATGTCCCTGATGATTGTCATGAATCGGCCTTTGGAAAGGTTAAGGATATCACACCAAAGATGTAACATGGCATAAAGGAAAAGGTCTCATGGCTCTTTCAGGGGAAAATATCATGATCAGAAATGTCAAAATGCCAAATGTTTGCTGAAAGATTTCTCCATCACCCCTCCTTGCCTCATTCCCTCTATCTGACTCATGCCTGCTATCCTTGTGAGTACACTGATGTCAGCCTCCACATGATCCCTGATGTTTGCTAAGACCATTTTCCATTTTCATTAGCTATTAAGAAAAAAGCTTGTGGAAATGTGGGAAAGTAAATCTACTGAAAGCATGAAGTGATAGCTGGAATGTGGCAAAGCACAGATGAATAGTTATGAGAGAGCTGGTAACCAGGAAGGAGAAGAAATGTGACTTTTTAGCTAAAAAACAAGCAAATACTGAATTCACTTCAATTTTAATAGAGCCATAAATTGCTGTATCCTACCTTAACAGCAGCTGATTATACCAGTGACAGTTAATTACACTCAACATTCTATTTCCTCTGAGTATCACAATCTGGGGTAAAGAGACTAAATTACAGCCTGGAATGCTGTCATTACCAATGGGCGTACTCAATTACAATGGTGAGTAATCAGCCAGTAATAGATCCCAAAGACAATAACAATGAAACTGAGACTTTTCTTAGTGAAGATACAGGTGCAGATTTGTGGTCTCAAGGTTGGAAAACAAGATACTTAGATTTTTTTTGCTACTTTTTAGTTAAGATTCTGGAAGCATCAAGCAACAAGTAGGATTTTGCTACACCAGGGGTTTCAAATACCAAGAAAGCTTCAAACAAAAATGTATAATTTACCCTTAAATCCAGCCTGCAAATGATATTTTTGTTTTCCTGTGGCTATATACATAAATTTACAAAATAATAAAATAATGATAACAATGTTAAAAGCAAAAACTGAGTCTTACATATAAAAGGAACCATTCAAACCAATTCTTATTATTATAATTTAGACAGATAGTTAATTAAATCTACCTTTGTGGATTCATTAATTATATAGTGGTATATACAGCACATCAGAATTCAGAAATGAATGGAATTATCAAGCAAATACACTGAGAATGCAGAATTAACTGCTCGCTTACCAACACTTTACTCACAGTAACAGTTGCTTCCACCAGCAATGCCTATGTTATCACAAAAAGCCTAACACAGTTCTAGTATAATAAATATTTCATTATATCATATAAATTCTTTCTTACTGAGAGACTGTTATGGGTTTAAAACGTCAAGTTTTACAACAATTGATAGCATATCTATAACAGCTGGCCATAGACCATCAGTGTGTGACAGTCACATCATTGACTGGCCAGTTCCCATGACAGCTCAGTGAGCTGAAAATTTATTGCTCAGATTTTCATGCCCCGTTAAGCCTTTTTGCAGCTTCCCTTATGATTAATAATGGATGGATTTTGATGAGGTTTGTTCTAGTAAAGTTTATAGATGACTGCTTAATAATTACCTATAATAGACGGTTCTTTGGCTCACTTCTCTCTGGAGACCCACCTCCAGCCAAACTATATTTACTTCTCATTTATAGTTTCACTGTCTTGACGTTTGTTTAGTCCACAAGGTATATAGTAAATTGAATTTTCTTTTGATCTCCCATTGATGTTGTATTGCTTCAGCCAAGCTTTAGATAGTTCCTGCATCCATTTATCTTTGTCACATTTAGTAGTTTAAATGTTAAAGGGGAATTCCACTGATTCATCTACAGTTCTACACAATTACGTGGTTTAAATGTAAACAAAGTCAGGTCAGAGTGGTTTGATGAGAAATGCTCCATTCTAGAGAAACCTTCCAGGTCAGAACTGTTCACAGCGTTGGTGATAGGACACAGAAATATATAATGCCTCTAAAAGTTCCCTCACAGAAAGTTATTACAAGAAATGGCTATAAATTCACTGCCTGATGTCTTAGACGCTGTTTTATAGTACACTCTCAGTAAAAAGGTATGAAACTGTCACTGGGGCTGTGCCCCTCTTGTCAATGGGGTGGTACCCTCAAGGCTAGTCAGGGAACATAATTGTACCATAATCCATTGAAAAAGTTGTACTGACTCCACACCCTGTCTCGTCTCCAGACTTTTTATTTTATTGTTCTGTTTTAAAATATTAGCTTCTAAAAAGGTACAAACACATACCTTCAAATGACTGTTGTACCTTTGAGGGTAGAGTTACACTGTTTGTACCTTGGTGGATGAAAATATACCTGCACGGAACCTTTATTTCTAACAGTGTAGATCTGCAATAAGGTTTTGTCTTACTATGTGTTTTTAAATCTATCCATAGACAGGTCAGTGTATGGCAAAGAAAACTTTTTTTTAAGATTTACCACAGTTATCAACATATACATATAAAAACTCACACTTGTAACTTTAGTGGCCATTTTGGAGAGCAAATATAATGTCCTGTATGCTTGTCTTGGGGTGCATTCCCCAGCTCGGCACCTAATATGGAAGCTGCAGATACATTCTGTACAGCCAATAACAGATAGCAAATCTAAGGCTGAGAGAAAAACTGAATCTTAAGTAGTATTCATAATTCACACTTGGCATCTTGCCAACTGTTTGCAAACTTCCTAATGTTGTAAATACATTTTTAATTTGAAACCTGATGAGGTTGATCGAGTTTGACAGGCCGGGCACCCATGCGTATCTTCTCGCTCTCGTCTTTTGGGGTATGGTGTTTGCTAGCCTAGCCATAAGTAGCGAAAAAGCCCTGCAGTAATGTCTTCCATCAGTTGTTTCAAGCTGGTACGAACTGCAAAAAAAAGATTTTAGGCTTTAGAGTAGTGAAACCATTTAAACGCTCAAATCTACAGTCTTCGTTAACCAATATCCAAGTTGATGATTCACTATTCATGTTCAGTGTGCTGCTCCCTCACAGTCAGCAAACAGTCCTGTCTGTGATCAGCATGCTGAGATGTAAGGGATTTGGCTTCCAGGGGAATAATTAGTCTAGTCTGACACCTTTAAGCATTGCCTCTGATTATTCCCTGTCATGTTCATTGACAGCTCATTTTGTGTGCCTTCTTTTGAAGTTACAAAATCCCTAAGCTGTCATATTTACAGAGCGAGGCCTCCTCCCTCTGAAACAAAGAGCCGGGAAAAAAGAGAGAAATCCCTAAAGCATCAAGTGGGTTCAAATGAATATGCACCAGCGCTGTCCACAGCAGCAAACAAAAGATGTAGGCATGTGCGTGCACACAGATAGCGTGTATACGCAGCTGTTGCTTTGATGTTTGGCTGTAATAGAAAAGGCGCCTTCATTTGCGACTTTATCGCTGTCACGGCTGCTTCCAGGAGTTTGACTGACAGGTACAAATGAGTTCTGTGTACATCTTGCAGGCTTTGTAGCTTGGCTGATGTCACCAGAGAGTTTGCTACAGATTACGTATTATATAGTCGCGAAGGCAAGAAAAAAGTCCCAACCTGCCACTGTGTGATTTCACGCTCTTCATGAAAGTCAAGCCTAAGCCTGTCATCTAGGAACAGAGTTTGAAAGTGACCAGGCTTGGTGTGACAGGATGCTTCCTGTTCCATAAGATCTGTAGACCCATTCTGCGAAATGGTTCAGGTGTTCTCATACTGCTCTGCCAATCATGAGCGGATATGAGCCGCAATATCCAGCAGAGCTCCGGGCTTGTCTGTATCTCTTGCTTTCTGTTCTTTCTTCATTTCTAACGCGAAGTGATTTTTTAGCTTGATATCATTTTTTTTCTCAAAAAAATTCTGAAACTCTTGCTTTCCATAGCCCTGACTATTGATCTTATACTCAGCGATGTGGGATCCTCAGAGACACCTGCTTTTGTTTATTTGGCCTTTATCACTACTTTTATTTTTTTCCCCATTCCGCTTCCACCGTCACATGACAGCCCATCCATCACAGCAGTGTGGTCTGCTTGGATGAGGAACGGCATGCCAGCACAGCCGGTAATAAGGACATTAAACATCTCAGTCTGATGCAAGCCTGACTAAAAGAGTGACCTTCTGCTCTGAGGAGGGCAGCGTCCATCTCCATCAGCCAGCCCAGCACTCTCAGATCAAACACCCTGCCCACTGAGTGCTCTCTGAACACTCAGTCCCATGCACATTTCTAAATGAGTGACCTTAGTTTCTAATTGGAACAGTAGATGATCTATACTCTTAACAATGAAGGTGCCATGTCACAGAAGAACCACTTTTGGTTCCCTAATAAACTAAAATTCAAAACCACCAGTGAACCTACAGTTCTGAGTTTTTATATATAATGTTGATAATGGTCAAATAGGGGCAAATGTTGGCACTACTTTGAGCACTATGTCCTGCATATATTCCTCCAGGAATGGATTTTAAAAAATACATTTCAAGACAAAAGCTTATCTCAAAACTATCCTCAAACTATGTCTCAGGCATCAAGGAGAGCATTTATAATAATTTCACATAAGTTCCTGGAGGGAGCTTTTAGAGGTATTAAGCTATTCAGAAGTCTGGTTCCTATCACTACTGCTGTGTCTAATTCTGACTTAGTTTCTCTACAGTGGAGCATTACATATCAAAACACTCCAAATGACTGTTTATAGTCATGGGTACTGTTACACTGTGCAAAACAGTGAAAACTTGAAATGTTTTTTTAAGTGTTTTAAGTAAAGAAAATTGTTCTATGTAGAACCAAGACCACTCCAAGAACCATTTGAATGATTAAAAGGTAAAAGGAAGAAACTGCAAACAGTATAGAGCTAAATAATAGTATAGAAAAATATACAAGTTTACTTGTAGTTGGCAATTTGTTGGAAGCAAGATTCCACCATGAGAGGTGGTCTTAGCAGTGATGAAAGGAGTAAAATGAGTGAAAGTCACACTACACGGCGCTCGCCTGCACATGATGCACTGATTCATCCAGACTCAGTGACTGTACTGACCAAGAAAAAAATAACAGTGAGAAATGCTGCCCACTGCAGAGCACACATTTTTCACTGGTAGCACTTGAATACATTGAGAGCTGCAGCTTCATTTCTCTTCTGTCTCTATCTCTATTCTTTCTTTTCTTCTATCCTTCTCTTTTACTCTGTCCCGGTCTCTCTGTCTCAATATCTTCTTTCTCCATCTCTGTCTTTTTCAATCTCACTTTCTCCATCTATTCTTTTTCACCATTCAATTTTTCTTTCTTTCCTTCTCCCCGGTTTTCTCCTGTCTTTCTTTCTTTTATCCTCTCTTTTCTGCCTCTCAATATCTTTCTCACTCCTCTTCTCTCTTCTTGTCTCTTCTTTCCATACTTTTGTCATTTTTCTTTAAATATTTTTCTATCCACTGCATATTTCTTTATTCTCTTTTCCTTTCTCCACCTCTTTTTCTCTTTTCTTCCTCAATTTGCTATTTTTTCTATTGTTTCACTATCAAGCTATTTTTCCTTCTTTTTTTTTCACTTGCCCCCTTCACTTGTTTCAAAACCCCAGTTATGTAAGCCTCTATCTTGAGAGAGTAAGAATGAGAGAGCTGGAGTGAGAGTCAGAGTGAGAGAACTAAAGTAACAGTGTGTGAGAGAGCTACAGAAGGAGTGAGATACAGTAGCTGTAGTAAGAGCGACAAAGCCACAGCAAGAGTGAGTTATCTGGAGTAAGAGTGACAAAGCTATAGTAAGAGTGACAAAGCTACATTAAGGGTGAGCTAGCTGGAGTAAGAGTGACAAAGCTGTATTAAGAGTGAGAGAGCTAGTATAAGACAGAGATCTAAGTAAGAATGAGTGCTCTAAGTGGAGTTAGAGTGAGAGGGCTGGAGTAAGACAGAGCGAGATAATTGGAATGAGAATGAGAGAGCTTGTGCAAGAGTGAGAGAGCTGGAATAAGACTAAGAGAACTAGAGTAAGAGTATGCTGCAGTAAGAGTGAGAGAGCTAGCATAAGAGTGAGAGGGCTGGAGTAAGACTGAAAACTACAGTAAGAGTGAGTGCAGCAGTAAGAGTGAGAGGGGTGGAGTAAGACAGAGAACTACAGTAAGAGTGAGTGCTGCAGTGAGAGTGAGAGAGCTGGAGAAAGTCAGACTGAGAGTGCTGAATTAAGACAAAGTGAGACAATTGGAGTGAGAGTGAGAGAGCTACAAGAGTGAGAGTGAGAGAGCTGAGGAGAGAGCTGCTGGTGGGTTAAAGGAGCAGCGTCTCTCTCCTGTCACCTGACAGAGTCCGATCTTCGCAGCCTGCTGGAGTGGAACTGTCTGACAGTTTGAGGGCAATGCTGCATCTTGCTCTCTCTGCTGAATGTGTTAGCCCTGCCGCTGCGCAGCTCACAACCTCACACTCAACCTGACAAGCCAGTAGTGTCCAAGCCAGACCCTCAGAGTCGATTTGCATACCGCTTCCATCAAAAGAGAACTTTCATCATTTTTTTACACCATCTGAAGACACGAATCTTCCACAAATCATTAAAAAAGCGAAACTTTTGAAAAACAACCTTTGACGCTCTTTAAGTTTCAGCAACAGATGTAAAGATAAACCCTAGAAATAGGTTTTTATTCAGTAAAAAATCTTGGGGGGTATGGAGGTGTGACCTATGTAGCTTGCAGTATGATGTGATGAGTAATATTTTAATAAACAAAAAGCATAAGCTGGATGGGGAAACCTGGGGAAATGGTGACCATGTAGAGATCACGATAGCAAAAGTGACAGCAGTGTGGGTGATTTTTCACTGGATGTTACCAAAAGGTGCATTCTAGCTAGCTCACAGGTGCTAATCTTAATATCTTCAAATCTCAACCTTATCTGTTCAGCCGGATCTCACTCTAGTGTAGCATATAGTGATGTACAGAGGAATATACATTACAACAAATTTACTCATAACTGTGCGAATTTGCACATTAAAAGTGATCTTTTAAATCAATATTTAACCTAAAAAGATTACACCTGGCTGGAGTTCATCTTTAAGACTTATTATCTAGTAACTACTATGAATACAACAACTATGCCACTATAAATAAAGGCTCCTCAATAGTTCCTCACTTGGATGTACAGTTCCAAAACCTTTAGTTGCTCTAGAGGCTGGCCATTCTGTCAAACCTTAAAATTTAAAATGTTCATCATATTTATTTACATTATTTAGTGAATGGTTCTTCTTTTTATTTACCTCCCCAATTTCCTCCCTAGTTTAGTCATGGCAAGTTCCCACCTGCTAGTTAGTTAAGGCAAATCAAGAGGCTTTTATTGTCATTCCATCTATGTACACGTACACAGTGGACTGAAATTACGTTCCTCCAAGGAACACAGTGCAACAGGTTTCGTGACAAGCCAAACTGCTGCTAATGTAACATTACTAGACAACTCAACATGCTTGGAGGAGAACAATACCTGCCCATTGTTTTCTGTCAGCTACAAGATGCCCACATTGGTTTGCATCGCCTTCAGTGACGGGGAAGAGGGACGATCACTCTACCCACACAGAGAAAGTGAGACCACAGATGGCTGTGGCATCAGTAAGGATCTTCTGTTCTTAAAGAACCACCCATTAAACCCATTTTTTTCAGGGGACTAAAGACGGTTTTGTATGGCATTGTTCAAAATATCCTTTTGGAACCTTTATTTTTAAGAGGAAACTAAAAAGCTAATGTGTTGTTATTACAGTGAATAAATGAAGTTTGGACGCTGTGTAGATACTCACCATGTCCTCAACATTCAAATGAATATCTACTGTATGGAACTGAATTTTAAGTTGAATGTGATCAATTCTATTAAATCTAACCCTAAACTTAACTTCAGCCCAAAGCCTACACCTAATCCTAAACCTGACTCAAACCTTAATGATGTTCTCTTCAAGTTTCCCTACAGTCTTAAAAATTATGGGTTTTCAAGGGTTCTTTAGTAAAGAAAATTGTTCTATATAATACCACAAACATTCAAAGAACCATTTGCATAACTAAAGGGTGCTTTGCATCATGAAAGTGTTTTTCAGTTTGATGAAGAACGTGCTGTAGATGGTTTGATATAGAACTGTTTTGAATAGTGTTCTATATAGCACCAAAAAGAGTTTTTCTGTTGTCATGATGCCAAGGTTGTACCAATAGAAGAACAGAAGAATGGTGACATACAGGAGACCATTTCCAAAAAGGTTCTACATTGTCAGCACAGTCTTCATCAATCTGAAGAAGGTTTCATGATGCAAAGAACCCTTTAAGCACACAAAGGGTTATTTGAGTGTTCATGGTTCTATATAGAACCATTTTTTCTTACTGAAGAACCCCTGAAGAACCATCTTTTAAGTGTGTAGATTAACCGTTAACAATATGAGCTTATGATCTTCTAAAGAGGATTATCAAAATGCTTTTACCCCCAATAAAGTTACCATTTCAGAGGTGATTATACGCTTCTGCTCAACTTACAAACACTGGCTATAAACCACTGAAGAGAAGTTAAAGAGATGTTTGTTCTTTTGCAGTCATGGCTGACGACCATGAGAAATCACTGAGACTGGATTGTGACATGTTTACTCATATTTAATATTTCCTGCTGTTTTCAGAGATAGTTCAGCTTCGTATCCACAGCTGCCAGAAAATACTTTTAAGCACTGGAATGTGCAGGCTGTATATGTTACATGAAACATGTGCTTCTCTGTATCATAGTTTTAAACCAGCCAAACTTTACACTGCAGCCTGGGTGCTCATATTAAATAATTTTGTAGAGTATAAATTAGGTTAGTAAGGCATACTTGGCATCAGGACTTGAGACTGGTGTCCTATTTAGAAGGAACAACAAATTGCCATAGCTACATCTGATCCACTGGGAGAACTGCAATGTTTTTCCCAAGTTCTTTACCTAGTTTTGGGTTTGTCTTAGATCATCGGTATGAAATTATGACTCATAATTCAATGGATAAGCGGAGAATGAATGTTTGTCCATCACTTGAAGGATAGTCTAAAGATTATCTCCAAAAAAACACATTTTTAAAGGATTTTCGTGTTTTTGTAAAACATGTTAAGATACACTGTAAAAATGACCTCCTACAGACATAGAATTTGAAAAAAAATGAATAGAAACTAATATCCCACTAATGGAGCGATGTAAATGTGTTATGATGTCCACCTCCCAGTCAATGCAATAAACAGAATGCATGTGATTGTATAACTTGTCTGGGACTATTTTGCTGCTACATGTTTATTTAAATGCTGAACATTCTTGTTGTAAAAGATTTAGCACAGTGGCGGCTGCCACCATCATAACCTGCTATGCAGAATAAAATACCGTGCACAGTGTTTTCGTACAACACAGTCAATTAAATGGCCATATTACAATGCACCAAAAAAAAGCTTCAGAAATAAAGAGAAACCCGTTTACTCACGCAAGGAGTGCCACTCATCTTGCCGGATGGTCTTGGTGATGTTGTAGGACAGGTTCTTGGGTATCGTAGCTGAAGAATAGTGGTACTTGATATAGGAACATCTTGTAATTGAGCCTGAAACCGAAAAGAGATCAACCAGTTATGAGACGACCTGGCAACCACAATGAAGCATGTATAGAATATATATATAGTAAGAACTCCAGTCTATCATATCAAGGATTCTGCTGCATGTTTTATTCTTCTGTAGAGCTGCGGAGGAACAGATTCTTTTTGCTTTATCTGAATAAACCCAGCACTTGCAAATTCACAGAGCTTCTCACTGTAGGTGACTGTTCACTTCAGTGAATTTGATGTGAAGCCATTTATTCGGCATCTGTTTAACAGACGTCTGCTGTTGCCTTTAATTTCATCAATACATTTTTGGTGAGATCAATAACACCTCCAATTTTCCTTCCTTCCATACATCCATCCATACATATTTTCTTCCATCCATCAATTCATCCACCCCACCTTCAATCTATACCTTCTTTCTTTCTTTCTTTTCTTTGATCCATAGATCATCCTTAGTTCCCTCCATCCACCCATTCATCCATGTATTTATCTTTCTTTTTTTCTTCCATCCATACATTTCTCTTTCTTTCCCTTCTTCCATCATCCGTCTGTCCTCCCTTCCTTCCATCCATCCATTCCATCCATCAATCCATTCATCCATCCATCCTCCATCCACCGCCCATCTTTCCCTGCCTTGTTTAGTCCATCCATCCATTCATCCATTTATCTTTCTTTACTTTTTCCCATCCATCCATCACCCATCCATCCTCCCTTCCTTCCATTCATCCATCCATCCATCCTCCATCCACCGCCCATCTTTCCCTGTCTTGTTTAGTCCATCCATCCATTCATCCATTTATCTTTCTTTCTTTTCTTCCATCTATCCTCCCTTCCTTCCTTTCATCCATCTTTCCATTCATCATCCATCTATGTACACTTTCTTGTTTCTTACATCTACCTATTATCTGTCCATTAATTCTTTCTTCTTTCCTTCCTTTCTCCATCCATCTGGCCATCTCTCCCTCCATTCATCCATCCCTCCCGCTCTCCCTTCCTCCATTCCACCATTTTTCTTTCTTTCCTTTCTTTCTTTTTTTCAGCCCGAGGCACTTCAATATCATTGCTCTCTTGAAATTCTGTCCCAGGAGAGCAGTACGCTTCTTTCATTTTTTTATCCTTAGGACAAAGTAAGGCAATTACATTTCTGATAATCATCAGAGAGCTGATTCCTTCAGCCTGTGCCTGACTTCACTATCTCGCATTTTTCCGCTGCAGATTTCCAAGCATAAGCATTTTGTGAACATGTACATGCCAATGCTTTGAAGAGAGGAAGAGTTACTACACATATTGCTTCAAGGCTAAAGTGATTTCACTCGAGAGAAGCACCTTTGAGAGTTCTGCCTGCATAGAAAAACTACACTCTCCCTGCTCTCTAGGTAAAAGAGAGATGTGCTTCCATGCCCTAAAGACACACACTCACACATACAAACACCACACTTGGGAATATGGTCACTGACAAAGGTAATTACAATCTACTGAGTCCTCACTACTGTACATGCCAGGAGTCTTTCCAGCATGCATCACAATCTAATATATCATTTCCTGTTAATTATAATGTTATGCAGATTGGACACAAGTACTTCCTTTCATCCTGAATAGGGAATTGCAGTCCCAGCTCTTGGCCTGCTGTTCCAGCACATCTTCCAAGAACCTGTACACTAGCTCTAACCTACATAGAACTTCAGAGGACTATTCCAGTGCCACATGATTAATTAGTGATTAGCACCAGGGTCTGAAAACGGGTTTTGATGCCCACTTCTGCCAGTGCCTTTTATTTCACCATATTTTTGCAAGATCTCAACAAGTAACTGCTCCCATGTTCCCTTCTTCCATCCATCCATCCATCCATCCATCCTTCCTTCATTCTATCTATCCATTCACCCTTTCATTATTCCTTCCTTCTTTTATTCAGACCATCTATCAATTCTGCCATTCATGCATCCTTCCTTCTTTCCATCCATCAATCCAGCCATTTAACTGTCCTGCCTTCCTCCCAGCTCATTTTCCTTCCTCCCTTCCACCCATCTAACTGTCCATCTTCTTTCATCCTACCTTCCTTTCATCATGCATTCATCCATTCATATATCCATCTATCCATCATGTACCTGTCCTTCCTTCCATTCACCCATCTCTCCATCCATCCTTCCTTCCATCCAACAATCCAGCCATTTAACTGATTGCTGCTTCAGTGTTTGCTCTTTATATATGGCTTACGCTGGCAAGTCCTCAACAAACATCTCCAGTTACACGCAGCATGTAGGACAGTTCTTTGCACTTAAAACACTCCACGGCCTGTCCTTGTGGACCTGAAGCTGATTAAGGTGGAGTGTAAACCAAAACCATCCCTCTTCCCCCTCCCACTGGACAGTCCTGTCCTACTGTATGGATTTCTTGATGGCTGGGGGAGCTGGGAAAAAGCTGGGAAGATTTCCGATAAGACAATACAGGCTGAAAATCACAAAGATGGTTCATCAGAGAAAGCTCCAATAGATCTGAACTGTTGACGGTTTGATTTAAGCTCAGATCTTACAACTGATTATGTGCTTATTCTTCCTGATGGAGCCCTCCAAGGTCCTCAGTGGCGTATATACCTTTAGTTATCCTTTTCATGTCACATCACAACATTGAAGCAAATGAAAAAGTAAGAAACACAAAGCCCACCAGTAAAGAATGTAAATAAAATGTAAATGTAATTTAAAGTACATATTATACTTATGCACAATGCATTATGCACAATAATTTACATTCTTTCACTAGTGGACACTGCTGTGTATTTTTTCCTATAATGCCATTAGTCTTCACCCCCAGCACTCCCTACTCATTTGTTATCTGTCCTGCTGTTGTGAGCCTGTCAGTGAGCGGTCACTTCACTCAGCTCCACCTGAAGTCCACGTAGGCCTGCAGCAGTGGGACTGTGCCTTTTGTCTTAAGATCTGTGTTTATCGAAGAGAATCTATCTTTTCAGCGCAGCTTTTGCTCCAGCAGGATGTTTATTCATGTTTCAGGCACTTTTTCACAACTGCAGGACTCACCCGCAATTTAATATAAAAAACAGCCAGCAGACTTCTCTCACAGTTTCTTGCGCATGCAGAGACTGATTACTGACTGGACCAGTGGGGCCAGTACCCAAGGTCTTTAGATGCCTCAGACCACAAGACCCAAGGCAGATCAACAATTGGGGACAGTCCACTGCAGATGCAGCCTAATTTTAGCAGAACAGCAGACTATTTATGGCACTACAGATGAGTATGGCATGCCGGGGTGAAAACTAGAGGCAGTATGGAAAAAACAGAAATAATAGCCCTTAGTTTAATAGCCCTTAAAGTGATGACTAAATAAATTAAATAAAGACCCCTTTTGGCCTATACCATGTTACTATATTTAAAAGAAATTGAAGCCATTTAACACTAAAAAATTTACCTAAATATGTAAATTGTAATATGTAAACTGTGTAGGAAATAAAAAGCTATTGTGCCTTAATTGAGAATTTTGCCAACAATAACTTGTTTATAGTACACCTTTCTCATAAACACAAGATGTTTATTACATCTGTCTTTAATATTCTTTTTCTTTATATGGTCAATATACGGGAGCAGAAGGCCATAAAGACACTTGTGCCCAGGTGCTTCCTGAGACCATTATCTGTCCCTGGATGCATGATATAATTGGCACGCCATATATTATTCATAGTTAGATAGGAAAATGTAGTTACTATTGGTTCAGTATTGGAACTACTAAACAGAATCAATAAATTAGCAGTTTGTTTTTAGCTTGTGCATTCACTGACTCATATGTAATCACCAGTGTTGGGCATTTCCATTCATTTTAATTCACTCAGATGGATAGCATAGTGTATAACACCACAGAAAATACAATAGAATTTACAACCATTTGTCACTGTGTTTGCACACTGTGAAATTAGATCTCTGCATTTAACACCCACATACCTGCACCCTAGTGAACACACACACTATGGTGCAGTGAACGGAGCAGTGGGCAGCCCTATCCTCGGTGCCTGGAGATCAATTGGGAGCTAGGTGCCTTGCTCAAGGGCACTTCAGTCTTGGACTGTCAGCCAAGGGGATCAAACCAGCGACCTTCCGGTCACAGGGCTGGTTCCCTAACATCCAGCCTACGACAGCCAGCTTAACTACCAGCTGCTAACTACCAAGTACTTACTCAGTAACTAATGCTTTGAAAAGTTAATTATATAATGCATATTCAAATACTTATTAGCCTATAATTATACATTAATTTGCAGCCCTTATTGTGAAGTGTTACCAATGACATATACTGATTGTTTGACTGCTTAAAATGGTAGCTTATAACAAACAAAATAAAGATCTGTTTTATCATGTCCATGTGCTTGTAAGGGTAGCACTAAGAAATCATGACACCAATGGAGGAGAGTAGATTAAAAAGCAGAAGAGGCTGCTTTTTTGGCCCAGGATAAAAGGGTTAATTATTCGTTATCATTATCAGCCAAGCAACTCTATTAGGATCGATGTCTAACCAAAAAGATTATGGAAAGTTGGCAGTGGCTCCTTCTTAGTCGTTAATCTAGCACTCTTCTTCCTCTGCATGCAGCATTACAGAGTGGGTTCCTTTTAACCTTTCATCTGAAGGGTGGATTTGATGTGCGCTTCTTCCTTATCACAAGGGCATTTTCACCTGCTTTCCAAAGGATTCATCATCAGCATTTTCCACAGCTGATGCAACCGCTCCAACTGAATACAAAAATAAACCATCCATTTGCCACGCTCTCCTCATATTGGATTCTAAAATATACCTCAGAGACACAATTTCAGAATTAATTATCCTTGAATTTTGGGGATTTATATTTCCCTTGGATCCTCTACGTGGTGGCTTCTTTATTAGCTTTTGTCCATTTTAGCTGTCCCTAAGTTACCCTCATCTGACTCCTTGACATCATTTTGGTCAATGCACATCTACAGCTGAGCCTCTGTTCTGAAACATTGCCAACAGTGTAAGATGGCAACATGCCAGATAGTGTCAAATTGCAAAGTACGTTGGCTAGTGGAAGTCAATAGGTAAAAGGTTACAACAGCAGTTGGCTGATTCAAGCTTGGCTGCGATCGATTAATGCTGGCCAGCGTTCTCATTACACGTGATCGGCTGTCACGCGATTGTGACAGCCTTTCTCTGCGCTACGTTAACGCCCAAAGGAAAGCTGAAGCTGCATTAAATTAGCATCAACAGCAAATCTGTGTCAAAATCCAGTTGTCACACTGTTTCTGTGCATCTCATCACATTAACATACATTCATTTTCTTTTGAACTGTTGGAAAAGATCAGATTTCTGATGATAAATGATTAATTCCATCAAGGGTAGTAGATTCGTTTGCAATGAATTCTTCCAGCATTGAGACTTACATAAATTCTTCATCCAGTATTATAGTCATTTGACACTAGATTTGTCTTGGACCTCATACATACCTCATTTCTGATCAAATATAAACAGAGCAGAAGCGTTGTTCACTGGATTTTCCATTTGCAACAAAGAAATCAGACATATGGTACAAGTGAGAGTTACACAGCCTTTGCACAGCAAATTATCTTCTAAACGCACACAGTTCATAGAGATCCTGTTGTAAACCACAGTCTTCTCCCGCCAGAAATCAGTTGAAGCCTGACACGTCTTCTCATTTAAATATTTATAATAGTGCCTTGGCTTACCTCTGCATTTTGAAACAATCAAGCTGGAAACATGGTTATCAGGAGCACAGTGTTCTCTGTTCTTCAAATATTTATACAAGCACAGCTAATTATGCATTCATCCCTAGAGCCTTTCTGTCAAAGTCACCGGAGGTTAGACTGACAAAATATGCGTTTCTTCACACGTATTCAAAATTGTTTAGGGGAGGGGATTAATGGGAACTTGGATATCCCCTATTTGGTTCTTAAAATTATAAGCCAGATTTCCAAGCCTCGTAAGTCTCGTTTTCCAGACATATCCTGGTATCAGATGATACATAAGTCAGCACTAATAAAGTTAACCAAGTTATCTTTCTTGACTGTTTTTACTCTATGCTAAGATAACAAGATACTAGACTTTGTTTTGATTGGACTGTTTAAACATTAAACTAACATTAAAGAAACATTACAGAAAATTAATATTATAGATGTTAATCAGAAAGAAACCCCATTACCCAATTGCAAATTATGCGTCTGGTGTAAAATAGGATCAGCCAGTAGATAAAGATAAACCCAATAGCACAAATGACAAAAAATTAATACATTAAACATAAACATAAATAAAACATAAAACATTAACCTGAATCTTCATTAACAAAGTATGATTTTCATCACACATTTATGAGCATATATCATGTCTAGGTCAAAACAGGACCTCATGAAAAGACCGGTCAGTGCTCATCAGGCAAAAAAGAGGTTTCAAAATAATTTTTAAAGAGCATGGACTTTACCAATTCACTGTCAGGCAGATGCAGATGGAGAAAGCTCAAGGCTACTGTTACCCTTTCCAGGATTCAATCAAAATCCCCAGGGTAACACCCTGGATATGGAGGACTCTCTAGTACTGGCTAATGCCAGTGTTCATAAGTTATTTCATAAGTCAACAGTTATTTTTTGGATGGTAGCACAATGCTGCTTGTTTCAAGTTTCCTAACGATTTCAAGATTCCTAAAAAAAAATCTAATTTTGGAGTCCAAAGTCCAAACCGTAATCCAACAGAAATGTCATGGTGGAACATGAAGCATGAAGTTAATGCAAGAAAGCTCACCAAGATCACTGAGTTGAAGCAATTCTATGAAAGAAAAGGGCCAAAATTCCTTCAAGTAAATGTGTGGGACTGGTCAACAGTCATAGGAAATGTTTGGTCATTTGCTGCTCAAGGGGGTCACACCAGTGACTGAAAGCACAGGTTCACCAAAACATTGTGTTAGACTGCGCAATAAAAGAACAAAAAACCTCCTTGTGTTATTTGTTGTATTGGGTCATCTTTATTTGTTAGACAAAATCTGATTAAATTTTAGTTCATATTTATGTAGAAATTCTTAGAATTCTAAATATTTTGCAAATATTCTAGCACCACTGACTACTGCTTTCCACTAAGCCTAATATTACACTGATTAATTATTAACACAAATTTTAATGTCAGTGAGAGCCAGGTTAATTTAGCCACAGATGCTAGCTACCTCATATTCATTAGGCTATAAAGAACAATAAAATGATGAGGTTTTAACTGATTCATTAGATTAGTTGTACAAAAATTCTTTAGTGTGTTTCCCCCATTGTATCTTGACCAAGCTGCAATTCTACTGAAACCGTGCTGAATGGCATCAGTGTGCGCTCAAACAAAGTTACAAGTTACAGGTCATAATTATTAGCCATAATTCCAACATAGTAATAATTAAATTTTTTGGTTTATCTGTGAATAATATATAAGACATTGACATATCATGAGTCCCTACAATAAATGACCCTGCCTGTGGGGTTCCTTCATTAAAACTCTGGACGCAGATTCTACCTCTATGTCTACAAAATGACCCTTTAAATTTCTCTCTATGGACTGAGGCACTAACCTAATACCAGCAGTTAAAACGTTGACATGGTAGTTTAAGGGAAGGCACCTTTAAATACCTTTCAACTTAGAAATGAGGGAATTCTTATTGTCTTAAAAAAGACTTTCTGTAGGTAAACACTGTGTATTATTGCTTTAGCTTCTACTTGTTGTACTGCACATAGAAACGTGAAGTGTGCTTTCATTTGGGTGATGTAGGGTGTTTGCAATGCAGAGTTACAGTGGTGAAAGCAGGAGTTATCGAAGGCTGCAGTTGCTGTGATGCTTTTCATACATCTCCCAATCAATCAAAGCACTCCCGCTGCCTGCTACACTGCACAGGAGCCGGCTGAATGGGCCTGCCAAGTTCAGCATTATTCACTGCCGTTCCTACCGTAGATGTCCTATCCAGGACGAAGCTAGAGGAAAACAGATGGTTGGGCTTTGTGTAGCTACATTTGGAGATGAATGGCACACCTATACACAGTCACTGACTGTTAGTTACTGTTAAGTTGCTATAAGATTTAAACATAATTACACAATTACATGATTAATTACATAGTTACATAAGGGATTTATATTTAATTTACATAACTAATGACTAAAATGTAAATGTAATAAGTAGAAAAGCAGATTAATTTGTTATTAATATATATACACCAAGTTATTCATACTGTCTTAAAACCAAAGACTGTCATGATGTAACTGCTTAATCAACATTATATGGCAAGCCTCAGCTGTTTCTGAGCTCCAGTTCTACCTAACAGACTGGCACTGCTTGACCCATGCTCCATGGCCTAATTATGAGCATGCCTTGTAGTGGTAGGTGTCCTTATAATGAAGATGATAAAGACAGAGGAAGACTTTTGGAGTGCATGAGTCAAGATTGTGCTTAGAGCCACTTTATTATGTCACCAACGCCCATATGGGCATCATACATCACTGTCATTGCCTAGGATAAAGCACAAGCTGTTACTGCCAAAGCCTTGAGGAAGAACTGGTTGATGAAACCGTGGCTTTGTTTTATGTTCTGAGTATTGCTGGAGTACTGGATTCCTAAGTGTAAACAGTAATGTCAACTGCCATTTGTGTGTCTGTACACACCACCATGCTATTTTATTCATAAAAAAACGGTATGAAAAATGCAGACTGCACATTGCATGAGCAAAAAAGTGAAAAAAAATACCTGAAGGTGTCTGCATTATTTATTCAAATAATATTTCACAGCATGAAGAGAATATCTAGCTATCTTAGAGCTCCTTTTCGTTCCTCATATTAGAAGATATAGATCAGACACGAAAGACAACCACGTCTTGCTTTGCCTCCCACTCTTTTGGAATAAAATTACTCTATGTTAATACACATCATACCAAGACAGGTGCCAAGCATCAGCAATACGTGCCCGCAGCAGAAATACTTTCACCAGCATTGGGAGCTCACATATAGTGAGCTGCCAGCACTGTGTCCAAGTGCAGGTACGTGTATAGTCATGGGTGGACTGGAACGCTCTCTACTGCCCTCTTTTATTTTCTAGTCTGTAATATCTCTGGCAGAGATGGGCACACGTAGCTGGCAGATGGACGCTACGACGCAACTCATGCCCTGGCCTCATTATTTTGGTGACCTAGTTCGTCCCCACCCCCACCCCCACCCCCAGCCCCAGCCCAGGCCAGGCGGGATTAATGGATTGAGATGTAGAGAGGGATGCAACAACAGCCTTGGACGCTATGACCCAGCTGGTGTGTCTATCTGTCTGTTTTATTAAAACCCAGGGAAATTACTACAGAAACCTCAGTCCGTCCGTGAATAGAATGTAAAACCTGGAGTGTCTCGTTTAAAATAAAAGACAATAGTAGCTTGTAAACTGAATCATATGAATATCCTATTAAATTTTGCCGACATTGGCTTTGGATAGCTTATTCAGGGTGCTGCTTTGGAAGCAATCTTTGTATGAAGTGACAAGGAACAAGGTATACTCTTAAAAGTAAAGGTGGGAAAAAGGGATCTCTGGAGTGATAGAACCAGGAGGAGCCATATAAGAACCCGTTTTCACTCTCCACCTTTCAGTGGACAGTTCTTTAAAGGACCCCCACACAAGCTATTATGCCTACTACACGTTTTACCAGAATCATTTGCCCAAGCCAAAATGCAGGAATTTTTATTTTTGTAGGTACATCCTTATAAAAGTTGTTCTTTAGTAAAAGCAATGGCTATACACTTTTAATGTAATAATATAGTTCTCTGAACAATTTTTTGCAAAAGGGTTCTATATAGCACCAAAAAGGGTTCACTTTTCTCACAGAATCTTTTTGGTCTATATAGAACATTTTTTGCACAGAAAGCAGCTTTAAAGTATTGAATGACTGAGGTTACCTCTTCTACCTTGGCATTTATTGAAAATCATCCACTTGGGTTTGATTGCCCATGACCTGATGTTTGACTGGGACTTGACACTTGTCAACACTTTCACTTCTGGCCTCACATGTGGCCATGTGAAGAATGCTTTATCTCCATCCCTAGCTGTGAATACAATTTTTAAAAATTTGACAGTCAATACCTACAGGACAAACTTTCAGGTATTGCTTGCACTACCCCCATCCTTTAATAGCTACATTTCATATATGATCCATTTACAAATAAACATGTTGAAAATGCATTACTTGGTGAGCAGATATAGCAGAGTCTGGAGAAAATAAGGTGCTGTAAATGATTACATCCTAACCAATTCTATTGGATTGCAGTCAATGACTGATGGACCCAAAGAGAATCCTTGACCTTGACTGAGGGTCTGCCAAATAGAACTCTTTCAAAGGCATATAGCTAAAGATGATAGACAAAGAACGAATAAGATTGTTACTACTGGGCAATTAAGACTTCTCTAACCCTTAACCCTGAAGTGGTGGCACTACAACACATTTTTCTAACACATTTTTTCTTTACACAACTTTAAACTTCATTTTGATGCTGTGCCACGAAGGAAGCTGAACCATTGGGCACTTTACCATCCTTATGGGAAAGACCCTATAGAGCCTAAGTAAGGCAAATAGTGGTACATATAACACACAGCCACACCAAGAATTCTCTTTGAAGACTGTATGTTCACATCTAGCGAAAGAAAAGATGAATTTAACAGCTGGCATGTGGTCTTTATCTTCTGACACTTTGCTTTGGCCTCATGCAGGGAGAGTTTTGGAGGAACTTCCCCAGAACCAATTAAAAAAAGGTATCAATTAGAAAGCTATTCCAGTCACTCATCAAATCCATGGGTGGGCATCAGGCCTCATCTGTCATCCACAGCTCTCCAGCATCATTCATGCAATCTAATGCTGGAGCTTCACTTTCATTAATATTCTTCAATTTATCTTCAATTTAAAAAACAACATTTCAGACCTTCATGGTGCCGGGAGTCATGCACTACTCAAGCATTCTGTTTGTTTCTATCAGTCAGCAGTTCCACACTGAGAGAGGAAGAGATGATTATAGCCACATCATCATTATCTGTAGTGAGCTGCCCATAGAACTAAAGCAAGCCATTACTGACCGATGTTATCTGACCACTGGGGGAGAGATGGCTAATTAAAGGTCGGAAAGCGTCTGCCAGCAGACTGTCCTTCAGTCAGAAAGGCAAAAACAGCACATTGCTGTTTCACTGCCACTCAGCAAATGGAAAATGTTAGTTTGACCTATGATACCATTGGTAGGTCCTGCAGTTGCGGTTAAGGGAGATTATTGCAAGGACAAAGCTTGCAGATCATTAAGGTGTATCATTATACACTGAATGGAAGTTAATGAGCTTTTAAAGTCTACACTGAATATAACTGAACACATGCATGAATCAATAGCTTTCAGACTATATTTCTTCCACTGGGAAACAAGTGAATAAAAAGAGACTAGAATTATTTAAATGCTAGAAGTACACTGACAATAGATGCACACCTCAATACAGTCATCTACTATTATAAAGACTGAAATATTTGAAGTTTATCCATTAGAACTCAATTCGTATTCAACTGTTATTTCACATATTAACAAATTACATAATAAGTATGTTACACAATGGACTATATTTACAAATGTAATTGCATTGCATTTAGATTCTTCATTGGCAGCTTAAAGTCTGCACTCTCACCTTTTTTACACAAATCATGCTGAAATATATCCTCTTCTACTTTCAAAATGATATATTGAATGAAAGTTTCTGAATCTTAATTTATATAATAACAGAATATGAACAGGCTCAATAAGGAGGTCTGGCTCGATGTTTAGGTTTTAAATGCAAAATCAGCATTTTACTGCATAAGATATAACAGTACGTAAATCACTTACAGTCTCCGAAAACATGTTCACCTTCCTTGAGCTGAGCAGAACTCTCAGATCATTAGAAACTAGTTAGTTAGTCCTGCCTAAGACAAAGACTACACATGGAGAAAAAGAGTTTAGCTGCTATGCTACTCTTAAATGGAATTAGTTGGCAGAGAGCATCAGAAGAGGCTAGACACTAGACCAGGGGTCAGAAACATGCAACTGCAGAGCCAAATGTGGCTCTTTTACCACCCTGTTGTGGCTCCACAGCAGAAACATATTTTAGATAAAAATAAAATAATCCTTCTTCGTGGCAAAACAAAGCTCTGCTGATTGTTCTAACACAGTTTTAACAATAAATGCTCTTAAACGCTAGAGTTAATGTATTACTGATAAGTCACCAATCTTCAACCATGAAGGTTGGTGCGCAGACTGTTGGTCACTATAGCAATGCAGACAACAGTCTTGCCAAGCTAGTACCTAATGAAAAGGCAAACAGCAAGATTTAAGGCAAATGTTGATAAGTTGCTGACTAACAGACATTTATAAGCACACCAGCAGGTTTCCTTATATGTTTAATCTGCAACAAGAAATTGTCAAACACTAAAAAGTCACAAAACTGAAGTCAGCTTCTTATTTTTATTTTTATACCTTAAATGGTGTAACCATTACATTCTGGGGCCTCAGACACAATTTAAGGTGGAATAAGAAAATCAAACAAGTAGCTGGTGAATGAGAAGCTGACTTCAGCCTCGTAAAAGGTTGAATGCTCAGAGACATTTTACAAGAAGCTATTGCTCTTTTGCAGAAAAGTTTCCTGCTGGGGATGTGAGAAAAGAGACTATAACTGAGCTGAAGCTTAAAGCAGAGCAAAGTGAATCTGTGTTTTCATTTAGATTATATGTTTTAGTCTATACTAGTGCATTAGCACATACTGAGACATATTGACAGCCAAGATGTTAAAATGGACATAAAATGTTGTGGCTCACAAGGTGGTTTAATTTTTATTGAAAGGAACTTAACATTTTGGTTGCTGACCAATGCGCTAGATTCTGCTGAAAGCATTTATGTTTGAGCAGTTTTAAGCTTAGTTTACAACACTATTAACTCTACTGCACTTCTATCCTGTAAAGGCACTATATTATCCTAATTAAACTTAATATAAACTTAATAGGTTTAATCTGATTTTTAATTTAATGTCTTAACATCTTCTCTTTTAAATCTGCTGTTTTAATCATATATATATATATATATATATATATATATATATATATATATATATATTGAATTAACCTAGATTTTCTCATTTGTAAAACTATTTCAATGATCTCAGTGTATGGAAGCTGCTGTAACAATAAACTTGCCTTGCCTTCACCAAGTTTTGGCTGAATTCTCTTTGAGACCTCTTTCTCAAAATCCTCAGAATTGTCTGCTCGGGGAAACGACCCATAGCACAACTGATGCTGCAAAATGTTCTTCTGCACATTGTGTGTAAGCTTTAAATTAAACATATGAAAACAGAAATTGTGTAACAGAAACTATTATAAGAACTTGGTCTAGAAAGAAAGAGAAAGAAGTCACTGAAACACAAAGAAGTCATTGTTACTCTCTGTTGGGTTTTTATCTTTTTAGAGGAGATATGGTCTACAGTCACAGCGTTTGCCATTATTAGCACACAGTCAGATCTCCCAGGCTGCAGATTAGGTGATGATGACCCAGTTTCCACCTGCTCAACAATTACATTATCATATTATCCATAGCAATGAGGTGTTGTCAGGAATTCGTAAATATTCACTCAAACGAGTGAGGAGAAATTCCCTTGTAGAAAGTGCACGTCCTTAGTGTTGCTGACAAAAGAGGAAATGAAGGATGAATAAGAATAACTGGGACATTCATTTGTGGTCCTTACACATCATCCTGTTTTTTGTTCAGGTTTTCTGTCCTTGTGGAAACTTTGTTCCCTGTGAGCAGTTTTCCTGTAAGTTAAATGGTCTGTGTTTTGCTTAAGCTTTTAATGCAGAAAGTGTATCAGCACCATGACTTGAACTCAGAGGTTTCTTTTTGAACCCAACTGGCAGATGCAGGCTTATAAAAAGTTGGGATGATAGAGTCTTAGTAAACTCTTTATAGCTTTGTTATTTGAGAGATGGGTTTAGACAGTGGTACAGATTGATGCCTTGCATGTCAGCATGGTATGATATAGTGCCCCAGCATTTGAGTCAAACCTCTTTTGAAAATCCCTGGAAAGAGCGCAATTGATTGTCCGTATATTGTTTGACTGGGAGCAGTCTCACATTTGCAGCTGGGTAGATAAAGAAGGATCACAAGAAGTCGAATTCTATAAGCTTTCATCCCAGCACGTCATAATATACTTTAAAACTGCGGGACCAGCCACCCAACCAAATGAATTGAGCATGCTGAAGGGAACTGATTTCCTGCTTTTTTGGAGAGAAAATGTCAAACCTTGCCTTTAGGTAGAGGCAACCTTTTATGTTTCCAACTTCCAAC
Source organism: Pygocentrus nattereri (assembly GCF_015220715.1). Classification (NCBI taxonomy): domain Eukaryota; kingdom Metazoa; phylum Chordata; class Actinopteri; order Characiformes; family Serrasalmidae; genus Pygocentrus; species Pygocentrus nattereri. The sequence goes on from NC_051211.1 coordinate 44,224,927, forward strand.
TCTCTAAAGAAACTGAACTATAGATTTGGCTGAACCAAATGTTCTCTGTGTGCTTTATGAGAACATTCAAATGAAACCAATTTGTTGCCCTGAACTCCTGCCCACCCCACATTCCCATCATTCAGGGGTTTCCCCAAAGTTACTGATGATGCCTCAGTTAAAGGTACTTGAAGTTTACTGCTGTTTCAGTGTTGCTGTTTCCTCAGCAGTGTTCCGTAAGTGCTTTACGAATCAATATGCTAATACAGCTGCACATCAAAGCTGCCGTGGACAGTCCACAGTCCTACTGAAGAGAAAGAGAAAGTTTATGTATGCTGAGAGTCTTCCAGACTCCATTCTAGGAGAATGATAAAGTGATGGAGTCAGTGAACAAGCACATTCCATTTTACACCAGCGCAGAATTCATGGATAGTACAAAGAAGGACAGATGCGCTTGGACCACCGCAGGGAGGCAGCGGCGCATGTGAGATGGAATCCTGAAGGTAGAAACCCTGTCAGAACACAGAGAAACGACAGTCCCTCAGGATCCGGATGGCCACACTTAGCCTGGACGCCGCAAATACAGATGATGATACTTGTGCAAGTGTCATAAAAAGGGTGCTGAAAATTTAATATAGTGCTGACATGGAACAGTAAACACACGTTGACTCAGATATAAGTGTGGCATGCCTAAGTCACATAGCGAGATGAAATCCATGCCAGGAAGACTTGGTTTCTCATAAGCCTGAGGCTTCCCTTCGCTATGATATCTGCTCACTCTGGGTGCCAAGGAAAAAGGAAGAAAGAAAAGTCTCCTCTATTTCACTAGTCATTTTGTAGAAATTGCTGGTGCTCTGAATCTCCCAGCAGCCCCCTCTCCGCTTCAGGCCATGGCTGCTTTCCCCTCTTTTGGGGAAGGAGTTGGAAAGGATTATAAGAGCTTGCAGCCGTAGCAAGAGCGATGCACGGATCAGGCTGATCACTCGCCATTAGAGAGATTTAGGAGAGGGGGAGCCATGGGCAAAATGTGGGCAATGTTGCTGTCACGAAACACACTTCTGATTTTACGCCTGTGACTGATCTCCTGCCTCAAAACAGTGCTTCCCACAGAAAGAGAGAGCGTGTTGTTTATTTGAAGCTGAATTCAGTCTGTGAGATTTGAGGGTCCACAACATGATTCATTGAGAGCCCCTGTGTCTACAGGTACCCATTTCACCTGTTCTTCTAATTAAGATTGCTTTTTTGTTAAGGAGAAGAGCTTAGTAATGAGGCAGGTGCAGGCTTGGAACAAATATCTGAAGCCACTATATTTCTTGATACATCATGTTGAGTACTCTTCTGCTGGAGAATAAGTGAGGTGAATTTGAAGGCAAATTAGTCTGAGAAGACAATCTCCATTGAATGTCTTGCTTCATAGTCTGGACAGAATGACATTCAGTCCAGGAAACCAAATATCCACTACCACAGGACTTGCAAATTTCCCAGTGCATGGCTAATCAGCATCTGGAATCAACGGCCATCACCAAACAAATGTGGGTAAATTGGGGGGTAAGTAATAGTGGTGTAGGTAGTAGGAAAGACAGTAGTACATTTTTGCATTGCTTTAACAAATAGTATCACATCACATCTCTGTGATGTGACTCAAATCCGAATGCCGCAAGTGCAAACTAAAATTAGCCCACTGGCTGTAAATGTTGTGGTGATACATTGATTTACAGTCCAGTGTGGCTCTGACGTTTGTTATCAACTAGTCAAGGTAATTATACCTTTTGAAAATGCAGGACATATATTTTTTAAAATACTCTAAACGTTTGTAAAGACTTCAAAAAAATCTTTCTGAAAAAGATTTCAAAAAAAATTTTTTTTAACAAACAACAGCCAAAGGCCACAATTTTCTAAAATGCTCATTAGATTATAAAAGTACATCAAAAACTATTGGCTTATCTTTTTTTATTAGTCAACTGGATTTAACATTAATGGTTAAGTGTTTAAAGACAGTCCTTGTTGCCATTTACTTTATATTAATTTATGTATTTGTTTATCCTTCATAAGCTAGAACTTTGATATAGCTGGAAATTTGCAATTGTTAATTGAATCTCCCTGCCACAGGTAGATGTTTGACTTACTTTAACATTAAAGCATGTAAAATGACAAAAAAATTAGATTTTATGTGGCAAAGGTGACTGATGGCTGTAAATTCCTAGGTTAATAACAATGATAACGACACTGTATTTACTTAAGACTAAGCTGAGAATATGAATAGAGCAAATGAAATTTGAGTATTCACTCCCATCTATGTAATTTACACCAAGATCTCTTATCACTTACAAACAATACAAATATCCTGTGGTAAAATTATATTAATCCATGTAAGCCCAAATAATACAAAATTAATTATATTGCTTTCCACGCTGATTTTAGAAGCGGTAGGTAAAATTTGAGGTTGACGATATGGCAAAAATATAATAACATGATACTAAAAAAATGTCATGATATATGATAATTGTCACAATATTTATTTTTTCAGACATCTCATCAGTTGTGCTATATTAACAAAAAACTCAATACAATGCTTTTTATTCAACATTTGGCATACTGTGTTACACTAAAATACACTAAATGTATTTTAATGTCGCTCTCTTTATAATGAAACATGCAATTGGTCAGTATTGTCCAACCCTAAATAAAATATTTGGCAATATAGTGGCAGCTACAACTTTCCTATTACATGCCACAGGATAAAATGGAGAAAAATGTTAATTTCAGAAAATGAACCTAACACACATCACGTCTGAAGTGTTGGATCACCCAAACTGAGCACCGCTCCCAATGCTGCACTTTCTACCGCATCATTCCACACTGCACAACAATACTCTCTGATGGCCTATTAAGATGTAGGTCAATTTGTTTGTGTGACCCATGCATGAGTGGATTGGGAGGTTAGGAGAGAGAGTGGTGTCAAGTCAAGGTCTGTCAGACTGTGTTGTCGTGGCACAGTCCGTTTGCCCCGTGGCTCTGCAGTCAGAAGCATGAGCATTAATGTATGCCAAACAATGTGGGCCATCTCTACCACAGCATGCCACACACACACACACTCCAGCATATCTGCGCCTTCATGCAGAAATGCCATCACGCTCGGACACCACTCCAGGGCTCAAATAAAGAGCGTGAGGGAAGGAGAGCAGGGGGAGGGCTGTGGCAGGAATGTAGCTTTTGCTTCCTGAATGTTTTTGTATTACAAGCAGACCACTGTCTGAATCCTGAATTCTCAGTGCAAGTTATCCTCATAACTATAGTTCTCAACTCCTGACCTGTTATGGGTGATTCTGATTTATCATTATAAACCTTTGCTGTAAGCAAACAGAAAACCAATAATAATAATAATAAATGTTACTTTTACTTTTTTTTTTCTCATGCAGACACTGTGCAGACTGATTGAACACGACACACACTAGCACTTTTCCAGAACTTTCTGTTAGCAAAAGTTGCATAAATTATGTTATTTTCTCTTTTTCACATTGCCGGCAAGACAAATAACATGAAATTATAAATCAAATAAAGTCCTATATCAGTGATAGGTAACTGGCTATTTAGTATAATAAGTCATGAATAATCATACTGTGACATTTTGTGACTGTGTGTGCCTGCTTCACTTTATTTATGTCATAAATTGCAACACAGATCAGACAAAATATCAGTCAGGGAATATTATTGTTCCATATTCTACTGCAGTTATTATTTATTGCAATGATTCCTGTTTCTTGACTTATATTATTTTACACACTTATTATTTTATTTTAAGATTCCTTCTCCCCTGGAATGTGAATGTACCTTTTAATGAAATGACCTTGGAATGTGCACTTTTAAAGCAGACATGAAGGACCTGGTTGTATCTTCAGTCATCAGTATCAATCCAAAAGGGGTTACGAATTACACTGATTTAACTTTATATGGTATTTTAGTTTTTATATATTAAAAAGTTCATCAGTTTTTTACTTGCTGACGTACTTGTCAACCAAAGTGTGTCATGTCTCAACTGCCAAATTTCCTAAACAGCAAAAGCTCACAGTCTTATAAATATAATATTACTCTAAATACTCAGAGCTGGAGATTCCAAGCATTCTTTGCAATTTTGTTAGTTTTAATTAGCTTTTATTTTCATCAGCGATTTTCACACAAATATTGTTTTTATGTCAGAATGTTATTCCTACTAAGAGTATTTGGTGAGGATAGTGTTTTGTCATCAAGTTGACCTTTTAAGCCTGTATTGCAGTATTAAATGTTAGCAAATGGTGACTGATGTCTTTTAAAGTGTGGAATATGCATATCGCCGCTGTGGAAAGAAAAACGTGTATCTCCTTTTTTGCAGTTTTCAATTTTCTACATCATTTGAATACAGCATCTGTTCTTTACATTGTGTGACAATTTTCTAATGAATGGACCAATAAAAATGCACCAAAATTGCTTAGAAATTGCTTGGTCACGTTCACGAAGAGAGATATCTACTCTAAATCTCTTACACAAGTGCACTTAATTCAGTCCTGCACCTGGTTGTGATGGGTGAAGTGCTCTTACACACACACTTGACCTCACATCAGGTTTAATTGAGACCTGTCGACCCACAAAGGGAAGCTTCATTGATTGATCGGGTTGCAAATTTCCATGGCAAGCGACCTGAGCAAGACGTTCAATCAATCCCCATGTGGAAAGCTCGATGCGGCAGGGTGCTTGAAGCCTGGAGTTGTTTCTCAGGAGGATCTGTCCATCATGCTTCTAATTTACAGGTATTAGGCAGCTATAGCTCCCTCTGATATTCCACCAAACTCATGTTCTGCTGTGAAATGCTCTCCGATCAGGCTTCCCCTCACTCACTACATAAATTCAATGTTGCAAAACTAGGGCTGTTTGAGAAGCTGTTTTACACATGGAAACTCTCAGAGCTTCTCCTCCGCCTGCTACAGCTCCAAGCCGATAACTCCCTCTATATTTATCTCCTCAGTTCTCTGTATCTCTGCTATTTTGCGTCGTTTAGCCGCTCTGGCCAGCCGTTCAGTTGATGTGAACAGAATGTTGCTTTCTCTCGCCGTCTCCTTCTGGCACGCCTCATACTGGATTTTAATGATACGCTATCTCTGTGCTTTCCTGAAGCACACCTCATCATTAAATAAGTGCAGCCAAGTATCTGAATTACCATCTGCAATGATGCCTCTTTAGGAATTATACAGATTTCTCTTTTCCTCTTAAGAGGAGGAAGGACTAAACAGCCTTCCTTCATTTCTACGAGTGGCAAAAGAAGATGTTTAGCACTATAATGCTGGGCAGCCACCTTAAAAATAGCTGGTTTATAAACACCCACAAATTACTTGTCATTTCAGGCTCAGCAAGCGCTCAGCGGTGGCATGGCCAATGACATGAGTTTATTTGTAAACTGCTAGCTGTTACTCCAGGTGCCATCAGAGGAACCAAAGTGTCCACTCATGGTTATTAAGCCTGGAAGTTATTTATGTATTATGTATTATTGTATCTGTCAATTAAATTAATCTATCCACAATGCCACAGGGTCTCTCTGTGGGTTCTGCAACTTTAGCAAAACAGAGAAGGAAAATCGCTTTCTTTAAATACTTCATGGCCTGTGGTTTGAAGCAAGCAGCAGGGCCATGCATTAGTAAAGTTATTTTAGACCAAGTCATCCCTGACCAGTCTTAAAATTCTCCAAACATCCATTGTAAAGTACCTTGCAGGACCTTGTATTCATGGTGGTAGGACCCCACAGTATTTTTCTGCAAGCCCAGATCTCCACTGGAGCTTGAAATATTTGTCTGAATCTGATGGGACATGATTATTCTTCTTGAATTCTGTATTGTGTGCATATCCAATATCTGTCAGGCTTGACTGAGGTACACATTCGGCTTAAAGGTGCATATTTGTGTGAGTAAGTGATTCTGTTAATAATGTGAACAAACCTGTGTCCTGAAACAATCTGCATGCTCATATCCTGTATCCTACTATAATCAATAGTGTCACGTGAGCAAACCACATGTCATGAACAACAAACTAATCAGCAGAACAAGGCTTTACCCATGAAGAAAGTTTCTCTCAGCAGCTCTCAGCTGTTCATTATTAGAGAAAGATGATGGAGAAAATGGTCCGATGCACTGCGTTTGCATTGTTTGCTGGTGCTAACTTCAGGTTAAGTGCTGCTGCCATGTTGATGCTGAATGATGTTTGCTTGAGCAGTGAAACATGAATTCCAGTTGGCTGGTTGCATGGCTGCAAATCGAATATGTATTCAATCTAGGACTCCATATGAAGGGCTATGTTTACATAAGTGGCACAAATTTTATTATTTGCCTTCATGGTACAGATAAGATTTTTCTTCAAAGTTATGGACTCTTCAAATCAGATCTGAACAATTACCATATATGATGCTAAACAGGGTACATATCTGATTTGTGGCCATGCAAACTTAACGAGAATGGCTCGTTCAGAATTCATGTGTTGTTTTTTTCACTGCACATCCATCATTTAGCATTAACATGGCAGCAGCACCTGACCTGAAGTTAGTGCCAGTAAATGGTGCAAAAAGCAATGCATCTGACCCTTTTTCACCTTCATTCTGCTGTAATAATGAACAGCTGGGAGCTGTTAAGAGCAAATTGTCTTCATGATGAATGCTTGTTCTGTTAGCTCGTTTATTTGTTGTTCGTGACATTACTGATAAGGATGTGGGTTGTTTTAGAACACAGCTAAATTCACATTAATGACAGATTGGAGTTATTTACCTTTACAAATGTGAACCATCCATTTACAAATACATGTCCTTCACCAAGTTATTATACTAAGCTGTCTTTGGATATTTTTTCAATGTGCTCACAATCCTAAAATTGAAATACTCTGGGAAGGAGTCCAAAGCACAACCCTCATTAAAGAATGTTCTTCTGCACCAGAGTGTGACCAGAGAGGTCTCCAAATCCCCAAATGTTACATAGTATAGCTTTAAACTTTCAATAACTTATCATTATGCTGATCATCAAGTCAAGCTGAAATCAAAATATATGGTTGGGCCTACTTAGTTCATGTCTGTGCTTATATTAATCACTTTGCACCATAGCATAGTAAAAACAAAATTCTTGTTTTCCTGTAAGTTCTGATGAATGTGTAGCAACTTTTTTCCACCTTTGAAACGTTTTTCAAAGAGTTTTGATTACCTGAAAGAGTTTTGATTTGATTTTTTAAAGAGTTTTGATTACCTGATGGTGCACCAGTGGGTAGGGAAGAACAGTATTAACAGTATAAACTATAAGTATAATAATATGGAGTTGTATTCTGTCTCGGAATAATAAACAGCACTTTGATGGGCTATATTTGGGACCAAAATTCATCAAATTTAAAACTTCCCATGACCAATTGAACACTACATAGCAGACAGATTGGAAAAATACACATTTACATTTGCAGTACAAAAGAAGTGGTAAAGGGGTATTTTTAGGGCTGGAGTCTAGCAACTTTATCTGTTCTAGGGTGCACAAAATGCCCCTTTCTTAAGGCTTTTTTCTTCATTTTATTCCACTTTTTCCTATTATTATTCTTTCACTTCCTCATCAAGCATGAGCTGTCCTTAAAAAAAATGTAGTGACACCTGAATCAGAGTAGCGTGTCTGAGATAAGAGTAATGGGATCAGGGTTAAGAGTAGCGAATCTCAGTTAGTGAGATTTTTATGTGCTGGAAAATGAAACTGCTTGCAGACAATCAAAATGTGTGATCTGGGAGGGCAGATTTTTATTAAATGAATTTTCTCTATAACTTAGTGTCTTGGATGCTGCGGGAGGTCTAAGGCTAGCTCTTTTTTTCTCCTTTACGCTGATCTGTCCTCTTGCTCCACACCTGGCTCAGGTGTTGGTATTCTGATGCTGACCAAAAGCCCCTGGTAATTACATGTGCTGTGATATGTTTGCCTTTTGCCACTTTGGCCCCAGCATCTCCTTGCTTTTGTGTCTCGGCCCTTCTGTCGGGGAGGCGTGGGACGGAATAGCAAACAGGCTGGGAAGCGGCCGTAAATACAGACACTGGGTGGGCGGCCGCCGTGGCGGGTGCCATCTTTGACTGCAGTCTGGTGAGACAGCCTCTTTTACTTCGCTTCACCTCACAGATGGGTGAGGTTACTACAGAACTGTCAGTCCATTTGTAGAGCAGAACTACATTCAGAATTACCATCTCATTAAGGAGAACTGCCAGCTCTCTTTGCTGCAAATGGATCTTCACCATAATGGACACTCATGTTGCCCCTCGTGGTCAAGCTACAAATGATACAGACGTCATTACATGTTTTTTAATTGACTTTCAAACAAGGCAGAGTTAGAGGACAATATTCTCATCTCGGTTCATTCTCACCTCATTTACACAGATCCCTGAAAAGGCCCATATTGTACATGTTTCTTATTTTTGTATTTCACCCCCCCCCCCACACTTATGATGTTTAGGTGGGTTTTTGTTGTACCTAAATGAATTAATCTTTAGATGACCACCTTCCAAACTCTCTTTATCTCATACAATTAAACAGGCTGTTTATATGATTGTGCCTTTACGATTGATACATGTAAATGAGTTCTGTTCTGACTGGCTGTCATATACTGTACTTTACACAAAAAGCAGTCCAGGTTGAAACACTCCTTATAACTTTAGGGTGAATTGGTGGTGTCATATCTGTCAACTTAATCCTAATATAAATATGGAGGTGAGTGATGGAAAACATGCAGATTTTGATCAAAACTGTCTGCCTTCCAACCCCCACCTCACCCACAAATTGCTTAGCATCCATTTGAGGTGGTTATATTGGTCAATGGGCTGCTCCTGCAATGACTGTGATAAGAATTTTTTGAAAATTTATTTTGAGGAAGGGAAAACATTACATTCCTGGCTGAGATTTACAGGATTGTGCAAAAGTCACCCAAGACACATTTTCAAAACCTATTATTTGTGTAGTATGTGTTTATTTCCTGAGAAAAGTGTTCATACTTAAATAAACAATAAACACAATTTATAGAATATTAATTTATAACGATATATATGGCTGTGAAGGTGTGAAGAAAAAATATGGACCCAAAAAATTCTTGTTACCTTTTATTGTTTTATTTTTATTTGAATTATGAATATGACTTTATTCTATTGTATATTGTGATAAACTCACTGAGGTAAATTGTTTAAAAATTTGATTAGATGCCTAAGACTTTTGCACAATACTGTACATTCATGGCTTTGAGCCTGCAGCAAAAGCAAAAAATGTGAGTCTTATGGATAAACCATGAGACTTGGAGCTTAAGGAGTGGAACTAACAGGCTGATATAGCTAACAAATAATTAAAGTTTATACAATCAGCACTGTGCAAATAGCACAAGAACAAGCCTGAAACCACATTGAATTGTAATCTGAAACAGACTAGCTTATGTGGCTTCTGACTCTATGCCATACTGGTATCCATTACAAAAGTGCATCTCAAAGACAAATACAGTAGTAGCAGCATCTTGAAGGCTGGATTTTTGTATGTACTTCTGTCTTTTGCTACATTGAAGAACTTGCTTTGAGGTCATATAGGCCATATCTGACACTCTACCAAACTCAAATCAGCCCTGTTCATTTCATTTGTAGAAAGTAGGATTTCCACTACAACTCTGCCGCTTTGTTCTGTCTATTCACATACAGTAATTGCACTGGATGCTACAAAAGCTATTGGCATACAGTGTAGTGCTGTCACTCATATTTTCCTTTCAGGAGAATTCCCCACAGCCCAACCACATTCCACTCCATTTGACTTTGATATGACACATTATTCTGTTATTGTTCTGTTATAGCATATAAACCAACACCTACTGACTGAAATGCCTGCTATGTTTTTGTATCGTTTATTTCACCATGCAATATATTTTCCTTCTGTGGCCTGTCTCTGTTCTGATGAGTCAGTTGCTTTCTTTACTTATGTCAATTCAGCTTTTGGTCTAAATCTAGGCTCTATATTTTATGGAGAGGAATTTGCACCAAATCAAGTTGCAAGCAGTACAGTGGAAAAATGTGAAATGCAAGGCAAACAAGACATTACTTTTTAATGTTGACATGGAATTTGTCCCAAAATGAAAAGCAAAACCTTTCCTGCATTTTTTTCACATCTCTTGACCTCTTTACTTAACAAAATGCTGAATTTGTGTATTCAAACCACCTTAAGATGTATTCAGCCTAAAACTATACTGCATTCCACCATTTGATATTACATACATACCACACTGAAATGCATAGTAGTGAAAACAGTGAAAGCAATGCACAAGAAATTGCACTTAAACAATAACATACAGAAAATGTACCAAAACAAAAAGTAAAAGATAAATTACATCGATATAATTCAACCTCTTAACAGAAAAAAACAATAGGTATGGATTTGAAATTAAGCAATTTAATGAATTTTTTAATTCAATACAAATCACAGGTACATGTAATCAACTCACTACTACACAGCATTCCACTGTGTGGTGCTTTGAACCTGCCAAAACTAAATGCAATACACATCATTGCATTTCAGTCAAAACAGTGCGTTATTAATGTCATAACCAAATGCGATATCTCTCCAGTTGCAGTCCTGTGCTGAAACTGGAACTGAAAACCTCTGCGAAGTAATCACTCATAAACAAACTGTCTTTTTGCAAAGGAAGAAATAAATACTCTAATACTTCAAGTTGCAAATGGTGCAGTTACAGATGACTACATGATATTCAAAGCTGAGTGATTTTCAGAGAACATGGGACATAATTCATTAGCAAATGCATTTTCAAGTACTCTGCTCACTGCGGGACATCTGAACCCTGGAGCTGTTTGTTAAAGTCTTTGGGAGTCTCGTCCACTTTGGGAGTCTTGTCCAATGACTGCAAGGACCTGTCCAATTTTCTTTAAAAAATGCTGAGATTGAAAAGCATGTAGTTGTATGTAACTGCACCACCCTCAACTTGAAGAATTAGTGTTGATTTCTTCTTTAAATCTACTGCAAAAAGACATCTTCATTGGAACACAGCTACAAGCGATTATTCCTTAGTTTCTCAGCCACGCCCCATATTTAGGGGGAATTTTATGGAGGAATACAACAGAAAGACAGAAATGCAATGTGTATTATGTTTAGTTTTGGCAGGTTCGAAGCACCACACAGTGAAATGTAATACAGTTGTTAACTGACTGCATTTCAAAGTGGTTTGTATTCAATTCTGACATGAATTCACAATTTTGTTTTAAAATGCAAATCCTGTATGGTTGCTCAGTAAAGAGGTCAAATGATGCAAAAACAATGCAATTAGAGGTTTTTTGTTACATTTTGGCATGTAAAGATGGCTCCAATCCAGTACCAGGTATCAGTACTGATCCAAGAGAAAAGAGAAGATATCAAGAAAAGATATCAAGAGAAAAGGCTGGATCTGGGATATTGGAGCGAAAAAGAATGAATACACTGAATCTAAGAATGAATCCAATCTACTGTTGCTGCATATCCATCCTGAAATAGTGTATTTCTTACTGTGGGGCAGTGGAGGGTTTGAGTAGTTTGAGCATGATAAAATACTTGAAGCACTTCAATTAAAATAGTTCATTTTACAGCTTAATCATTTTACAAGAAGAAATACTGGATCATATCAGCCAATACTCAAGATTTCGATAATGCAAATGAGAAGGAAAAGTTATATTGTGCCAGCTCTAATAGAAACCAGCAAATTAGCAGCAATTGCCTCTCCATTATGTTTAATGTTCAGCTTTAGCTTTTGGAATTCTGTAGCACACTCTGGTTTCTCAGATGGCCCTGTGTTCCACATCAATACAAGCCTGCACCTGCTGCTAGGTGCAGGAATTCAATTACAGCGTTGGTGTAGTGATACGTTAGACCAGTGAGACTCTCTCCATCTCATCACGCTGGACTCAACTTAATGAAGCCTGGGCTCGGAGACACTGAGAGTGTTAAAGATGGAGGAAAATACTTGCTCATGAATGTACTATGGTGAACAGCCCAGCTGTAGGCCTCCAGGCTGCTTTCTGTGCTGAGGTGAGTCAGTGATTGGATAGGGGGTGAGTGTTTTTTTTTCAATAGCACAGGGTGATTCAAAAGATTAAGTGGATTTCAAAGCACCATATTTTCACAACCATGAGGTGCCTAGGAACCAATCACATATAAAGTGAAAAAGTGGGTCATAGGGTTTCTGTCACCAGATGATGGCTCCCTTCAGTCTGCAAAGAGATGGTCACCCCTGTGCAGAAAGTGTTCTGAATTCTCCACAACAATAAGTAAATGTGTCATAATGAGTAAGTTAATCGAGAAAAAGTGATTTTCATCCATAATGAACCTCCAACAGCTCACAGCATTCGTCACTGGTTCCACAATCCTGAATGATTTAAATGAAACGCTTTGAAAGAGCCATGAGTACAGTGACACCCAACATGCTCAATTTAAGTATGGGAAGAATCTGACTATGGTCGTTGATGTTGTCCATACAGCTGGAGGAGGTCAAATTGAGCACTTGTAAGATTACATAATAAACTTTATGCTCATTTAAACCATTTACAATTTACTGCATTGTTCTGTAATGATTTACAATTGAAATAAATCATTTTGAAATTGGATTAACCTTTTTGACTCACCCTGTATAACTAGTCAGATTGTCTGGTAACTGGTGTGCATCTGCAGCTCTAGGCTAATTTTGCTAATGCTTAAGTTTCAGCCTCCCTCTGCATATGCTTTCGGTGTTGTAGGTGACTGTGTAGCATTAGAAGATTTAGATAAACTGGCCCATGCACTTCAGTAAAAAGGATGATGCAGGGTCATAACAAATGAGCTCATAATGTATGTATTATGTATTCATAATTTGTATTATGTATCCATATCATAGTACATATCTGGGCTACACAATGACTATCAAACTTAGGCCTTCAGTTCTGGCCATCAGTGTGAAAACTTGGTCAAAACACAAATTTTTGGCCATTTTAGACTAAACACAGGCAACTGAAGCTCATAAAAGACATTCCAGGTTTTATTTAAAACTTAACAGACGTTAACATATATCCGATCGTGTGTGTAGCAGTTTTACAGTGAATTTTCAATAAAGCATCCTGGCACAGAGCTGCTACTTTTTAAACTTGTTAAATCTGTTTAGACCAGGGTCATAATTCACAGTGATGTATCTAGAACTTTAAGGAGTGACTTTTATTCACATGAAAATGGCCCCACTTCCTAACTATGTTGACAGTTAATCTAACATGTAAGGCCTTCTGTCCAGTTCCTGAATGCCTAACCAATGTGAGAATCCTCTTGGCTGTACTACTGTTTAGTATTACAATACATGGTGAGTTTAACAAGCAGGATGACTTTATTAAATAAAAACAACCTGAAAATTATTGCCATGTGTTGTTCAGCTAACAGAAATGATTAGGCTTATTAGCCTAATGGGAGCCTGTGAGGGTTCCCAAAAAAATGCAGTAGATGTGATTTTGGCGACTCAACTCTACTGTTCTGCCAGTCACACTTGTGTACTCAGTGTTTTTTTAATGATTATGAAATTTTAACTAATGATTAACTGCAATATAAATAACTGCAATGAACGATTCAATTGTCTTCTTTTGTTTCTTACATGCAGCCAGATTGGTTGATTTGCTAGTTTACTGACTGACATGGCTCAATAAATTTGCCTACTTTTGCTTTCTTTTATTTACATTCCTTTATCTTGAAACTACAGAGAAAAGAGGGCAACATGCATCCACTTAAGTTCATCTAAAGCAAAAGCAAGCAGCTGTGGAAAATAATTGCAGCAGGAATAATTGTGAGCTCAAATAATTGTAATCAAGTGATTACACAATATCTGTAATATCTATAATATGTAATATTCTGAACAGTGTCAAAATAGCAAAATTATTCAAAATATAATATTTCATTAGGCATTGTTGCCTAATGAAATTGCATTGTTTCACTGCATTGTTCTCTAAAGAATAGCAAATGGTTTTGTAAATAAATTTGCATACAATTTACATACAAGAGATTTACATACATATATACATATATAATAGAGATACTCATAGGGACATTTACAGACTTTTAAAAATACTTTTTTATACAGTTTTGAATTAAAAGAATCAATTTAAGAATGAAACATCATTATTCTAATTAAAGTTTTATCACTATAGAGTAACAACTGAGCTCTACAAACATTGCTTTTTGAAAATCATATTTCATTAGCACAAGTCCTTCTCAATGGAATAATAAAGTGAATATATTACAGTGTGTTTTATGATAATTAAAGATTTCCCTGTGCTTAGCAATATTTTCCATTATGTATTATTTTGAATTTGCTGCACATCTGAAGCATTTGAAGGAATTTCTGTTGTGAAAATGTACACATGCAAACATACTTTTAATCATTAATAGATTTGGACTGTATTAACTAATACATGCAAGGCCAAACATTGCATCTTTTGCTAAAAATAAATGAATAAGCTTTGCAGCCATATATCATGATCTCATAAACTTTTCATTTCCACATTAATATTTTACAGGATTTATTCATTAATTTAGAGGGCAGGTTGGTAACCTAGAGATTCTTGTGCATGTGACCACTGGCTAGCCATGCTAATTACACAGAACCCCCGCCTGGGGAACAGGAAGAGAGTGTAAATCAATGGAGCTGCCTTGATCAGAGAGTCACTTCAAAAAATTTCACCACCTTTCAGGTCCTTCTTCCACTGACCCGCAGATAATTGTGTACCCTCTGGACTCCCTTAGGCAGAGATGGCCAATTTGTGGCCTGTAATTGTGTTTGTAATGTGTCATTAGCAGAGTGGGGACCTTGTCGAGCTGAAAAGTTGCAAAGCTGATTGATCAAACGTCACAGCATCGAGCTACAGTCTGCACATAGTAAAAATACTGCAAGACTTTTAATGGGAGGCTGTAAATATCATTTAGATTAGATTGGTGAATGTAATCTCTGATTGCTGATGATTACAGGCCTGGCATTAGCATTTCTTTGGTTTTCATTTTGAAACAGTTAGAGAAAGTAAAAAAATTGCTGCTTGCTGCTTCTGAGCAAGTTTATTGTTTCTTTTTTTTTTGTAGTGCTTTTGGAAAGTGCACTTGATAGAAGCAAAAACAAGCTAAATCAGACTTAATTAGCAGAGTGCTGGCCAGTTGTCATATTGACAGTGCTATACCTTGGACAATGCTGGCCTCTAACCTCTGAGTCATCACAGACTGGGCATAAATTCATCCAGCTGAAAGGATTTGGAGGGTAAATTAGGGTGCATGGCCTCTGACATTTTGATCTATGCTTTGATTTCCCAGTAAGTGTGTATGTAGTTCAATGGAGAGAGTTTGCATTTGTATAAAAGCTTTAGACCAAGAGGTTACAATGCTTATGTTTCCAATTCTTTAGGCTTTTGTGGCTGCTTCAGAACATTCTACCTATGTTCTGTGCACCTAGTCTCATGCATCACATTCTCAGGGGGTCTGATGTATTTCTTCAGTGTGGCCAAGGAACTCTTTTAATGGGAAAGGGCAATTTGTCTGATATGTTTAGCATAACGTGTATGTGTAGGAAAATTGTAAAATGGTGATACAATCAAACCAACCCTTGCAACAAATTGGTATGCATCAGAGAACAAGCAACAATATTCTTGAATAACTTTTGAAGATGTAATATCTTGAACTTTTGACTATATTTTGCTCCAAAAGACAGCACAGAGCAGGAAACAGGGCAAAATTATTTAGATAAAATATCTAATTGTGATTTTTTTGGGCCAATACTGTGACTATGATTTAAATTGTTAAATCTAAATTTAAAGTGTAAAAAGTAATATTACACTGAACACTAAACACAGTGTGGTTCTGATGTCACAGCACATTGTCACGCATTCAGCAAAAGAGCCAGACTTCATCTCCCAGAGTGCTAGGGGAGACCACGTGATCGATCACGTGCTAGCGGACTCCATCTTAGTAGACTCCAACCCCCAGGATTCTCAGACTTATCACGTGATTTCCCCACACACCTATCAGTGATCTCAGTCGCTGGATTATTGAACTTTAAACACCTGATGTTAATCCCAACTGGGATATTTAAGCAGGATATCAGCTTCAGAACTTTGCGAGGTATTGTTTCGACAATCACTGAGCGTTCTCTGATACTACTGTTTTGTGTATTTAGTGTTTTGACCGCTGGATGAGTTTACCCGTTTATGATTTCTGTATTGCCCCTTTGAAACTGTTGCCTTTTTTGCATTGCTTCATGTTTTGGATTACTGGACTGGACTATTCACTGTGAACTGTGTTTTCCCCTTTGGACCGTGTGGATCATTAAAAACACCTCATCTTACCTGCGAGCGTCTGCGAATCTGTCTGACTGTTACACACACGAGTATCTGGTTGCTTCTGATTGGTCTGATTCATCTACAGAATGTTCACAAGCTCAGTGTTATTAGGTTAAATTTTCCAATTTAAAACTTAAGATAATGTTCTTGAAAAGTGATAAAACCTGCACCAGAGAGATTCCTACCCATGAATATGGAGATGGCCAGCGAAGCTGCAACTGGCTAAATCCTAAAAGTTGTGGCCACCTAAACCTAACTTACACAAAGTGTACACAACACAGACGAAGACCAGCCTACACAACACTGCGTATCGTGTGAGTACTGCATGCTTGACCATTTACTGCGCATGCTTGTATGCTGTGAATACTCCAGCACTTAAATTATGGCTTGCAGGCATGTTTGTACTGATTCGCCAAATAATGGGGAATGTGTGCCATTATGTTTGCCCATTTGCCCAAATGTAGGGTGAGTTCAAAGCCTTTTTATGCTGTTGTCTAACTTTTACAAATGGAAAAAACAGATCATGTTTTGTAAACATGCACATCCATATTATTATCATCTAAACCTGAACCTGAATCCAGACTTCCTGTGTCTATGAGAGGGAGAGAGAAAGACAGACATTGGAGAGAAGAGAGAGGTAGATTAAACTAGCTATAATGTTAAGTTAGATTTCTGTGTGGGTCTGCCACCGCTGCAGTAAAAATCTTAGAAGAAATATGCAGGAGGCAGAAATTGAATTCTACAAAATAAATCTAAGAAGTAATCTCACATCCAAACAACTGAAACATGTGAGACAACAGAGATAGTATGAATAAATAGAAAAAAAAAAAGAGAATAAAGGAAATATTAAACGGAATGAGGAGGGTCTACTTAGATTTTGTATGCTCCCTCTTTCCCCATCATTAAGCTACATTGTTAGCATGGAACCATGCTGAGCCATTTCCTAAACGTAGTGTGGTAATCATTTTCTGTTCGGGTTCCAGTAACTACACTGACTACAATGCAAACTGGCTGAGTTATTCATGGGTTACAGAAGCATGTTGTAAAATTTCAAGGGTTCAAGAGATTTTTTAATCAAATGTTTTGATTAAGTAAAAAAAAATCCTCAGGCAAGCTGAGAGAACATTTGGACTAAAGAAAATTAATCATTTCAGATATGGACCTCTTATTTTTGTACAGCAGGTGAAATAAGTATTGAATAGGTTACCAATTTAAGTAAATATATTTCTAAAGGTCCTATTGACATGAAATTCTCACCAGATGTGAGAACAACCCATTCAATCCACACATGCAAAGAAATCAAACCATAGATGTCCATAAATTATGTGCAATAATGAGAAATGACACAGGGAAAAAGTACTCAACACGCTTACTGAAATTTATTTAATACTTCGTACAAAAGCCTTTGTTGGAGATGACAGCTTCAAGATGCCTCCTGTATGGAGAAACTAGTCCCACGCATTGCTCAGGTGTGATTTTGGCCCATTCTTCCACACAAAAAAATCTTTAAATCTTCAAGGTTCCGTGGGGTCCTTCTATGAATTCTGAGCTTTAGTTCCTTCCATAGATTTTCAATTGGATTCAGGTCAGGTGATTGGCTGGGCCATTCTAGCAGCTTTATTTTCTTTCTCTGAAACCAATTGAGTTTCCTTGGCTGTGTGTTTGGGATCATTGTCTTGCTGAAATGTCCACCTCGTTTCATCTTCATCATCCTGGCAGATGGCAGCAGATTTTTATCAAGAATGTCTTGGTACATTTATCCATTCATCCTTCCTTCAATTATATAAGGTGTGCCAGTGCTGTATGCTGAAAAACAGCCCCACACCATGACGTTCCCACCTCCTGTTTTCTTTAAAACAATTGTACGTGCTGATTCCAGGTTTTTCTGTAGCTCTCCACAAGTGGTCCTTGGCTCTTGGACAACTCTTCTGATAATTCTTTTCACTCCTCTGTCTGAAATCTTGCGGGGAGCACCTGGTCGTGGCCGGTTTATGGTGAAATAATGTTCTTTCCACTTCTGGATTTTGGCCCCAACAGTGGAACAGGTTCACTAGAACCTTCAGTAGTTCAGAAATTCTTCTGTAACCAATGCTATCAGTATATTTTGCAACAATAAGGTTGCGAAGGTCTTGAGAGAGCTCACTGGTTTTACCCATCATGAGATGTTTCTTGTGTGGCACCCTGGTAATGAGACACCTTTTTATAGGCCATCAGTTGAACCAGCTGGTATTAATTTGCACTAAGTGGCAGGATTGCTTTCTGATTGCTGATAGATTTCAGCTGGTGTCATGACTTTCCATAGCTTTTTGCACCGCTCTTTCTTTGTGTGTTCAATACTTTTTCCCTGTGTCATTTCTCATTATTACACACACTTTATGGACATCTATGGTTTGAATTTTTTGCATGTGTGATTTGAACGGGTTGTTACCGACATCTGGCAAGAATTTCATGTCAATAGCACCTTTAGAAATATATTTACTTACAAAATTGGTGACGTGTTCAATACTTATTTCACCCACTGTAAATGAGATGTGGGAGTATGAAGAACCTTTTAAAAAAAAATTTAAAGGACCTCGATGTAATGTGGAGTTTCTGTGTTTCTTACAAAAGTATTTCCAAAACTCATACATCCATACCAAGAACCATTTAAGGAACCATTATTATTAAGGTTGTTGCATGGCCTAGACATGAGCATACATGGCCCAGGTTCAAGGGCAAAGGAATATGGTGCTATTAAAGACACAGTGAAGAGTACAAGGTGATGTCATGTGTCCGTGTGCAGGTGTGTGAGTGTGTGGGACAGGGAGAGCAGAGTGAGATGAGGAGAGAGCAAGCCGTAGCAGAGGTGCAGATAGCCCAGGGGAAAGGCAATTATCCGGAGGGCTCCCTGCTGCTGCTGGACTCAAGATACATCCAGACAGACAGTTATCTGACTTCCCTTCATCATCATACCAGCAGAGTGTGAGAGAGCCGCAATGGAAACGCTTATAAAACATTCTCTCTCTCTCTCTCTCTCTCTCTCTCGCTCATTCTCTCTCTCACGCTTTCGCTCGCTTGCTCTCTCTCCACTGAGCTCTCACAGCTGTTTTTTTCTGCCACATATTTCTCTGTCTCACTATACATTATATATTTCTTTAAATTGCCCATAATATGTAAAATGAATAAAAAACTATTATACAGTATGCACAGTATGTACACACTGTCAATGCCTCAAAATTCACCATTCATTCCCCAGTCCAAACAGATCATTTATGGAAACTAAGCCATTTTGAATATTTTTTTCTGCAATGTCACAAAAAATTATGCATTCACATGTACACTATATGGCCAAAGGTACATGGACACCTGACCTTCACACCTATATGAACTTGGTGGATATCCCTTTCCAAAACAATGGGCATTAATATGATGTTGGCCCCCCTTTGCAGCTTCCGTTCTTCTGTAAAGCACTCCACAAAATGTTTTAATGTGTCTGTAGGAATTTTTGCCCATTCAGTCAAAAGAGCATTTGTTAGGTCAGGCACTGGCACTGGACAAGAAGGCCTGGCTCACAACCAACACTCCAACTGATTCCAAAGGTATTCAGTGGACTTGAGGTCAGGGCTCTATGCAGTTCCACCACATCAAACTCATCAAACCATGAGTTTATGGACCACAATTTGTGCACAGGGGCGCAGTCATTCTGGATCATGCATTCCCCAAACTGTTGCCACAAAGTTGGAAGCATAAAATTGTGAAAATGTCTTTGTATGCTATAGCATTAACATCACCTTTCACTGGAAATAAGGGGCCAAACCCAAACAGCCCTGAACCATTATCCCCCCTCCACCAATCTTTACTGTTGGCACTATGTTACAGTGTTCTTCTGGCATCTGCCAAATCAGCATTCATCCAGCAGACTGCCAGAGTGAAGCTTGATTTGTCATGAGTCCAGTGGTGAGGTATTTTACACCATTCCATCTGACACTTGGCATTGCGTATTATGATCATAGGCTTTTGTGTATCTGCGTTGCTATGGAAGCTTATGACCTACAATACTTTTGCTGATGTTTCCCAAAGGCAATCTGACAAAGTGATACAACAGAGGACAGTTGTTTTTTTTGTGCTACACACTTTAGCGCTCAGCAGCCCCAGTCTGTAAGTCTGCATACACTACTTTGTGGATGAATTATTGTTGTGCCTATATGCTTCCATTTTACAAAAACAGTACTTACAGGGCACATCTAGCATGGCAGTATTTTCACAAACTGACCTGTGACAGAGGTAGCATTCTGTAACAGTGACATGCTTGAATTCACAGAGCTCTTCAGTGCAATTTATTATATGCCAATGGATATTGCATGGCTATGTGCTTGATTTTATATACCTGGTACCAATGGCTATGGCTGAAATACCTGAACTCAATAATTAGGAGGGTCCACATATTTTTGGTCCTATGGCACAAATGGAGCAAATGGAAAAAAGACAAAATGAAGAAAAATCTAGAAATCAGCCTCTTCAAAACATCACAGTGTGACTTTTTCCACATTATCATTTAGCCCTATGAGCAGATGTCCTCAGTTGTCTGTGTTTACTTCCTCATCTGATGGGTCTTTTTTTCTGATTGCACAGTTTGATTTACAGCTGTCACAGTGGAGGTCGGCACAGAATGGCATGAGAATGGAACGGCATGGCAAATTTGTTTTTATAGCTGTCACTCCTGAACGAATCAACGAGGACGGATGGACTGACGGGTGGAGATGGACTGATAGCTGTTGGTTTACAGGAATGGCTATGGAAGGCTTGTGGCTCAGCTTAAAGGCATTCAGATTGAGTATGTTAATGATATTCCAGTGGCACTGATGCATTGTTTTGATGCAGTATTTTCTTGACACAAGAGTTAGCAATCTCTAGGAAAGGACAAGACCAGATAAGTTTAGGCAAATTTACATTTCTTGACATATTCGTTGTTATCCATGTATTTGAGATCTAAACTGACCTTTTACACCATGCATTGGTAAAAGGCTAAAAGCCAGTGGCTGTAGCTCCAGCCATGCTTATAGCTCTAGACGCTGGTAATACCTCTAGGGAGCTCACTGCAGATTAAATGGCAGCTTGCAAATACGCAGTGATGAGGAAGAGATGTCTGCTCCTTCTCCTGAGAGTGAAGTGTGGAGGCGGCTGTGCCACTGTTTGCCCTTCAAGCCATAACTTTATCATGTGTGCAATTATGCAACTGTTGCATAATTTACAGAACAAATGAGACAGAGGGAGAAAAGTATTTGCTCTGATTATCTAGCCATATAGAATGAGCTCTGTGTGTGTCTCTATTTATTATTCCATAAAGAATGCCATTCTGGTAAAGAGCAGACAAATACTATCCAGATATCTGTCCTAGTGTTTTATGGGTACTTTTAAATCTAAATTTTCTTAAAATGGTTCTTAGACATCCACTTCTAGAAAAAATCTTTAACTGGTTTGGGACCAGGGGAGGTTCTTTGAATTTTAAGTGTCCTTATTTTTGTAGTTCCATTCCCTTGGTCCAGATCAAATCAGAAAAACATACATAGTCACATTCACATTCACAGACACATTAAATGAACCAAAAAAGAAAGAAAACCAAAGTTGTAAAAATAAAAAGTCACAACTGATTGAGCCGATTTCATGATGCACTTCTGGCAACAATGAATCAAGGATAACATTAGATCAGGCAGGCAAGTCAAAACCAAACTGTACTCTAACCTATCTGAGCTTGCATGTTTTATTTATGTCTTGTTTTAAGTACAGTACTGTGCATAAGTACCAAAAATTAAATTTATAATCAAAGTGGTCATTAAGTTACCCATTTTTCAGGAGATATTCCTGGAGCTCAAAATAATGTTAAATGACACAGAGAAAAAATGACTCCTAACAACCATGCAAGACCACCAAAACTGTCCCCTTCAGATAAACAGATCTTTCATCTTTGAGAGAGAGAAGTCAAACTCCGCTCCTGCTTCAGTTCTGAAAGCATCCCCAGATGTTTCTGTCCATTCTTCCAATGTGAGAAAAAATGGGTGCAATGGGTCTGAAAGTATGTGTAGCTGTTAAGAAACTGTTACTGATAACATTAGCGAACCAAGCAAAGGAGCTGCTGGTGTTCTCAGAACTGAAACCTTTAAATCAATTAATGTGTTTAAGATTAATTAAACCATGAGAAGCAGGAAAGACTGAACTTTGGGGGTGTGGAAAAATATCTCTGCAAATTTCTTTGAAAAACTGAAAACAACTCTCCTGAAAAGAATGGAAGCTATAATAAAGAAAATCAACAAAGAAATGCTACAAAATGAATAACATACTTAATGGACACTTTCATTGGAAATAAAATAAATGAAAGTTGCTCTGCATTACTGTATGCATACTGTACTGTGTATTTAAAGCATGCTTTACTGCTTTATAAAACATTGAAAACCTGGCCCATTAATACATAATATATAGAGGGAGATCTTTTAATGTAACGCGGAGCGAGGTAGCGGATGCATGCGCTGAGGTAAGCGTCTTTTATTAAGGGCAAATCCAAAATCAGGGTCATAACGGTCCAGGTTCATGTAGCCAACACGGAGAGATTCAGAAACAGACATGATGAGAAATACTAACAACAGCAAACACCAATACAGCAAACAAAGATTCAAACAACAAAGACCAGCGACAACAAAGGGCAAACACAGGGCTTAAATACAACACTGGGAAGATGAGGAACAGGTGACAATCAGGGGCAGAGTTACAAAACAAGGGGCAGGACTATGGATACCAAAACAGAGATGTGGACTATACCAAAACAGAGAAGCACGTGGACAATACCAAAACACAAACACGTACAGGACTGGAAGGGGCCAATTGTGACAGTTGCACCTAAACTAGAAGGTCTGTGTTGGATTGATATAGACATCTTTGATCAGTACTGCATTCATACTTCAAACAAACTGAATAAGGGTTTATCGGGAAGCAGACCACAACTGACCTCCTCAGAGCAATCTAGGTCCACTTACTAGTGTAACACACCAGGAACCTGTGTGAACACACCCTAAAAGGTTCTTCAAACTGTGCTTGTATTTTAAAAGATGGCTCTTTAAGAAACCATGAAAGGGTTTCCTTAGAAAGGGTTTTGAGGGAACCAAAAATGGTTCTGATATGGTATCACTCCAAAGAACCCCTCTTGGCACTGTTACAGATTATGGGATTGTCTTCATTTGCTGAATCTTGGGATAAGGATACTTAAACTGAGATCTAAGGTAAACTACTTTTACATGGAACGTCAGATTCAGTATTTATGAATGTCTTTGTGCAAATAAGGATGAAGCAGTTGTTTTTTTAACTATTCAAACAGCATGTCTGAGTCATAAGATGGTTGTGGATTAAAGTAAGCTTCTGAGTGGGATGGCTGTGTGGTAGAGAATGCTAAGTAGGTGGATTTTATGTATTCTAAATGGAGAAATGAAACACGAGTTGCAAGACAGTAAAGTAGGCTCTGTGTCCATTTCAGGTGGCAAGGTGAAAGTCCAATCTACGCATCTTGCTGGTCTCACTCCAGCTGGAGAATTTAACAGATAGTGGTGTTGTGGACAGATGGCACTGAAGTGCTACTCTATGGGGCAATCTGAGAGAGAGAGAGTGAGAGAGTGAGAGAGACCATGCCAGACCACATCAATGTGGTCTCTTGCCCATCACTGCTTTGCCATGTCAGTGGCAGTTCCTTCGGGCGAGAGTGAATTTCATCTCCTTTCTCTGCATGAGAGCAATCCCATTGTACTCCATCGCTGGGGTGTAAATGGAAACTTGATGCACTTTTTTTTTTTTACCTCATTTTTTTATTTAGTTTTACTACTCTTGTTATCTTTGACAAAGCTCCTCAGAACTAAGTAATCCTTTTATTGTGATATTTTCAGTGTGCAGTTAGAGGACATGGTTGCTTTATTTTATTTTTTTTTTATTATCTCTTTTTTTTTTGCCCATCAGTTTGTTCTAGTCTTGACAGTCTCCTGACTCCTCCATCTGCCAACCCCTGCTCTCCTGAGTGGTCTGTGCATAGCCTGAGGCTCTGTCTCTCTCTCTTTCTCTCTCTCTCTAGTGAAAGGCTGAGGCAATCGTCAAGAAACTAGCACTGATTCACCAGCCACAGCCTTAATGAATTATGAGTTTCATCATTTAGTGAATATGGCTTATGCTTTATCCTCTAACTAGCTATGCAGGAAAACCGACATCTTTGTCTGAGATAATTCAGCTCAGATAGCATGGCTTTGTTTTGTTTAACCATTAAGAAATGTCATTTCGCTATCCACCTTAATTGTCACATAACATTGTATTTCGAGATTATGGCCAAAATATCCTGTTGGGGAACAGAAATATTGTTCATAGCTAAGTTTTAGTTAAGTCAAGGAATGTGTGATAACTTGTTATGAATTTATGAACCATTAAATGTTTTTGAGGGATAGCATGAAATTTGCAATGGTCAACTAATCAGGTTAATTGGCTACGGGTCAGTAACATATTTTGTTATAAAAAGAGTATCCCAGAGAGGCTGAGTCTTTCAGAAGGAAAGATGAGAAGTTCACCACCCTGTGACAGACTAATAGTACAACAATTCAAGATTAAAATTTCTCAACATAAAATAGCGGTACATAACATAATCACAATTCAGAGCTTCTGTAGAAATTTGTGTATTTAAGGGACGGCTGAAAACCAGTATTGGCTAGCCATGATCTTTGGGCCCTCAGGCAGCACTGCCTTTAAAACGCAATCCTGTAGTGGAAATCACTACCTGGGCTAATTAACACTTCTGAAAACCACTGGCTGTGAAGACTCGTATTTATCGTTGCATGCACAAATGCAAGCTAAAACTCTACCATGCAAAGAAGAAGCTATACATAAACAGGGTCCAGAAACACCACCACATTCTCTGGGTCCGAGCTCATTTAAGAGGGATGGAAAAAAGTGCAAAAGCATCCTGTGGTGATGAATGGCGGCTTATTTCAGCAAGACAATGCCAAATCCATTATCGGCACATATTATCAAACAAAAACAGGAAAACATTCAAAAATTACAACAGTTCATCTCCCAAACGCTTACAAAGTGTTTTTAAAAGAAGAGGTGATGCATCACAGTGGTAGACATGGCCCTGTCTCAACTTTTTTGACATGTTATCTCTGTCTTATTTTAGCTAAAGATAGGGTTTAAATGATTTGCAAATTATTGCATACTGTTTTTATATATATTTTGCACAGCATCCCAGCGCAACATGCCAGTTTGGCCCATTAAAGAGCAAATAATGTTACTTGTATTGCACATTTAGCTAATAGAATAGTACTGTTTCATTTAGTCCACAGAGTGTGAGCTTTGAACTGAAAAAAGGCTACTAAAAATAATTTTGGCAGTAAAGGAATCTGAATCAACCTTAAAAATTCATGATTGGTGCATCTCTACAAACTATGTAATTAATAAACCATGTAATTAATTACATTCATATTTGATTTACATACTGTATCAATGAGTGTGAGTCATTCCATTTGCATGTGCAGTTCCAATTATTTTCACTTTATGATAAAAAACATGCAAAATATGCTAAATATATGCAAAATAATATAGAGATTGTGTACACAGCACTAACCTTTTATCAAAACCAAATCATGATAAAATATCTCCACTTCTACTTGCCAACACACATGTAGTATTTATTGAAACTTATCTGCCCTTTCAACAGAATTTCTCCACTTTTTCAATAAGAAAAAATATAGAATTACACTATGCTTTTATTATTCCTGCTGATAACTGTGACTTCTAAATTGGTTTACTTATACTTGCATTCCACAAAAATCCACTTTGTTCACTCACAATGGGTTGAACAGCTGGATTTCGAAAATGAGCCATACGCAATGTCTTTGGAATGTACTGTAAAAGCACCAGAAATATAACTGCTCAAACCCTGACAGATGTTTCAGAAGACCTACTTCTTAAGATGGCTTTGCTTATTTCCCAAGAAATCTGTCCTTTCTTACAAATAAGACATTGTTTTTTTTTTCTATTCAAACAAGTACTGCAGTCTGCTCTTGGGCAGAGAACACTTAAGAATTTGGTATTACATGCTGTATGCAAAGAAAATGTGGGCGGCAGAACTCCCCATCCGGTTCACCTGAGTAGATTAGCCTACGCAGACATTTTCATACTGCGAGAGTTTTTAAATGCACATCAGTGAACAAAAGTGATTGACCTGTAGGTGAATTTGCCCTCTGGTACCACTTTCAAGATTTATCCTGCTGAAGCTACACAGATTAGGAACCTTTAAGCCACAAAGCCAGAACCCAGGGGAAGAGGAAAAGGGTTTAGATGACATCTAAAATGTATGTGTCTGCTCAGAGCACATCTGAAGACTGTTGTCTTATAATTTCCCAGGTCTCATACAAGAGATGTCACACAGTGTCATCGTCAAACAGCAACGGTTGTCAGCTAATGTCAGACTCCATTTGGAGATGTGGGCTGCGGCCTATTACACACTAGCGTATTAACTAGAAAGTTTATTTAGCACAAAGGATTCTCATCACAATTGGAAGTAGTTGTTTATTACAGAGTTCTATAACTTATAAATAACAGTCAGTTTGTCTAGTAGTTCATGTCATTAACTAATAAACTAAATAATACACCTTAGAATGTAATATTACTGGAATTTTAAGCATTTCTAGCATTACTGTGCTAAGTCCTCCAGGCTTTAGTTTGCTTTAGTTTGTAGGTCTCAGAATGCTTCATTAAGATCTTTACCTGGCTATTTCTCTTGACCAGTGCCTGACTGCCAAACGTGATAAATTCACTACATGATGTTGTAAGTTTTATTAGATGAACTCCTCACCAGTAGAGTGTAGATTGGTACAGATGCAGTAGTCTTTCTATGTTTCATTAATAGGATTAAACGTAAGATGCAAATTCTTTCTGCTAATGGCTTTTAAATATGAGAATGTATAACATGACAGAAGTTTTATTTTATTATTCAACTTCTGAAACAGTAATGACTATTTCAAAATTCTAACTCATCCCTACTGAGAGACTGATTTACCAAACACAAAGGGTATAATTAATTAAAACAAGAGGTTGAATAACACAATGGCACATCTCAACAACAGCAAATGTATGTAACCACATTCTTTCACTGCCTGTGCTTAAAAAACTGCCAGTATGAAGCAAATGTGTGACAGCGAATGTAAAGTGCAGTTTTTAAAATGAGACCAAATGGAAAATAATGAAGAATTTGACATTGGCTGGAGGAAACTGCTAGCACTGCATTTCCTATCTCTATTTTCCAATGAACAGGATTAGAATTATTTAAAATTGAATGTTGCTGCTCATTACTAATGCTGGACCAGCACTGGCACAGTGTCCAGCTCCAGATGGGGTATATAGCAGCACGGAAGCCAATACCTATTTTATTATCATCAGTGGCAGGGACTGATCCAATTATATGTTGGGAAATAGATGTCATTCAAATGTCAAAGCCATTTCGGTGACCAGCTCCATCTTCCAAAAGCAGGGCTTCTTAATTAAACACATTTTCGTGGAGCATGAATAACACTTGTGCATTTTGTGAGTGCATGTACATTGCAAATTGTATGATGTGTAGAAGCAAATACAATTTCAACAGCACTGTCTCTATCTGTGTGAGCACCTGTAACAAATCACTTTGGATCTTATGCGCATGTGTATGCCCACTCAGTTGCAAGTCTAGTTAAGAAACAAAGCTGCACCACTTAACCTCTGTAAGGGTCTCTCCTCTCACCACTTAACGCTTTGTCCTTTTAGATTCCCATCAGAATAGAGCTCAAGTTTCTCTCTCAACCTCTTTTTCATTCCCCTCTCTCTCTCTCCTTCATCTATCTCTTGTACACGTTCACCGTTTTATTGTCAACTGACTTGTCCATGCACCATGTTCTTTCGTAGCTTTGGTTGCGAGGTAGGACAAGCTTTGCAGATGGCAAAAATCTCATTCAACGTGATGAGAATAAGGAGAAAAAACACATCAGACTGCTACAATGTTTCTTTAGTGTCGCTACCAATGTAGGTGGAGTTACTCAAGAAGTAATATATCACATACTTATTATTTTACTTATCTAGATTTATTGCTTCTTGATAAAAGCAACCGCATTACTTATTACTTTACTTTTATGTTACTCTATAAAACCCATACAAATCCGTACCAACTGAAAAGTACATGGGAAAACTGAATAGACCTTTGTTACTTTAATTAAAAAGTCCTAGTCAATCACAGTAAATATCATTTAAAAGGGCCTTTGAACATAGCCAGTTACTCTTTACCAAAATTAAATATGGGTAATGCTATTTAAAAACAGACAACCTAGCCACTAAAAACACCCCAAAAACAAACATCTTGGAAGTCAGAATAAAATGTAAAGCTTAAAAAGCTGTTCCTGAACTAAAATAAAGTCAGGTCTGTGTAGGGGACATTGGGATGCTCTCTAATTTTGATGGAGATCTTCATCCATAAGTTTCATATTAGAATGAGTAGAGGTTTCAACAGACTGCTTGCTAAGTTAATTCATGTAGTCAGTATCTGCTGGAAACACATGAATGCAAATTACATACAAGGACAGGCATGGAAAATCTATATACAGGACATTTCAATTTTAAATGCATCATGCTAGGCCTTAACCGAGTTAGAGCAGTAACAGCCCACAAAAATGCATTCAATGCTGGCTTTCGTTCAACTATTAATTTGTTTTATGCAAATGACAGGAAGACATTAGTTTTTCCAAACATTAACCTAACATGCTCAGTGTTGCAGACAGATGTCATGCCAACAAAATCTATAGTGCCACATATAAAAATGCTATACTGATAATAATAATAAACTTACAACTACAATGGTTTACAGACTGCACTGCACTATATCCAATTAAACAGGTCTAAATATGCTCAATTTGCAATGAAACGTAGTTTGTCAGTGTTCTTTAAGTAGAGAGCATATCCACAATATAGCCTACTAACATAATTTATCATGATAACGATAACATATCGTCTTACTGCCCACCCCACTACAACCCCAACTTATTCAACTTTTAATGCAAGTCAGTGGAACCCAGCCAAGTCATTTGAGGCCATTTCCATTCTTCATTAAATTTGCATGCAACATAAAGGGCAACCTCTATATATATATATATATATATATATATATATATATATATATATATATATATATATATATATATAAACATTGAAAATGCCTGTTGCCTTTTACGTTGTATGCATGTAAATGTATATACACTATGGTCCAAAAGTTTTATGGACTAAAAGTTTTAATACAATTTACATTATCAGCATAGCAATTTGAGAGAAAACTGCATCTCAGTGCATTTCAGACTTTCTTAGCACTCTTTTGTGTTTTATTTTGCTTTAATCACAGTGTTCCTTCAAGCTGGCATGGTCTCTATAAGATCCATAGGACTCCATCAGTAGATCGAATCCACCTGAAAGTCATGTAAACATGCGTTTCAATTGAATAAATGAAACAATAACAAAAAAAGGTTACCAGTGATACATCATGACCTACATCATGCAGAATTGCTCTGTTTATTGCTCCGTGTGAGATGTATGTTATTTATTGATTACAAGAATTTAAACTGTAGTGCATTACACAACTATGGCATAAAAAACGTAATCACATTAATTTATACAGCATTACCCCTGTTGCTACATAATGGCAAGTTTCTAGAACCAATTGGTAGTTGTAACAATGGAAACGACAACAAATTTGCCACCATTTCAACAATTAGTTAGATTGCTCTACATAGAAACTATATCCAGTATTCCTAACACTGTGATCTTTCACATGCATACAAAATAAAACATTTTTTTAATACAAAGTGAGTTCTTGTTATGTTGAATGGGATTTTTCCCACATTCTGCAAAACTTGTCCAACCAAGCAACAGTTGCTATGAAACTGAAGAGATGCATTTTAATAGAATTATTGTAAGCACCTACACAGATATTGTATGACTGTGTCACCCCTGTTGGTGAGTCATTTAGAATTTCATATTCATACTTGTGCACCTTCACCAAATGACGCTTACAGTTGAGCAACGTCTAAGTTAATAAAGTACCCACATTTTTTGGTGCACACACACACCTCACTTCCTGTTTCTCTCCGGTTCTGCACTGCAAATACCAAAGCAATTAAAAATCTCAAGGGGAAAGAAACGAATGCCCGCTTCAGAGAGCAGAAATAACATCTGTCAAACAGTGTCCTCATGTTGCCATGACAACAGAAGCAGGAGGCGGGGGATGATTACACTTCTTTCTTTCTGTTTCTGATGAATGACGTCGCTCTGCTTCCTGCTCAGGAGCCAGCTCGCTTGCTCCAGCGAGGAGCGAGAAACAAACATCAATACCCACAGGCCGCTTTGAAACACCTCCATAACGCTCTACCCAACGGGCAGTCTGCAGGCTAGGCTTAGTCTTGACAAGTCCCAGATGCAAACATGTCTGAAGTCAGTATGATTTCACTGTAGAATTGCAGAGAGCCAAACACTGTTCAGCTGTGCACACCATGCACAAATCCTGCCCTGTCACCTGACTAGTAATGTGGTTCGCCAGTAGAATTTGTAGGGCTGAGACGATGCTCAAAAGTCAAATTGAGACAAAATTACTGATATGTAACCAAAAGTATTTTGCAGAGAAACATTCAGTACATCTATAAAAGCTTCCATTTGTGCCACAAAGGCCAACAAAACCTTAGTCACAACTAATATCAAGGAGAATTCTACTGCTTTTTCCACTGGTTCTACATAGTTCAATCATCCTTTAGAGTGGTTTACTGTAACATGGTTTATTGTTAAGAAATGTATTGATTTCGTTATAACAGTGGTAATATGAACAACAGGTCTCAATGGCTACTTAATAAATATAGCCATTTTTTATTTTCTAGTCATCTGAAATAACCAGTGAACATACATGTGTTGTCTAAGTTTTTTTTCATGTAATAAATGTGTGAGGTAGCTTGTAGAGGCTTTAAATGCATCTGACATCTGGTTCCTGTCACGACCACCGCAAAAATATCTGAACAATTCATCCTCAACGGCCTGTTCAGAATTCATGCAGATTTTACATAAGTCCAACTCAACATTTGTCATAATTTCGTGCTTCTGAGACCTAATAAACATTTGGGGCAATATTTCTGTACAAAAATTAGAAGACACTTATCCAAAACACCTCCTTGTCTGAAGAGCGTTTGAAAGAAATGTCCAAACATCAAAAAACAGTTAAAAGTCTAAAGGCAAAGTTTAAAGAATCTGAGTTAGCAAACCAAAAAAGTGATCATGACTTTTTTACAGCAAGCTTGAATAAATTCTGGGTGAGTCAGTGATGCTTCATGATGGCTGCTGTGATGCTGGTGAAGATGAAACTGAGAGCTCTGGGGAGTGACTGGTGTTCATTCATAATCAAGATTGTTTACCTCTGGATGAGCCACGTGAAGCATGTGATGCGTTGTTCTTTTGTGCATGTGGGTTAGTTTGGGAGCGATCTGTTCAGACTGATGTCGCATAGAGATCATGTTTAAAAGATAATGTGAACAGCCAAACAAAAAAAATTGGATTTGGTGAGAAAATCAGAGCCTTAACTTCCATGTCACAGAGTGGAGTCATGTGATATGCGGTAGTACATTTTTAAGGGGACAGTACATGAACACACAGAATGGGGAAAGGATTAACACAATTTTAAAAAATTGAAATAACTGATATGGGCAATATTACATCAGGTAGAGGTTCTGAATATCAGTTTTGATTACTTTTTGATTAAATGCCCAGCCCTAATACATTCTATAGACATGGCCCTGTTTCTTCACGCAATATCAGCATTTGGAAACTGCAGTTATGCTAAGCTAACTAGTTTAGTTCTTGTCTATCATATACTCTTTAGACTAAATAGTTTGAGCAGCTGTACTGCTCCTCTGTCTGGTATAATTCTTGCTTTGTTGACTGCCTGAAAGCTCCCCATTCAGCCAGGCAGCTGCAGTGAACGTGGCTCTCATTAAAATAGCCACAGCTTTCCCTTCTACACAACTCTTAACAAGCGCCTCATCTTTTTCGTGCTCTGAACAGGAAGCGGATTGGTGTCATCTCCCTGTGTGCTTGGCCCTGGCAAAGTCCAGCCCTTCTGATAAACCATTGATCAAAGGAGAGCAGAGAGAAGTGAAGGGATGAAGAGAGAGAGAGAGAGAGAGAGAGAGAGAGAGAGGGGAAAGGAGGGGGGAATGTCCACCTGGAAGAGGGAATGGTCATACATCAGAGATCAGAGCTGGTCAAGTTCCCAGTCAGCAGCTCAATCAAGCCTATTGAGGCCTGCTCAAGGCTGCAGGAAGTGCACATGGGGTAAGGGGTGCAGATGAAACTTTCTGTGTGAGCTTACCTTAAACAGCCCCTTCTTATTTGAATTTGATTCAAATTTACAGTGCATTTATTAGTTGAAAAACCAAATAGGGCTTCTTGGAGTGTTGCCATAGAAGAACCTCTTTTGCTTACCTAAAGAACCCTCAGTGGATGGTATTACCCAGTTTTTCATTCCCATCACCAATCTGGGAGGGCAAAGGTTAGCACATGCTTACTTAAGACATGTAAAGCCACTTTTTGAATGGCTGATGATGCAATTTCATTGGACAGCTGAGTATGCTTGGAGAAGAACACTAACTACCAGTTCTGTGAGTTAACAGATGCCTGCAATAGCTAGCTAGCACTGTGCTGAGTTATGCGAAGATTGTGGGCCATGCTACCCACCCAGAAAAAGAGAGGCCAGTTAGGAAATCTTGGATCACATGGGTTACTGAGGCATCTCCAGGGATCTCCTGATGATGGACGATTGTATCCCTCATGAATAGGGATATGCCTGGGTACTTGAGCATTTGGTTACCCATTCAAGATGCCAGGGTTTGAGGTCTGAAATCGAGTATTTGTTGCATTTCACCACAGGAAGTCAGAGAACATAAGCAGGCCAGCAATTCAAGAAAATTCTGATGTTATGTTTTGATATGACAGTTTCGCAAGAAAGTGTATTATACTTCACTACTACGAAACAAGTGTGCCCAAACATGAGTTTGTTGGCAAGGCTGTGTTGTTGAGGATCTGTTTGAGAAGGCATAGAATGCGTGTACAGCTCTGGCGTGGCTTTTTCTGCTAACTAGTCTAACTACCCTAGCTGATTTTAGGTAGGCCCAGAAACAGTGAAAATATATTTCTCCGGCAGAGTAACAGGCAAGAACATCTGTGGAGAAAAGACTTGCAGATGATGGGTCCTTATCGGTAGCCAACAATGTGTCAGTTGGTGTGAGCTCATTAGCTTATGTGAAAACGCAGCTCACATCACATCCAACATGAAAACCTACCAATTTTCCTTGCATAATTTTGAATCATAAAACATGTTTTTAAATTTGAACCTCCTGTCATCTAAAAACCTTTATTTCCCTCTTAGTTGTTGCTATTTCTACTCTACGTTCAACTTCCTTACTCAGGAACGCTTTATTTTTAGCAAGACATGTTATCTGGCATATCATAGCACAAGTGGATGAGATCACATGTAATTTCACTAATAAAAACTTTTGCTTTGAAGTTTAAGCCTGTTAATTGTTATTTCTCTGCTCTAACTCAGATACTCTGACCATGTGGTCATTTCCATATTTTCCACAGTTTGGACAGCTGCATCCCTGCCAATCCATTCCAGATCTCTGTTCTTATCTGCTGGAAAATTGAGTGCAGAAATTTGACCCTTTCGATATCAAATGAAACTTATCTGATCTCAATCATTCTTTCAAAATCAAGACAGCCAATTTTCAGCAGAGTCAATCAGTCTGTGGCTGACTGTTTATAACAGCTTAGTAGATTGATGGCTTGAATACAAAGCACTCTAGAGGTCTGGGTTGCTTTACCTTCTGATAGCCAGTTTGAAACACTTGGCAACTTGTCGCCATGGAAATGTCATATTTGAAAGTGAACAGCATTGGCTGAATGGTGGCCTTGAGAGGAGGCAATGATGGGTTATGGCCCAATGATGGCTTTTTCAGTGTTATTTCTGTCCAGAGAACTGAATGGGAGACAGAAGAGGGCAGCGTTTAAAAAAGCAGAAAAGGATATTTGTACAAGCTCAATAGAGGAGAGTTGTGAAAACCTCAATTTCGGAAATTCAGAGTAGGGGCCGACCAATATATCAACTGGCTGATAATGTCAGCTGATATTAATGTCCTGCAGAAAAATACAATATTTACTTGTTTCATGTTGTAACAAACAGACACCTCTGATATGAAGAAAACCATTCACTTTAACAAGACTACTTAAAAGGAAAAGTGACTTCCGTCACTGTAATAAAGGCTAAACTGGTATATTTCAACACAAAACACTATCATGATTAGTATAACAAAAACAACACATCCAGACCTAACCTTTGCCATAGCACTGTAAAAAACACAAGGGTTCCAAAAGTGTTTTTTATGATGCCACAAAAGAACCTCTTTTGATTCCCTAAAAAAACTGAATGTAAATTACTTTTAAGAAGCTTTATTCTCAATAAGAAGAGTGAGTGTGAAAAACCTTTTAAAAGTTTAAGAAACCTCCAACATTACGTGAAGGCTTCAGAAAGAACCCCTAAAACTAGTGTAGAATCTTTACATTTTTAATGTGCATAACATAAAGGTTTAAAGAACCTCACATATTGTAAAGGTTCCATGCCAATGTATGGGTTCTTTCTAGAACTTTTAGATTATGTTAAGGTCCTTAAAGCCTTTTTACACTCAAATCTCTTATCAAAACATGATTCATTTAGGGAACCAACAGAGGTTCTTCTATGAGATTGCTCAAAGAAACCTTAAAGGCACCTTTTCTTTAAAGAGTGTGAGGATAACATACCACAACACATTCCACAAGGTTTCTGTTGATGAAAAATAATCATTAATAAAAAATAAAAGCAGAAACAAACAAAAAACACTAAGAATTTTTGAAAGCTCTTTCTCAACCTATATTTACATTATTTAAGAATTTGTGAGTTTCTGTTGTTAGTCTGAAGTAAGGAAATCTAAGGAAACAAAGGAAATTTTTATGTCTTTAATGCTTCAATTTAAAAAATGTTCGTATCAGTCAAGGTCAGATAGAGAGGTAAAGATGCTTCAGCTTCAACCTCCATTCATTCTCCCTCCACATCTACTTATAACTAACAAGCTGTGTCCACTTTAGAACATCACCCATAGTTCCACAGGTGCACATGTGCCGTGTGTGTGCCCACTATTTCCTTCAATCAGTGTCCCAACACAATTCTCTTCTAAAGTTTCCTGTGAGAGCAACTCCCACATCGCAGCTATGCAGCATTTACCATGCAAGACTGGTTCAGTGCGATGGCGCGCTTCGCTGGGGGACACAGGAAAAAACTACCGAACGACTTCAGGTCATGAAACATTGATGCCCGCATTCTGGCTCCTGGCCATGTGAAATAACAACATTTATCACCACTCCTCCAGCCCACACTGCTCATTTGAAAACACATGCACCATTGCCATTGCTCAGCTGAGCAATAAGCTGGACATGCATTCAACAGCACACAGAAAAATACAATGTTTTTACTATGAACGACTGGGCCTATAAAGTGTCATAGTCTCTGTTTGTGGACAAACAAGGCAAAAATATCCACTAGTATTACCTCTGTACAGCCAAATTATTAAAATGTCTTTTTACATTTTCTAATCTACCATAACAATGATTTCATAGGTGATTATCTGCTGCTTTGTCTCCTTTTCTGTTTTTAAAATTAGCTTTTTTTTTTTTTGCATGCAAGGTTTATTATATTTCCCCATTCTTTTTAGTCATTGCCAATTCCATCTACTAGCTAGATCACATGATGCTACCAAGCTAGGAGGGTGAAGGCTAGCATGAGCTTCCTCCTAATACCATGAAGTATCAGCATATCTTTTCAAACTGCTGCTTGTACACGCTTGGAGGAGAACATTAACTACCAGTTGCTACTATTATGCTAAGAGATGGATGGGGAGGCATCTGACCAACCATGAAGCCAACTATGCACTCTCGGTGTCCTGCCAATGGATTGCTCTTAATTTTGATTCTTAGCTAGACTGCGTACATGTATTTGTGTACTTGAAACAATACCATTCTAATAAAAATATTCTGCTGGTTTCACCACTTGTTTGTGGTTTACAATTAGTGTTTCAGGAATTTGTATTCTTGAATTAAGCAGAAGAGCACAAGTAAAATGTTTCAAATGACATTTTTGAAAGCAAACATAATTTTAGCCTTTTAATTTGAATCCTTTAGGTGTAGTGTGCAAAAGTCAGAGACCACCCTTTATTTATTTAACCCCTTGAAACCGCAGGCTTATACTAAGGCATATTACTGAATAACTACAGGTACTTCAATGCAAACTGGCTAAGCTAATTTTAGGTTATAAAACTGTGTAATAATATTTTGGACCAGCTGGTGGGCACTGGCCATTTAAGATGTTCATTTCCTGAGGACAGTAGACAATACATATATATATATATATATATATATATATATATATATATATATATATATATATATATATATATATATTGTCTATTGTCTATATATATATATATATAGGTATTGGACTATCAAGACCTGGTAGACTGATTTATCACAATCAGATAAATAATACTTCTATTACTATCTAGCACTTCTACTATAGCTGAGAAAATCAAGGTCCATCCCTGCTTCAGATCTGAAAATATCCACAAAGGAAAAAGTACATTATATTTAGTTGTTGAGGCAATTTTCTGTTAAATGCATATTTTCTGCTTTTTTCCTGACAAAAAAGAATAACTTGTATCTGATGTACATCCTAACTGGAAAATAAACAAATAGAAGGGTCTCTGACTATTGCACAGTGCTGTATGTTTAAAAGTACATTTGCTTTTATTGGTTATAAACTGTTTAGTGAAAAGTAATGAAATTTTAATCTAGCTTACCATATAAAATCACTTCTGAGAGATTTGTATACAAATATGTCATAGAAAATCTAGAATATCACGCATCCTGACCAATATGAACATGACCTAATTTGAAGATATCCATAATCAGTGAACACTTGGATGGTAAATTTGATAACCGTTCACAAGGATCCCAACCACATGAGCATAATATCCAATAAGTGAAGAAAGAGGATATTAGAGTGGCTATTATTGATCAGTGTCGATTTCTTATATACAATGTCTGAAGTAGTGGACTCCTCTGCATTGACCGTGCTGGCCTGCATAAAATACTTTTAAAATACATTAAGATTCTTTAAAGGCTATTGATAGACCTAGGAGAGACTGAGCTCCTAGAAGTGTTTTGTATGGTTCACTGCTGTCTGAAGAATTATGCCAGTATCACAATAACAATATCTGAAGAATTTTGGAATTTATGGTCTGTGACAGTGGCACAATAGAGCTCAAAAACATAACTACAAACTTGCAGGTTTAAATTCCTTCATGGTACACCAACTGAAACAGATTAAATATCAGAGAAACAGATGGGTTTTCCTCTTTTAGGTTAGGGCTAAAGAACCCTTCAGGGTCAGGCAAGAACAAGTTTTTTTCGTCGCTTCCAGAGCATCTGGAGAATTTTCTATCAAGAATGTACCCTGACTTAGAAATTATGTCACGCAAAGACATTTCAGCTCTGCCAGCAACATACAAGCCAGCAAGTTAGCAAAATGATGTTTGATGAAGGGTATTTCTAAAGTGAAATTCAAGATGCCACGACCTGAATTTCACAGGTGATTCCTCGTTCTTTAGAGACGCAGCCAGCGTCCCAGCCTAGTTGCCTTCTAGTTGATTAGTGTCATCACCCATGTCCCATCAGGGCTTCTGTCATGAACCTAGAGGGCATAGAGCCCTCCCCCCACAGTGTCAAATTTAGACACCCAAAGGATAGGGAGATCCCTGTGGAGCTGGAGGGTAATCCTATCCTCATCTCATCTAACTACTCACCGCCATCCTTCCTCTCTCTCCTGCATGCTCTCTCTCTCTCTCTTTCATTAGGTTAGAGCACAGGCTGTGTGGTTTAGGTAGGGGGTTGACTATCCCTCACTTTGGCTCCTGCTCTCAGTGATTGAGCTCTGTGGCCTAAATGTCTTCATCATCTCCTGATGGGTTTCCCGCAGGGAGCTGGGGACAGATGGTGGACGATGTGAGGGGTTGGCTTTCACTGTGTGATCCCTGTCTCTCTCTTTCTGTCTCTCGCTCTTTCTCTGTTTTATGCTCTTTTTATTGCTCATAAACTCCAGATGCCACTGTCTCGTGCATCATTTCCCCTAACTTTACATTTCCTCTGCTTTTTCCCATTCCCCTGCTGTTCCTCACGTTATTTTATCTTCATTTCTTCATCAAAACATTCTTCCAATTCCGATGTACCACATTTACCTCAACTACTATTCTAATATCTTCAATAGCTTCAATAACTACTATTCAATAGCTTTACCTACAGCACATCTTGAGTTTCTACTGACTGGTTTCTGTTTGTCATGTCCCAGATAGAGCATTGTTACTTTCATTTAGCAATACTATTAAAATATAATTACTAGTGGTGTCAAAGTTCATGATAGCACAATAAATTATTAACGCCACAATTTATACTATTTTGATCAATTTACTAGCTTTTACCAGCAATTTACTAGTCTGATCCTTCAAACCATCCATAGTTCCAGCCCAAAGCCCTGTTGCCGCAACTCTGCCACCTTGTTCAAATAAAGTATTTATTAACAGTAACATCAATATGGCTGTGCTGTGCAAGTAACAGTGCACTGCTTCAAGTTAGCCAGCTAAGCTGAGAAGATAGCATTCTCCCACTCCCTCGTGCCACATGTACAGCATCCCCACTACACTTTAATTTAAATCAGTGCTGTAACTAGCAAGAACCCACTTCTTTCTTTGACTTTGGCTGCTTGGGAATGCACTAATACTAAAATATGACTGTTTGAGTGCTGTAAAACACATGCCACTTCTGCTGTAGTTGTGTGGAGCAAACATTATTTAACGCTACTAAAACTTGTTAGGATGTTCGGAAATGTGGTTTTGCTCTAGGCCAGTATGTTACATTAAAATTATATCACCAGCACTGGAGGACATTTTTCCAGCAACAGCTTGCAGGAGAACTTCTGATCATTCAATCAGCAACAAACTAACAACAACAGCAAAGCAGAAAGTTACAGTTCTGCTAAAACTCAACGTAACATAGCAGTAAAAGGTACTGGAACATGCAGCCACTATTGTTCTCACTCATGTGAATCTACTCCTGCACAATGAAAAGAATGTTATCCAATTATTAAAAGCAATAAATTCTGATTAAGCTTATTTTGTCCCTTTCTACAATTGTGATAAAATGCTCCGCCTTTTAAATGGAAAAAAATCAAATTTAAGCAAATAAAATGGCAAATCGAACAGCTGTTTAAATATGACTGACGTTTTAAACACAGTATTTGATCATGCATTGGTAGTACTCATTTTCAGCTGACGACAGACTACTGTGCTAAAATGTCTGCATTTTATTTATTTCACTTCATTTTTGAACCTAAAAGTATAAACGTTATATTTCTCTGTTGCTAATCCATTCGGATTTAGTCTAAATTTTTATATTATATTAATGTTTATGTATCATCATGTTTACATTAAAAATAGTAGATATCTGCATTGACGAACAACTCGTATATTAGGGCATCCCTCAACAAAAATGTAGCACCTTTACTTCCAACAGAATTTCTCCTGTTGCAATGAGTGAGAAATAATCAATACCTAAATAACTACTGGGGTTAATATTCTTCATATGCAAAATAATAAACACAATGACTAATGGTTCTCGATGGAGCTGTGAGATTCTGTATGCAACTACTGTATGCAATGCATCTAATCCACCCTGAAGATTTACAATGAAAACTTCCTTCACACAGCCAAGAACAAAACCTCAAAACCCTCAGGTGACATTTTTATTTGCAGCTTTTTCAAAGGCTGTATTAATACCACTCTGTAGTATTACACTGTTCCACAAGTCTGTATTTTATCAATCACTCTTACTATATTTTATGTCAGATTTTAGGGGCTTGTGAGCCATGATGGCAGAGCAGAATTCTCTTCAGCCTCCTTTTTCGCTTATGCAGAATATAGATCTCTTTCTCAAACCTATTTCTCCACCATTCATCAGTCCACTCTCCTCTTCTATTTCTCTGCCTCATCTATCACACCCTCCTCCCTTTCTCCTCCCTCTCTCTCTCTCTCTCTGGGGATTTGGTGCGTGTGTAGGAGCAGAATGAGCATCCTCTGGGAGAGGTGG
Organism: Pygocentrus nattereri; assembly: GCF_015220715.1. Lineage (NCBI taxonomy): Eukaryota > Metazoa > Chordata > Actinopteri > Characiformes > Serrasalmidae > Pygocentrus > Pygocentrus nattereri. Next base: position 44,265,602 of record NC_051211.1, read on the forward strand.
AGGGGTGACGCCAAGCCGAGTAAAGTCAGCAGATTTCACGCAAAGATATGTGGCTTGTCTGGATAATAATATGGATTAAAATTCTGCCAGGCACACACTCGCACATGTGTGCACACACAAACAGTGTACTTTCATCCATTTTCAAACATGCTCTGACAAACCTGACAGTAGGTTATCTCTCCTAGGGATGTTTATGGATACTTGAGTAGTCAGTTAACTGTTCAAGGTGCCAGTATTTAAACAATGAAATCACCAATTGGGTTTATCACAGAAAGGCAAACAATCCATTAAACCACTAATGTGTTTTAATAATACAGTAAAATATGAATAGTTCATTCCTATGTGCTGTTAAGTATTTATGCCTCAAGAAGCCGTTTGTTACAGTGAATTTATCAGTAATCTCAGTAACGCACAGCTGTTCAGATGTTTAATATCTTTCTTAAAATGAGGACAACAATAAATGTGTCAAAATACACATTTATACAAAATTATTTTTAATACTAATCAACTAAAACAACTATTCCGCCAAGAAACCTAGTTCTTTTAGAGAATGTTACTTTTGTCATTTCATGAACTACTGAATTTTTGTCATCTAATAATGAACTTATCGTAATAAAGCACTCCTTAATGCAAAAACCTTGGCTTTATTAGTAGTATTTGCTCACTACTGTGATGACAAGGCTAATTAATGATTAATTAATAATTACTAATTCAGTTAGCATCTCTATTTGATTTCCAAATGTGCACTATTTGGGTGTCCAGAATCTCTTAATGTTTATAGTGTATCGGCCCATTTTCGTGCATTGTTTAGCGAAAATTTTGCATCTTCCCCTGCAATAGAATTTCTCCACTTGGTTCAATGAATGAGAAGTAATTAATACCTAAATACACTCTATTTCCAAAAGTATCTGCTCGTATGCCTTCACACGCATATGAACCTGAGTGACATTCCATTCTTAATCCATAGGGTTTAATATGGTGCCGGCCCACCCTTTGCAGCTATAATAGCTTCAACTGGGTCTTTCCTCAAGGTTTAGGAGTGTGTTTGTGGGAATTTTTGACCATTCTTCCAGAGGCGCACTTGTGAGGTCAGACACTAATGTTGAACAAGAAGGCCTGGCTCGCAGTCTCCACTCTAAGTCATCTAATTCATTCGTTCAATCGGATTGAGGTCAGGACTTGAACCAGTCAAGTTCTTCTACACCAAACTTGCTCATCCATGTCTTTATGGACCTTGCTTTTTACACTGATATGCGCTCATGTTGGAACAGGAAGGGGCTCCCCAAACTATTCCCACAAAGTTGGGAGCATGAAATTGTCCAAAATCGCTTGGTCTACTGAAGCATTAAGAGTTCCTTTCACTGGAACTATGGGGCTGAGCGCAACTCCTGAAAAACAGCACCACACCATAACCCCCCCTCCAAACTTTACACTTGGCACAATGCAGTAAGACAAGTACCGTTCTCTTGGCGAAGCATGATTCGTCACTCCAGAGAACACATCTCCACTGCAGTCCAGTGGTGGCGCTTTACACCACTGCATTTGACGCTTTGCATTGTGCTTGGTGATGTAAGGCTTGGGTGCAGCTGCTCGGCCATGGAAACCCATTCCATGAAGCTCTCTACGCTGTCCTTGAGCTAATCTGAAGGCCACATGAAGTTTGGAGGTCTGTAGCGACTGACTGCAGAAAGTTGTTGACTTATGCGCATTACGTTTCTCAGCATCCGCTGACCCCACGCTGTCATTTTGCATGGCCTACCACTTCATGAACTGCTGTCGTTCCGAAATGTTTCCACTTTGTTATAATATCACTGACAGTTGACTGTGGAATATTTAGTAGAGAGGAAATTTCACAACTGGACTTGCTGCACACATGGCGTTCTATCACGGTACTATGCTGGAATTCACTGAGCTCCTGAGAGCAACCCATTCTTTCATTAATGTTTGTAGAAGCAGTCTACATGCCTAGATGCTTGGTTTTATACACCTGTGGCCATGGAAGTGAATGGAACACCTGAATTCAATGATTTGGATGGGCAAGTGAATACTTTTGGAAATATAGTGTATCTGAGACTTATACTTAATATTCTTTATAAAGTCCAGTCTCAGTTCATATAAGCCCAGTCTAGTCCCAGTCCATTTAAGACCAGTCAAGCCCCAGTCCATTTAAGCACAATCCAATCTCAGTTCATATAAACCCAGTCTAGTCCCAGTCCATTTAAGTCCAGTCCAGTCTCAATCCATTTAAGCTCAGTTTAGCCCCAGTCCACTCCCAGTCCATTTAAGACCACCCCAGTCCCAGTCCATTTAAGCCCAATCTAGCCCCAGTCCAAAATAATACACACAACGACCAAAGATTCTTGATGGAGCTGTGAGTTTCTGGATACAACCATCTAATTCTTCCTGAAGATTCATAGTGAAAACTTCCTTCACACAGCCAAGAACAAAACCTCAGAACCATAATAAAAGACTTTTTTTTAAAAACCTGTACTATCACACTGGTTCCTAAGTCTGTATCTAATTAATCACTCTTACAATATTTTTAATTGTGAAATTTTAGTCAAAATGGACTTATACATCCATTTTATAAATTTAACTTTGCTACTGTGAAGCATGGGAGCCTAACATGAGTGCATTGCCAAGAATACAATGGTAAGGATGTGAGTGCGCAGTGGGCACTGCTGTGGCTTTACTGCTAACTACTCTAATTTATGTAAGATAGATCCAGATACACAGTAAAAATGTATTTCTCGGACAAACTGACAAGTTGGCACATCGTCTAGTGAGAAAATAAGACAAGTCTTCATCAGCATCCAGTGCTGTACAGGATAGCCGTGTTATCAAATTAGCTCATCTGAAGATGCAGCCTCTGTCACCTAAAACATAAACCTCCTGATTTTCTTCAGCTATTTTTGAATAATGTTTTTAAATGTATTTTTTTGCTTGCTGCTATTTTTTGTGTAACACTAGCACTGTTGCCAAACAGGTATGCCTACAGCCCTTTAATGTCATCCATTTTTTGCCTTGTTTCTTCATTCACTGATGTAAACCAATCATCCATTCATTGAATCTTATGGATACTTGAACATCAAAATTAAGCGTAAGGCACATGCACCCTAATCTCTGCAATACCTAATCAGCAACAGATTCTAAACAGCAAATTCTACTACATAATGCACTTTGTAATGTCTCTGATAAGCAGACAGCACAACTATGGTCTATCAGTGCTGATTATAATACACAAGGTTTGCGGTTTGGAATGATGGTGCTGCACCCAAGTAACACTGCCAAATGCAGAGTGAGCTCTTGTGTGGATCTGGCAGTGGCCCCAGTGAGAGAAGATGAGCTTTTGCTGATCAGACAAAACACAAGCAGCTTGTGTCACACACAGACTTGTAACATGCAGGACTACAAGGATGCCTTCTAACCACAAATACACAATTACATAATCACGCAAATAAACCCTTGTAAAGGACTGGGTGTGTATGTACTTCACACCGGCTAGTTCGTGTTGCCACCTGCAGATAAAAACATGTTCACCTTGGCAGACATAGCTGGAGGGTAACCTTGGCAGTCTTGTCTGTTTTTGGTGAGAACTGGACATGTCATCCTAGCATATTGACTTATAGAGAGAAGCATGCCAGGCTTCGGCCCAGCTCTTCTCACAATGACATAAATACAAGCAACTGCTGACCACTGACTACACTACATGATATGGCCACAAATACCAATAGCATCCAACAGTACCATTGCAATTTAGGCACAATACTAACTGGTAAGTTTCCATATTTGTTAGCTACATTAGTCTTGTAAAGTACAAAAATAAAGAAGCACATATTTAAGTTTTTACTGAACTATTATTTTGAGTATGTTTTTTTTTCCTGAATAAAACGGTTACTGGGCACTTTAACTGAAGTGCATACCTTAAAGTTCTATCTTGAGTGCCTACCTAATTTATTTCCACCAATTTTTCAAAGTCATTCAGAGTGGTCTGATGCAAAATGCTCCATTCTTGAGAAACTCAAGACAACTCAAGTCAACTGTTCACAGTGGTAGGAACTGGATGTCTAAATCATTTACTGCCTCTAAAATCTACCTCAGAGGACGTTACCAGCAGTGGTTACGAACATGATAGTTCTGAGCCATGATTTTGAGTTACATTGTTTTTTTATCCATTAATGCTGCCCAGGTACATACACAGCATTGTTAGGCAAGACTGTACGCAAAGAAAGCTTATATTTTCAGGTTTATCACTATCTTACCAACATCAACATTACATATTAAAACTCAAATGCGTAGGGTAACTGGTCATATTAGATAGTAAACAGAATGGCTATTTTTGTATTAATGACATTGTGGCCACCACTGCAAACCATGAAATTACAGCCACCACTGAAAGGAAATCTGTAAGAAGTCTGTAAATGTCTCTGTAATTGACAATTTCACATCAAACAACTCTGAATTACTTTGTTACTGAAATTTTGAAAAATCGGTGGAATTCACCTTTAAACTGACCTCATGTTTTAAAGAGGAATTGCACAAATTTTTCAAAATTGTTGTATAATTGTTGTGAATTGCTCCACTCTAGAGAAACCTACTAGATCTGACATACTCACAATTGTGCTGAGAAAAACCAGACACCCACCTCTAAAAATACTGTTTTTGTTGTTGTTGACATGAAATACAGATGAATATTCTGCCTGATGTCTAAAACAATCTTTCTTTTGAGAGAAGGTAATGGCCTAAAACTCCTGGTTCCTATCACTGCCGCTGTGAGGAAGTCTCTTTCTTCTTTTAGAGAAAGTTTCTTTTAGTTTCTCCAGATCAAATAATTTCACATCAAAGCATGCTGTATGACTTTGTTTACATCTCAACCACAGAACTGTGCAGAAATTTTTAAAAAAGGGTGAAATTCTACTTTCACTTTAAGTGTAGGATGAAAATGAATAGGGAATTAAACAACAATAACTGAAATAAAAATACTGCACAAATTGGGTGTCTCTTTAATTTCAATCCATTAACTTACAAGAACTAGCATAAAACCATTAGCCCAGTGGCTAACTAACTCTACAGCAACAATGGAAATTCAATTTAAACAGTGTTGACAAGTTGAAGAAAACACACTTAGACAGGTGTTCCTTACCTAAGATGCAACACGCTTATCTGAGTGAAATCTAACCCTTGAGAGATAATCCTGAGGAAATAACATAAGTTGGTTTATGCAGTCAGGCTCAGGTAGCAGCTCAGAAGGCCCAGAGAGCCATGAGCTCTGGCAAGGGAAGTTAATATCAACTTTGAGTGCCCGAGCTAAAACAAACACTGCTTATACAACCTGCATTAGAATGTTCACTAAAGCACCAAACAAAAACATGGCCAAGACCAAAGAAGGCACTGGCGTAACTATGTTTTGAAATGTGCTGGGACAAGAATCAGGCCCAGGCGGCAAAAGCATGTGCACATTACATGAGCTAGGCTGTGTAAGATAATGTTTCGTGTTCTGTCACATTAAGCTTCAACTGTAACATAGCTAATAGATAAATAAGAACTTCTTCTGTACTATGCTGAATATTTAACCTGTTACTAAGTGCTACTCTTGTTTATTAGTGTACTTTGTAGCCACACAGAGTGGTATATGTCAGTTTACAGGGCCCATATCATGGATTGGTCCTCACTTTTTTTAAATAAAAGACTTGGACATTGACACACTCCATACAGTCCACACATGGAAATTAAGCTGAAAAAAAAAACAGCCCATTCTGTGATGTCACAAAAAACAAAGCATTTAGATTTCTACCTCTGTTCATCCTGTAGCTCCGCTCATTCACACTAAAGTGTTTCTGAGTGAGGCGGCCAATCAGAACAGAGATTATTTACATATATCAGTCTTAAAGGCACAGCAACAAAAAACAGCCTGTTTAATTCCAAAGGACAAAGGTAAAGGAAGAATAAGGTGTGACTGTTTTGGTCATAAACCCACACACAACTCATAACTGGACCTCGGGGCGGGTAAGAGGCTAAGATGCTAGGTACGTGTAAGATATGGGCCCTTTAATGAGGACACCTAGTGACGTTCTTAGAAGTATTATAGAGGGTTTCTGTTGGCAGGAGCAAAATCGAGCATTTTCACACACACACACACACACACACACACACACACACACACACACACACACACACACACACACACACACCTCCCCATAGCGTTGCGCACTACAAGAACAGCCAACCGCTACTGCGCTCTGTGATTCCCGGGCAAAGCGCCACCACAGCCAGCCTCACCTTTCCGAATTAGGTCCTCGATGTCCTGGTCGAAGCCGAGGCGGTGGCACTTGCTCCACAGGCCCATGTTGGTGGAGTTGTACTGCCGGCTACACTCGTCCGCCGCGCTCATGGCGAACAGCTGGCGCCGGTTGCGCGCGAGCAGCAGTCTCTCCTCCCAGCGGTCGAGGCGCGCGCGGCCGCCGGCGGAGGCGCGCAGCGGCAGGCTGTTATTGGGGATGTAGATGAAACCCGGGTCCTTGCGGCGGCTCGCGAAGCTGCGGCAGCGCTCGCGGTAGCGCCGCGCGTCCGTCTCGTACCAGTGGTCGGAGCACACGGCCACGGCCAGCATACCCAGCGCGCACAGGGACAGCGAGAGGCCGGCGTAGAGCAGCAGCTTCCCGGCAGCCATCCTCCTCTTCCACCTCCACCTCCTCTTCCTCCTCACACACACGCGCGCGCGCAAACACACAAATGTACGCGCGCACCTCGGACGGGGCTCCTCGGGCGTGCACGCGCGTCCGCGCGTTCAGCTTACATCACCTCGCGAGAGCATCGCCCGGGGGTGGGGGGAGGGGGGGGCTGGGATGGGGAGGAGGGGGAGGAAGGGGGGGCAAAAGAACGCTGACAGCGGGGGTGGGGATGGGGGGCGTGAGGCTGGGGTGTAAGGAGTCAGGGGTAAATGGCCGTGGAAAAAGAAGATACCTATAGTATCCCGGCTCTAACGTGCATCCGCCGCTCTGTCCGCTGTAGTTACCGTGAATGAAACGAGACACACAGGCGTCCTCGGTTCAAACCTTTGGGAGGAAAGAGGGGAAAAAAACAAAAGACACGTTACGATCTGAACCTTCTCACCAGAACTGTGTTGGCTGCTACACCTAAGTGAATACAAACGATGCAGCAGTCGCAGTTTAAGCCTACAAATTAAGAAGATCGTAATGGCGCTTTGGCCGTGACGTCCAAGAGCAAATACAACAAAACGGGCTCAGAGAGCATTAATGGGAAGATGCTAGGGTCTGAATAAGCAGCCACCCCACCCCTTCATCCCTTCGGATCTCCATGACCCACACTGGCTCATAACATATATTTACTACAGCAGCTTTACTGTGTCTGCTCTAATCATGTAGACTAAGACGAATAGAACTGGCAGGATTATTAACAGTGTGTAAAGATCAATGAAGTAAATGATGATGATGGTAAAGGAATGCCTCAGCTTAAGCACAGCTTTCCCCCTCAAACGCCTTTTTAACGCTCAAACGCTCCAGTGTTTCGGTTCGTACTCACCGTGCAGTAATAGTGCTGATCTTCGGGCTCTGTTAGCCCAGACTCAGGCCGTTTTCCTGCTGCTCTGCCGGTCCTGAGCGAGTGCTGCTGCTGCTGCTGCTGCTGCTGTGGTGGCCATAGCGTAGAGCTGGAGCGGAATCGAAGACAGGCTCAGCGCGCAAAGCTGAATTACAGCTAGAGTCTCCAGCGCCACACACAACTAAAACTAGATGCTCGCCCCAAGCAGCCTGTTTGAGAGGCTGGGGAAAAAAGAGCCTCACATCAGGAGGTGGATGCTGCAGAGCCCACGGCCAGGCTCAAATATGGCCTCAACATTTCTCTCTGCATGTTTCAGGCTCCAGAAAATACAGCGGTGATGTCATGCTGTCAATGGGAGACGTTCATTGTTTATTAAAGCACCTTCTTAAAGGGCCAGTGCTATTTTTTTTTCTTTTTTTTTGTGCTGGTTGTGTGTAGGTGCACTGATATATGAAGCAAGTCAACGAATTAGTTCAAACTGTTATATCATTAAATAGATACATAAATGAATGAATAAATACATAAATAAATATTCGGATCTTAGTTATTTACAAGGATTGTGTTGGTCTATTTAAACACAGTGTATTGATTAAGATAGTACTAAGCTAAATAGATACAAAATCATCATTCATAGGGTACTTTCTATTGGGAGGTGTCTGTCCCAAACTCCCAAACCCCTGCACTTTAAAAAATAATAGCATATGTCATTTTTTTAAAAGATCTTTTTGATTCCCTTTAAAGTGAAGCTGAAATATTTAGTTTTATCATGAGTTTTACTTTTAAATGAAATTTTTAAAAATGCTGTCCCACGTTTTCATGTCACTACCGTAACTCAGAGTTTTAGTCTGTAGGCAGAGGCTTACTTTAGCCACGGTCCTGCATTTTAGAGCAGGAAGTGAGGCTGCATCCCTGTCCCTCATGGCCACATGGTTAGCAGTTAGACCTCTTTGTTTTCAAGAAAATGTGTCCCAAATTCTGAAAATGAGTGTGTAACATTGAGAATTGTCACTAATGAAACATACATTTTCTCTAGCTTTGTAACTAAAATTGTCATTACAACTGATACGTTTATGGATTTTTGCATATACATTGACATTTTTAACATAATGCATAGAAAATTTTCACATACTAAATGCTTGCCAAAAGTAATGAGCTAATGTAATTTATGAAAAATATTTTGGTTAAAAATACCAGACATTTTCACAAAAAATGACTAAAAAGTTGGCAGCCAAAAACACCTTTAGTTGCAGAAGCACCTAAAAACAAAGCAGCCTGTCACTGTAATTAAGACGCCGTTCTCTTTCCTGGTCATGTATCAGCTTCTGTTCACACATGAGCCCTCCTGGTAATCTCAAAGGAACCGCACTCGGCCTTGTGCAAGTAAACAGCCGCTTCAGTGTTATTGGGGTTTAAAATCCACACATACTTACACTTCTTCCTATTCTGTTACTATATTAACACATTCAAGTGCATGAAATAGGTGTTGAATTTGTATGATTATAATGTGTTAAATTATGTAATCTGATCAATCTGCAACATATTTTATTCATGTTGCCCCAATACACAAAATTGGATTATGTAAATGTAAAGCAAACTTTAAGAAGCAGCAAACGATAAGAAAGAAACTAGGGGGTATATCAGTGATACATTTTTAAATTTTGATACACTTTTGAATACTGATATGTGTTCAATACTGTATTGAAACTGTTACATTTATAGTGATGGAGTGGAGGCTTCTTTCATTCTTTAAGGGTTTATTTATTTGCTTATTTATTTGTTTATTTAGATTTTTCTTCTCTGGTCACGTCTCCCATCAGGGTCAAAAATTGTAGCTTCATGCTTGGATAGCTTTCTTCAAACAGCTAGTGTCTCTATTATAACATATGGTTAATCTGTAGTGATATGATATGACTACACCAATCCTGTTCCCTAGAATCAGCCTGTTATACAGAATTGTTGTACTGTCCACAGCCTGCAGTGAGGAGTGAGTCGCTGAATAATTGATGAAACTAGCAGCTGTCTGTCAGACAGTATTGAAACGGTGAGTCACAGAAGCTGTGGGGTGGGGCAGGTTCAGGTATTATAGGACATCAGGTTATATGGGGCGAGATGTCAGCCATTATAAGACAATGCTGGGTACACTATACACCATATTATGCTTGTACATTATTCAAATGTGTCAGTGTGTTGTGCATGAATAAATTATGTTACATCAACATCGACTTAAAATTTAAAGTCAACTTCAGATCAGTGAACACAATACATCGTGTACTCTGCCTGGGAGAGGGTTATCCTTGGAGCCAGGCCTGAGGGTATTGTTTGTCGGGTAAGGTTCAGCATGGGGGGGCCGGTGCAGTCCCTTATAGGCTATGGGACATTGCCGGGAGGTTTTTGACAGCATGCATCCCTGCAGCGGAAACTGGGTGAGAGGAGCCAGGAAACTGGGTGGGAGGAGCCAGGAAACTGGGTGGGAGGAGCCAGAGCTTGTGCAGGAGGTTGAGAAGTAGTTGGGCTCAACTCCATTCACAGTGTTGGCTCTGGAACCAAACTTCTTGATAGGGTTTGTCCCTCTCTTACTCAGGAGTGAGAGGTGTCGGGTGGGTGTGAGGATGCTCACAAACCCCCGGCTGGCTGCTGTGCAATTGGAGTTTGTCCCAGTGGATGAGAGCATTGCCTTAATGCTAATTAAAATTATAGGAAAGAAAATTCTGATTGCTGTGTGTATGTATGCACAAACAACATTTAGGAGTATTCTGCCTTTTTGGAGCAAGTGGGTGGGGTTCTGGAAGGGCCCCACCTACAGATGCCATAGCCTTGGTGGGAGATTTCAATGCTCACATTGGTAATGACTGCAGAACCTTGGGGGGGTGGGAGGGGGTAACCTGGGGGGTGAACTGTTATTGGACTTCTGTGCCATGGATTGTTCATAATGAACACAAAGTTCACATCAAGATTACATGATACCAGAGGTCCTCAGGTCAATGGTCACTAATTAACTTTGTTGTCATCTCAGCTGACTTGGGACCATATGTTCTGGGTACTCAGCTTTCAACCGATCACCATCTGGTGGTAAGTTGGATCAGATGATAGGCAAGACTGGGAGTCAGACCTAGTAGGCCCAAGCAAACAGTGAGGGTGTGCTGGGAACCACTGGCAGAGGCCCCTGTTTGGAATTAATTTCATTTCCACCTCCAGAAAAACTTTTCTCATGCACCAGAGGAGGCAGAGGACATGGAGTCTGAATGGATCCTCTTCAAAACCTCCATCATGGAAGCAGCCAGGCGTAGCTGTGTCCAAAAGCTTGATGGTACTTGTCAGGGTGGAAACCCCTGGTGGACACCAGTGGTGAGGGAGGCCATCAAGCTGAAAAAGGAGATCTTTAGGGACTGGTTGGCCCTGAGGATTCCGACTCGGCAGACAGGTCCCTACAGGAAAAAAGCAAGAAGCAAAGTTAAGAACATGGGAGGAGTTTGGAGAAACCATGGAAAAAGACTTTGATTGGCTTCAGGGAGGTTCTGGACAACTGTCTGGTGACTCGGGAGCAGTCAGAGTGGTGCACTTTGAGTAACCCCTAAACCTGAGAGACATGCCTCCCTCCTGGGACACAGGGCCAAAGGCTTCTGGGGTGTCAGACTCCATTTGCCTGGTGGAGGTCACTGAGGTAGTTGATAAGCTGCATGTGGATGAGATTTGCCAAAAAATGCATAAGGCTCTGAATGTCGTGTGGACATCAGGAACAGTACAGTTGGACTGGCAGACCAGGCTGGTGGTCCCTATTTTTAAGAAAGGGGACTGGAGATTGCGCACTAATTACGGGGATATCACATTGCTCAGCTTACCTGGGAAAGTTTATTCCAAGGTGCTCGAAAGGAGACTGACCAATAGTCAACCTTTCACTGAGGAGGAACAATGTAGATTCTGTCCTGGCTGTGAAATAATGGGCCAGTTTTTCACCCTTATGTGGATTGATGAGGGAGTTTGCCAACCCAGTCTACATGTGTTTTGTGGACTGGGAGAATGCTTACAACTGTGTTCCCTGAGATATTTTATGGAGTGAGAGCTGTGTCTGTATACTCAGCATTAAGTCATGTTCATTCATTGTGGGTGTTGGACTCTTCCAAGGTTGTACCTTGTCACGATATTTATGGACAGTGTATCAAGGTGTAGTTGAGGTCAGAAGGGCATTTATTGTAGAGGCCAGGAGGTGGGAGCTGAGCCATAAGGTTAAGCTCTCTGTTTACCAGTCAGTCTATTTATGCTAGTGTTACATATTATGTGACAGTACGTTAGGTGTGTTAGGTATTATGAGACAGTGTGTTAGGTGTGTTAGTTATTACGGGATGTTGTGTTATGTGGGTAGGTATTATGGGAAAGCATGTGTTATATGTGTTAGGTATTATGGCACAGTGTGTTAGGTGTATTATTTATTACAGAACAGTGTGTTAGCTGCATTAGGTATTATAGGGCAGTGTGTTAGGTATTATTGGGCATTGCTGTATTGTGGGACAGCGTGTGTCAGGTATGTTAGGTATTATGGGACAGTGTGTTTTGAGATAGACCCTTTTCATAAATCAGTGTAGTTATAGTTTTTTTCCATATTTTAATATTTGAATTCCCTTCTTAACCTACAGTTAAGAAGAGAATTCAAATATAGCTCTCATTGTGTTCTATTATCAAAGCAGTGAAAGAAGAGTCTTCTGTAATTTGTTGTGCAGTGTGTTTCTGTTTACAACCATCAAGAAACATCTGTGAGACAACATGTGGTTGAGAGTAATAGCACAGTTGTTTTCAGTTTGTTTCACATCTTATTTCAAATGCTGTAAGTCATAATTGCAGATGGCCAGTGTTTTCAAGTTGCCTGAACAATTCTTTAATCACTTCTCATTACCATTAGAAACTGTATGGTGGCTTTAATGTTTGGTGATAAAACATATAACATGTATGCAATTTACGTAACGTAGACCGTGGGTGTCCAGTCTTATCTACAAAGGGCCTGTGTACATACCCAGCTAAACCTAATCATGATTAATGCAAAACAAATTATTGACAGATTGCATTATGCACAGATTATATATGGGTATCTTATGTGACCACTTTTTGTCATTCATCTTTGGAGAACTGTCCTTCTAAAAACTACAAAGACCTTTGTGGTTATAAAGGGTCTTTCATTTTCTAATTCTCTAATTAATTTTTACATGTCCATTTTCCAACCTTTCTTTATCCCTTGGAATAAAGAGGCTTTTGTTACTGTGCTGTTAAAATGGATTATGTAAATGAGTTCACTTTTGATTGGCTGCCCTATATTGCACCTTATTCAAAAAGCAGTCCAGGCTGAAACACTGCTGAGAACATCAATTAATGGGTGGAGCTAAACTGTTGCAAAGACGGTCAAATCAAAACAGCTCTTTTAGCAGTTTAGTTTCCATATTTGGACTGTGTGGACATTGTTTACACATCACATTAAAGGGCACAGATCATGGAAAAACGTTCCCTCAGAAAAATCTGATGTAGTACCAAATATGGTTAAAGTTTTAAAATGTCATTCCCCAGTTAATGCAATCTGTATATGCAAAGTAAGCTGCAAAAACAGTGTGTTTGGAAATAATTATTTTTGTGATGTCACAAAAACTAACACATTTACATATATTCCCCTATTCAGACCACAGCAGTTCGGCTCCTCCTGCTAAGGGCATGATAAGCAGTGTTTCAGCCTTTTTATTCACTGCTTTGCAAATTAGTCACAGTGCATTTACTGTTCTTAAAGGCATAGTAACAAAACTTCATTCTAAGAGATGAAGAAAGGTTGGAAAATTGTAATGGATAAATGAATTATGATTGTTTTTGCTATATAAAACCACATAAATGGCAAGAGGATCTCAAGAGGAAAAAGTATATTACATGGAGCATATAGGACATGTACGGAGCCCCGCTGATGACAACCTGTATAAATAAAAATAATGTGTGGGAACGAGATTACGGCTTACTAAGTCATGGCCACGCATTAGGATCTCATTCCCATGCTTTACTAAGTCATTGCCATGACTTAATTATCTAATTCCCACACCTTTCTAAGTCGTGGCCACGCATTATTTTTATTTATACAGGATGTCACCAGCGGGGCTCCATAGACATAGACCCTTTAAATTGTTTTTTTTTAAAGCATGTGTTTCTATGATAGGGGCCCGAATCATTCTAACAGGGATTTTAACAGCGAATAACCGCTTGCGATACCTTTAGTTTGGTCCCAGATTAGTCCTCATCCATGTCCGTGAAACCAGCACAGTCATGTAAAAAGGCCATGACAGTGGCTGGTTATGTATTTGTCCTTTTATCCTCTCACAGAGGAGAGGCCAAACTGACTGCACTTGACTTTAAATCAGGACCTAGTCGCTGCCTTTGTTTTCCCCACCTCGCAGACATTCTCAGGAGAGCCATAGTGTCAGAATGACATGGCAGAGCAGCTGAAACAATAGAATATCTGTGTTTTAGGGAGATTGGAAAAGTAGCAGCGTATTTAATGTGGAAGTCAAAACGCAGCATTCGCATAATCTCTGCCTTGAGGGAGTGAATAAAAGTGGCTTCAATAGTTCTCTCCACTCCTGAATGGCTTGTATTTTGCCACTTTAAGCTGAATTTTGACTATGCAACAGTAATTTTCCCCAGGACAGTGTGAATGACAGCTTGACAACTGGATTGTAATTATATTTCAGGCAAGGCTGGAACTTTGCAGCACTCTGGGACACCAGACAATGTAATCTGAAAATGCAGCAGATAGACCAGAGCAATTTGTCTTGCGCTATGTGAGGATGCGTTATCTTGGATGTTTTTTTTTTTTTTTTTTTGGGTTCCCAGAATTGCGTTAATAGATACATCCTCTGTGAGAGAAGGAGAGTCGTGACTTTCATACTAATGTGGAGAGCCGTCTATCACGTTATTTATTTATTATTTATTTTAGGCTGATCTTGATTTCAAGAGCAGATCTCCATCTAGTGGACAAACAAACACATGACAAATCGATGTGGTTTTATTTTTAAACACTCAGAGCTGAACGCTCAGTACTACTGCGCTGTGTCTACTGCAGAACCATGGACTACTCTCCTATCATCATCTGGAATTCTAAGAGTTAAATATATATGTATATATGAATATATGTACACACACACAAACACAAACACACACACATGCACAGTACTGTGCGAAGGTCTCAGGCACCCAAGAAACATTTTCAAAATCTATTTGTTTGCTGAGAAAAGTGTTATATTTATTATATTTGAATAAAGTGTTATAAGTATTATATTTGAATAAACAATCTATACAATATTAATAATAATATATATATATATATAATTAATAATCTCACTGTTGTCAGAAGAAAACCTTGTATCTCCAAAATGGAGAAGGAAAAAACACGCTTTAGTTTTAATGAAAGTCAATGGAACCAGATTTTTTTTTTTCAAATCATTTTAGGTCATTTATTTCAGTCCATTCATCATGAAATTTACATGTAACGTAAAGGGTAACGTGTATTTTCAAAAACAGACATACAAGGTCTTCTTCCGACAACAGCGATATATTATTATATCCCAGTATTATATGTAGTTAAAAAGCAGCTCCTAGTTTGACCAATCAGTGCTTCAGTAAATTGAGCTCATGATGTAATTGATGATATTAACAAGTATCTGTGGTGGCTGTGAAGGTGTCAAGGAAAAATATGGACCCAAGAAATTCTTGTTACTGTTTATTGTTTTTCTGTTTATTTGAATTCTGAATATGACTTTATTCTAATGTATATTCTGACAAACTCACTGAGGTAAATTGTTTAAAAATTTGCTTAGATGCCTAAGACTTTCACACAGTACTGTATATGTTCATGTACATATACCATATGCACAAATGTATTGGGACACCCCTCGTAATTACTGAGTTCAGGTGTTTCAGCCACACTCGTGGCTAACAGGTATATAAAATTAAGCACATGCAGTCTCAATAGACAAACGCTGGCAGTAGAATGGGTCGGACTGATGAGCGCACTGACTTTAAACATGGTACGTTCAGAGGATCCCACCTCTGCTGCAATTTCTTTGTAAAGTTTGTCAACTGTAAGTGCTGTTATTGTGAAATAGAAGCATCTAGGACCAACAACAGCTCAGCCACTGACCACTGACCACACAAGCGACTGACCATGCAAACTCACAGAGTGGGGTGGATGCCTGTCCTCTGTTGAATCTTTAACTAATGAGTTCCAAAACGCAGCTAGAAGCAACATCAGCAAAAAAAACTGCATGTTAGGATCTTCACAAAACAGGTTTCCACGCACAGCTACACACAAACCTTAGATCAAAATGCATTGTGCCAGATGATGGGGGGAGTGGGGTAGAACCGGCTGCCACTGGACTCTGGTGCAGTGGAAATGCATCCTGTGGAGTGACGAATCACGCTTCTCTATCTGGCAGTCTGATGGATGAGTCTGGGCTTGGCGAATGCCAGGAGAACGTTACCTGCCTGACTGCATTGTGCCAACTGTAAAGTTTGGTGGAGGGGGGATGATGCTATGGGGTTGTTGTCCAGGGGTTGGTCTAGGCCCCTTAGTTCCAGTGAAGGGAAATCTTAAGGCTTCAGCATATCAAGATATTCTGGACAATTGTTAGGGGAAGGCCTTTTTGTGTTCCAACATGACTGAGCCCCAGCGCACAAATCAAGGTCAATAAGTGCATGACTTGGTAAGTTTGGTGTGGAAGAACATGACAGGCCTGCACAGAGCCCTGACCTCAACCCCATCCAACACCTTTGTGATGAACTAGAACATTTTGGGACTAATTGGGACTAACTTTGGGATTAATTCAGTCTAGTCCTAAGTTTGAAAAAGAGGGAAAAAAACAGAGAAAAACATATTCATACATATTTCCTCTCTGTGTGGAGTTTGCATGTTCTCCCCGTGTCTGCGTGGGTTTCCTCCGGGTTCTCCGGGTTCCTCCCACAGTCCAAAGACATGCAGTCAGGCCGACTGGACATGCTACATTGCCCCTAGGTGTGAGTGTGTGAGTGACTGTCTGTGTCTGTCTGTCTGCCCTGCGATGGACTGGCGACCTGTCCAGGGTGTATCCTGCCTTCCACCCGAAGACTGCTGGGATAGGCTCCAGCACCCCCGTGACCCTGAAGGAGAAGCGGCTTAGAAAATGGATGGATGGATGGATGGATCTCAGTTCTGCAATAGTGTGGTCGTATATGTGGAGTTCAGTAAAAACAGTGCCCCTCTTTCAGGATTGTAATCTTTTCTGTTTTCTTTCCTTATCTTTCATTTGGAAGCAGTGTGTGTCCCCTCCCCCCAGTTTGGATATGTGATTCAAGTGTAAAATGTATTCTCTTATACTGAAAATCATTTTAAATTTGGAAAAAAAAAAAAGTAAAAATAAATAACATTTAAATATCACATTTTTGTCAAAAATAATTTTGTCACAAATACTTTAGTTTTTCGCATTGCAGCAGTTAAGTTTTTATGATGAAAAAGAATTATTTTGATTTACTTATTTGCTTTGTTAAATATTCCTACTTGTACATCTGATGTTGTTCTTTTTTGTTCTACCGGTTTCTCTTCTCTGTAAATAAGACTTTAATTACACAAGTCATTCAAACTAAGTTGTATTTCAATAAAAATATAGAATTCTGCACCTAGAAATTTTAGAAATACTGAGCATTTCATTCACAAACATCAGTTCAATTATGATGTCATGACAGTTTCTATCACGTCCTATTTGTATTACAGTTTAAACGTGTAATGCAAGAAATCCAGGAAACTCGTGAAATCATTTAGACTCTCCATGATGAACGCAGTGTTAAAATCACCAAAATCACTAAACAGAAAATGTCTGCATAACTGAATCTGCTGAAAATGAGGGTAGATGCTATGAAGATAATGCTCATAATGCTTCATAATGGTCATCCTAACTGGACAATAATACCACCTCAACCACAGTGAGATTACTGGAAACCTCTCGCTAACACCTGCGTTTTAGAACCATTAGATTAATGGCTACCATTACAGACATTGTGGTCCCATTAGGAAACCTGCAGATGCACCTGGAACACCTGTAAAACCGTTATAATCCTTTACACTGTGATATCAGGAGAATACAGAATACTATTAATAACTACTGGACACCACAAGAATTCAGTCCCATTTACTGTCGCCGTACCTGACAGAAAATAAATAACATATGCTAAAATAACATAAAGGCAGATATTTGTTTGCTAATTTGTTTTTTATTTATGGTTATAACCACTTTTTGTCATAAAAAAGGCGCTTTAACCCTTAAACGTTTGCTGAAAGTGAAAAAACAGAGCTCTTCGAACCAACGCAGCACCATCCTTCAGAAACTGTTTAAGCACACGGAGCCAATTCAAAGACGTACCGTTTTGGAAAAGATCTTTTGAAAGCTAGAGGGCAAGGTTAGGCGATTTACTATCAAAGACTTAGGCTGACTATCAAAGACAATATGCGAATAAATCGCCTATCAAAATATATTAAAACATTATACGAAGCACTTCCGAGGATTAAAACACGCAGTCACGAACCAAGAACGCCCACATGCTAAGATTTAGCGGAAGACAGTAGCTTATCTAGTTACAACATGCGATTATCTTTGGCCAGGTCCTTAACGCTCACAATAATAAATATATTTGCAAAAGGCTTTTTTATTTGTTCTAGTAGTCATGATAACTTTTATCTGATACATAATTTACTAAAATACTACCTTTAAAATGAAAAATAATGCAAGTTGTTGGGATTTTAGAGAATTTTGTCGACATTAGGCAAAAAGACAAGGAAACTGCTCCGTCACCAGTTCACCAATCAGGAGCGCTCCCTGGCGCATGCGTCGTTTCTCTTGTTTTCACACGCGTGATGGTTTAGCGTCTGGTTACACGTAAAGCGATTTGAGTAGACAGTAAGTCTCATGTTTGAATGTAGCGGATGTGTTTACACGGTATTATGGCTTCGTTATAAAACTGCAAAATCATTATAAAACCGTGCTTTGTTATCGGAGAGGTTCCTCCGGGAGTTCAGTGAACGGTGAGCCATTTTGTCTTTCAGAAAGCCGACTCTGTCTCGGTGACCGCGGTGACCACAGTAAATGTTGTCCGGCTTCAGTTCACGTCATAGTTGTTTGATGCGAAACGACGCAAGAGTGTGTGCTCCTGTGGTCAGTGAGTGGACTGTGATTGTGCAAACTAACCCATCCGTCTTGTCCTTGCGCAGTCATGTCCGGTTTGTCCAGTTACGCGGTGCGCATGGCGCGTCTTAGTGCGCGCATCTTTGGAGATGTGGTGCGCTCCACGGATTCCAAGTCCATGAAGGTGGTGCAGTTGTTCAAGGAGCCGCCCATGGCCCAGAGGAAAGAGGTGTACGACTGGTACCCCCAGCACAAGATCTATTACTCCCTGACCCAGAGGCTCCGGTACATGGGGCTCTTTAGGTAAGCGGTGCCACACAGAGCTGCGGTGCGTGGTGTTGGTGTAGGTCAGTCAGTGTTCACCACCCTTGCTTCTGGAGGCCCACTGTCCTTAAAAAAAAACTCCACCTGTTTTTCAAAATTTCTGCGTAATTAAACGGTTAACATGCCAACAGAGTCATTCAGAGTGGTTTGGTGGGTATTGCGTCACAACTGTTCAAAGTGATGGTGATAAAAACCAGACATCTAAAAAGTTAAATACCTCTAAAACTTATAACGTCAAATGATTATGAGTACAGTCACTGGGGCCTCATGACTGAGACATTGTTTTAGTTTTATGATAATATTTTTGGTTTACAATGTATTTTAATCAATGTATTTGAATAATCCGTGCATGGAGGACACAAGAAGGGTAGTCTGAGGCAAAATAGTCCCCAAAGAAAACTTATGTTTTCACGTTTGCCACTATTTTGATGTTCCCGGAGAGCTGTAGTGCAGCATAGTTTGGTAGTTTCCCTTCTCAAATGCATCTGCATCAGCCTGACAATAACAGCTGAGTTACATCAGGTGTATCTGAGCAGAGAGGTCACCAAACGGTGCTGGACACTGGCCCTCCAGGACCAGAATCGTGCACACCTGTTTTAGGCACATTAAACACTTTGGATGTCTGGTTCCTGTTTCACATGGCATTTCGCACCAGACCACTCTGAATTAATGATACAGGGAGATTCACTCGAAAGAGGCCCCGAGTATTCTGCTGTAACTCCCATTAGGACGAAGCAGTGTGAACTAAAAAACATGCACTACGTAGCTTGATGTGTGTAATCGGTTGCGTTACATGTGATGCTGGAAGTGATCTCAGTTTTCTACTAGACACATGAAGGGGTACCGGGGTCTGCACCCGGAAACGAATGTTAAACGTTGCGATGGCTGTCCAGCGCCTACCTCATCACTCCGACACTGAGACATCCCAGCTTGTTCAAAGCTCCATATACTGAGGAGCACATTGCACGTTGTTTCGTTCAGATTGATTCATGCTAGAGAGAGTTATTACAAAGCCACAGTATTATTTACTTCTTAACTATTAAATTTACAAATTGTGAAAAACTGGTGAATTCTCCTTTAATGCAGGTGTGCTGAGAACATGCACATGTGCAGAACAGTGGGCCTCGGGCCAGGTTTGGGACACACTGGTGTAGGTGAGTGATGGTCTGACTGATGTGTTCATGTTGGTGTAGAGACGAACACGAGGACTTCAAGGAGGAAATGCGTCGTCTCAGGAAGCTGCGTGGTAAAGGAAAGCCCAAGAAAGGAGAAGGGAAGAGAGCCACGAAGAAGAAGTAGACAAGAAGACACTCTGCACCTGGACCTGTTTGTGGGAGCATGCTTGAGGACCTATAAAGATGAGTTCCTGCATATAAATATGGATCAGAGGATGTTCGTTTGGAACATAGTGACCTCCACCAAGCTGTCGATGGAATGTGCAAAACTCAACGACTGTGTTCAGTTATCCTTGTTGTGGGTGTTTAAAAATATTTTCTCTTTGAATTAAATATTCGTTTTTATTTAAGTCTGTCTTTGGGAGTTCATTTGATGTTGATCGGTGGGAAGCAGTGTCCCAAATTTCTCAAAATGTAACTGGCATACTTCCTGTCAGTGCCTTGGGGTTGTGTTAATACTAACAGTCTTTGTACTCTGTTCCACGGTGTGCACTTTAAAACTCATCCTGTTTTAATTTCACACCACTGAAGGTGATGAGATACTGTACAATTAGAGATGGCATGTCTGTGTCCATGCAATCCATCCAATGCAATTAGAAAATGCTTGATCAGACAAAAGTGCTGCCAGATCACTTAACAGGAGCATCTAAGTGTAGGTTAAGTGCTTCAATTTAAAATAATTTTTTAAAGAACATTTGGAAGTATTTACAAAGTCATGTGAGGCCAGATCATAAATTATTTAATTTTTCTCCATGAGGTCCAGTAATGATGCTTGTGAGGTTTTATGTACCAAGATCAGCCATAAATCATTTTTACACAATTGCTTTTCAGCTTCTCTTTATCAATTAGAATTAAACAAGCTGTCTTTTGTTATGTTGCCTTTAAGACCAATATATGTAAATTAGTTGTGTTCTGACTGGCTGCCCTGCATTGTGCCTCATTCAGAAAAGCAGGCCAGACTGAAGCATTCCATATAACTTCAGTGTGAGTGCGGGGCTGAACTGCTGTAGGCTGAATAGGCGCATATGTGTAAATATCTTGGGTCTTCGTGACATCAGAGAACATGAATTCAAAACAAGCTGTTTTTGCAACTTATTTCCCACATATGGACTGGAGAGTGTGTGGTCCACTTTGAAATTGTCAAAAGGTTTATATACATCATCATTGTTTTCCATTAAATGGTCTCTTTAAGTATGTGAGCAGTTATGAGGAAAGAAATCATGAGATTCTTTGTATCCAAGTTGGAAGTTGGTGTTTGTAGTAATTTTGTTTGTTACAAATGCAGAGAATAATTCTTTGATTTGTCTTCCTGAAGGTGCATTGCCTTAGAGAGTTATTTACTACCTGTCCAGTGTTTTATTTGCACCTTAAAGGCCGATGCAAATAAAAAGTGTAAAAGCACCATTATAGTGCATGCCTAAACTGGGCTTTAATTAGCTAAAGTGATATTAGCTAAAGTGATATAGACTGGAAAAAAGACTGTGCAGCTGGTGCAGATACTGGCCAGCAGCCCTCTCAACATGTTGGTCAGTTCATTCAGCAACTGGGACTCAAAAAGATAAAAAGTACTTTTACAAAAACTTCAATAAAAGTACAGAAGTACTAGGTTAAATGTGACAAGTGACATAAGTACATCCAGCATCTGTCAGAATAATAAGTCACAAAATGATACATCTCAGAGGTCAGAGATCACAGAGCAGTGCAGATGCTGTCACCCACATAAAGGACATTAAACACAAAATGAATTAGGGACTGTTGTGAGTAGTTGAGATTCTTCTTTGAGCTTGAAGGTTGCTGAGAATAAACTAAGACAGATTAATGTTCTTCAGATGAGAAGAAAGTTTATTCAGAGGTGTAACAGAATTATATACAGGTGAAGCAGTGGTATCTGTCTGTCTCTAGACAGTCACCAATCTCCCACACTAGGCTAATGACCCTACAGGTTACATTAAATAAAATGGGTTCGCTGCTCGATGAGAATCTTACTAATCTTTTCATGACGGCTTAACTGGATATTATTTGCTCATAAATTCCAAAATTCAAATGTCCTCTATGTTATTATCACTATGTTTTAATGTAATAACAAAAAATGGATGTATGTTGTTGGTTTTGGGTTCTGTTGACTGTAGGAGGTGATTCTGAATAGGCTTTAGAGAAGAAGGGACAGAGAATAACCTCACCATCATTTGCTTCCAAAGGTTACAATCCACAGTTGGAGTAAGACTATAATATAATAACTTATATTGTGTATTATATTTTATAATATTTTATAAAAAATCTTAATCAGGTCTCAGTCTCGCTGCTCTGGGTCTTGATCTTGACTACAACACTGGTGTAGTGGGCAACACAGAGCAATGTTTCTCAGTCCTGAAGACCCACTGTTGTGCACTTTTTAATGTTCTTCCTGCTCCCAAAACACCTGATCCAACTAATCAGCTCATGAAGAGCCTGTCCTCCAGTTAAATTGGGTGTATTAAGGCAGGAAAAGCACTAAAATGCGCAGGGCAGTGGGCCTCCGGGACCAGAATTGAGGAATGCTGACACAGAGACCCTCCAGGCATGCAGGCTGGGGTTCAGTTCCCAGCCAAGCTCACTATGCTGTCCCAGTAAGAGTCCATGGGCAAGAGCTCTAACACTGCATTAGCCTTCCTCTGTATCATGATTCAACTGTAAGGCACTCTGGGTAAGAACATCTGCCAAATGCCATGTGTGTGTAAATGACTTCCTTTACATATAGAGAGCACGTTCAGGAACAGGCCACTTCTGCATATTCTGAAAATATGAAATAAATTTACCGTTTCCTAAAATAACAATGTGACTGAATGAAGAGTAATTACTGTCCATGTCAAAATATCATTTAAAACTACTCAGGAAAGTATAAATTGATCTGATTGTGAAATCTCGAACTGTACCACGAGCCCTTCGAGTACAGCTCGGCTTGACCCGCCATCCTTCAAGGTGCACGGAAGACAAGCGTCGAGAATGTTCTCTGTACTGGCAGTTGGTGGAATGAACTCCCACTGGCTGTCCGAACAGCAGAGTCTCTTGCTGTCTTCAAACGTAGACTGAAGACTCATCTCTTTACACAGCACTAAAATGAGCACTGAATTATAAGCTGTACTTATTTTATTGTACTGCACTCTGCATTGTAGTTTATTGTATTGTATCTTATTGTTATTGTATTGCATTGAATGGCACAGAATTCTGCGTTCAACTCTGGTTCTTTTTCTCTTGGTGTCTGCAGAGACATTTGTTTCTAGCAGTATCTGAGCTCAGGACGGTCTTTTTCTCTAAGCTATTGGTAACTAGCAAAGATACTTTCTCTAGATTGACAAAGCACTTCTTGTAAGTCGCTCTGGATAAGAGCGTCTGCTAAATGCTGTAAATGTAAATGTAAATGTGATGTAGCTGAGTAAAAGTAACAAATATTCACAATATTGAAATAATAATTTCTACTTTCTGGACAAATTTCCATTAGCCCTGTATGAACAACTGGCAACAATGAACAGGGAAATCTGATTTGTTGCTGCTGTCATACTATTGTTATTTCTATAATGCACAGTCCATTTTATTGTTGACTGCTGCTCACTGCTCTTTGCACAACATTCCACATGTAACTTTACTTTCATACTCTGCACAATTTTGCACAAGTAATTTTAATTACTAAGCTTATGTCTACCTCTTTATTATGTCTTACTTTTTTCTGAACGGAGGGAGGATTAGCAAAGTAAGACTTTCATTGTGCAGCGTAACCTCCTGCTTCACTGTGCATATGAGAATAAAACTTGAATCTCATGTTCACTTTACTTGTTTATGCATTGCTTATCTCATTTCTTAAAATCTAAATAATTAAATGAGCCATATAATGGAGAAACAAAACATCCTTTTTAGAATCAAAGAGTTTGATGTGCTCTACAAACACTGTTTATGTTTCGAAACGTATCCTTCACTCCCTGTGCCATACAGTCCACATCTGGAAACTAAGCTACAAAATCAACCTGTCTTGTAGTCGTTGTTTTTGTGATACCATGAAGAACCAACACTTTTATGCAGTGGTGGACAGTAACTATCCATCCATCCATCCATCCATTTTCTAAGCCGCTTCTCCGTCAGGGTCGCAGGGACAGTAACTAAGTAAATGTAATTAGTTACTGTACTTAAGTA
Source organism: Pygocentrus nattereri (assembly GCF_015220715.1). NCBI lineage: Eukaryota > Metazoa > Chordata > Actinopteri > Characiformes > Serrasalmidae > Pygocentrus > Pygocentrus nattereri. Next base: position 44,289,993 of record NC_051211.1, read on the forward strand.
GTTTTTTTTCTGTATCTGTACTTAAGTATTTCCATTTTATGTGACTTTTTACTTTCACTCCACTACATTTCAAAGTCTAATATCTGACTTTTTACTCCACTACATTTTTTGAAATCTGTCGTTCCTTTTGTTTTTTTGTGTGTATAAAAATGTAACATGTCAAAACAAAAGAAGTGCAAAGCAGAACGCCAATCAGGGCACAGCGGTCACTTTGTTCTGAGCTTGTTTTGACCTGTTGGTCATACCGACCCAGTGCAGCACACGTTTCAACATCAGTGCAGCAGCGTAAAAATTTTTTCTGAATTCATACAAACGCCATTTCATTTTATAGTAAATTAGTTTCGGTTAGTTTATGTTTATGATCAGAGACCTACAGATCAATTCAGTAAAGGAAAACATATTTATGATCGTGAGTTTAAAGCAAGTTTTTATTCAACTTGTAACTAATTTACAAAGTAACCTTAAACTGAAACTCTGCTTGTTTGTAAAAGTGGTTTCAGAGCCACTCGATTCTCCCTGATGGAAACTGTTTACCTTCAGTGTTTTATGCTTATGATCATTTTAATAGACGTCAGCGTCACTAATTAATGATGTTCTATTAAAAGACTGGTTTACCAAGAGAGACACTGGAGGATTTTCACCTAAAATGAGTTCAGGAAGTGAGTCTTGTTACAAAAATGATAACAGGACATCAGAGCCAAAATTACTCTTTTAGTACTTTTGATACTTAAGTACATTTGAAGGTAAACACTTTTGTACTTTTACTCAAGTTGAGGTCTAGAGTAAGGACTTCTACTTTTACTGGAGTAAATTTTACCTTGGGTATCTCTACTTTAACTCAAGTACATGACTTGTGTACTTCGTCCACCTCTGCTTTTATGTCAACGCCTGTCCGCCTGTTCAGCCTGCCATAGGTTAGCCCGCCCATTCACGCTGAAGTTATAAAAGCTGTTTCAGAATACACGACAGCCAATCAAAATACAGCTAATTTACATATAGGTCTTAATGGCACAGTAACAAAAACAGCCTTTAATCCGAGGAGATAAAGGGTGAAAAATGAATTATGGCTGTTTTTGGTACATAAAACCACACAAACATTAAAAGTACCTCAAATATAAAAAGTAATTCAAGAAAATTGTAAGATAAAGGGTGTACACACAGACATAACTCTTGAGTGGTAAGCTGTAGTATAAAAATAGAACTTTAATGAGAATACACTATTATTTTTCATATAAAAAATACATACCAAAACAAACATACAAAAGCAAAAAGGGGCAGAATTATCCTGACTTCTACTATCCACTTTTATCCTTGGCGTTGACATGTATTTTAATCTAAATCTGATTGAAATTGGACAAAACACTTTTAAAAAAATAAATTAAAATGATAACTGTTGAAAGTGGTAAACAGTCAGCCAAAGAGGAAGCAGTAACCCTGTAGTACCGTCACAAGAAATTACGCTCTACTTTCTTTACTATGTTTTCAAAAGCGTAATATAAACAACTGCTCCACATGAATGGGGGAGACTCGTCCTGATTTCCACTCTCCCCGTTTACTCCTGCACTATTTTTTAAACATTTCTTGAATCTGTCTCCCCCTCCTGTCTCGTTCCTCTGTGTCTTTCCTCTATTATTTTCCACTCAGTTTCTCGCAGTGTTAAAATGGCGGCGTTGAGCAGCGCCGAGTCCCCACCGCCCGTCTTCAACGGAGACCCCATGGACCGCGATGCGGAGCGGGAGCCCGGGCTGGAGGAGCTGGGCGCGGGGCTGGCCTCCACCTGCTCCGGGGGGATCCCCGAGGCTCAGCAGGACATTCCCGAGGAGGTACGGGGCTTAGAGGAGAGGAGAGACTGGAGAGTCGGGTGCTGAGCGGAGCTCGCTGGATGGACATCTTCAGGAAACACCGGCTCTAATATGGATCGTGGGGATGCATTGCAGGGGAGGGGGGAGGCGGCGAGATGATGCACAAAAACCTAAATTTTATGTCGTGCGCGGACAAATACGCCAGCATATAGCTAACACTCGCAAGGCGCACTGTCGAGTCACGGCAGCTTTTTAGTTTCTGACATATTTTCCCCCGCAGTTTCCCCGAGAAAGTGTTTATAGCAGGGCCTGGCCGCATTTCATTCCCTTTTCGCTTTATTTTTCCCGAGCTCACTGCAGCTGGAGCCCACAGCTACAGCTCGGCTAGCCTGTTAGCATCTGCGTTAGCCCCCTAGCTCTCTGCGCTGAAATAACGACTTCCAAGTAAAATTGTGTACCAGTTCCTCGCCTGCCTCCTTTCTCTTTCTTCTGTTTTTTTGAAAACTACAGTCAGTCCTGAACCTGCACTACATGCATTGCATTTGTCTTTTTGGTCAAATCTCAAGTGTTGTCATCTTGTCCGTGTAGCCTGACAGACGTAACCTAACGTTGGTTACATGATGTGTCGTTCTCGTTCCCGGCGATCCGAATTACGGCTCAGTGGCATGTATTGGAATAACGTTGACTTATTTAGCGAAGCTTTAATGGAGGTTAGTGCCCACTCTTACGGGCAACATGATGGTTTGTGCTTCCCTACCAGCTGTCTGCCTAATTTGCCAGTGCTGCTGGAGTGAGGGCCTGCACTGGCATTACATATTCCTGTGCATTAAACCACTGTTTCCCAGCCCTGGTCCTGGAGGCCCAGTGCCCTGCACATTTTATTGCGTGTCTTGCTTTAACGGCCAGTTCGACGCAACAAAGGGCTGTTAATAAGGTGATTAGTGGGATCAGGTGTGTTGGGAGCAGGGAACACACTAAAACGTGCGGGACAGTGGGCCTCCAGGACCAGCGCTGAGAAACACTGCATTAAGCTGCATGATCACATGTGTCAGTTTTTGATCTGTAACTTGTGTGTCGGTGGCTTTGGGCTTCTGATGCTGCACTGTTCCATGTTACTACCACAAAAACCCCTTTATTGCAAGAAAAGGAAGTTAAGGGAGATATTAAGGCAGTTCATGGTTAAGATACGAGGCAGTATAAAGAAAGAAGATGCAGTGCTAATTTGTTGCAGTACATCATGCAGGCATTATAACCAATATGTTAGCTTAAGTTTTGTTTCTCCAAAGGTCTCTCTGTTTTTCTGTGGCGTCTTGTATAATCATAAAGTGTATGCTGAGCTTGCCTAATACCAGTTTATTTCATCTTTGGCTTCAGACAGACCTTAAAGGGGCTCTCTTGCCCAAACTACAAATCGAGCCACGAGTACAGTAGTAGACTACTTTCTTCTAATAGCAGTGCTACAGCAGTCTTGTGTGAGATTTTATGGTCTAAAGACTAGGAAGATGATGCATCCTGAGGGTGCATTGAACTTCTGGGAACCTTTGGGCCTGTTATTGATAAAGAGACTATTTGAAACATGTTTCTTTCTGCTAGCTGGTTAGAAGGATGCCTGATATGTAACCTGCTTGTATTGGTTGGAAGCTGAATATCATGTCTCTACTGATTAGCTTGTACATTGGCATTGCTAGCGTTCAGCATTTCTTTATGGGATTCCCAGTGGTTGTATGATGTATTTACATAGTGCTTGCTGGGTATTGTAGTAAAATAACGCTGACTGATAAAACACGAGAAAGATCCAAAATTATGAGTTCTGTCAAACCGATGAGGCTGAGGCAGGCAATGCTGCGCTACAGAATATTGATGATAATTAGCATATTAAATGATAGTTTGAGTCTAAATTGTCATTTTTATGGTAGTGACATTCTAATAATTTTATGATCCTACATGCAAGTGATTTGCTTGACGCCAGGCCTACTTTTACATTTGTAAACATCGCAGATGGATTTGGTCACGTCTACTTTTGCAATAGTCCTGCTGCTGCTTTTTGACCATATTAGGCTCATGTGGACTGTTGTCATGAAGGTTATTTCACAAAGGACATGTTCAGAACAATTGGAGCTTATTTTTCTTTTAACAAACGTTGGGACACCTTTGTCATTTGTTTATACTGGCAAGACTACAGAGGGAAGGCTAAAGTGGTTACCCTTTAAGTCACATTTAGGAGTCTCTTAAAAGAAGCAGAGGGTGTTTGTTTTTTTTTCCTCCTAATTTATAGCTAGTTTATCTGCGCAGAAGATTATAATCAGGTGGCAGCTTCAACAGTCAGAATGTGAGATAATCTGCACACAAAACCAGACCAAGTGTATAGAGGTTCTTTAGACTTGAACTCTGACAATGAGACACTTGACTTGTGGATTATTAGTGTATTTCACATATTTACTCTAGCTATTGTTTTGCTGATACTTTCAGCAGTGTTTTCCTCTTCTGACCCTGGTCTCACATGACACAGATTGCTTGTAGGAGCATATGACCAGTTCAGCGTGCAAAATGACATTTGAGTGTAGTAGTTACAATTGTAATGGGAAATCCCTGAGAGCATTTGTACATGTTTGGAAAGAGGGCAATAAAAAAATCCTATTACTGTGATATATGACTGTGTTATGGAGAAATAAATCGTTCCTTTTTAAAGAAAAAAAGCATAAGCTTTCATGGGACAACTTGACACCGATTAATGTTTTGGAAACCTTTTGTGAATACTTTACTGATACAAAACTGGACACGCGGTGTCAGTCTTTGAAGCTGATAGGAATTTAGTGGTGGTGTTGGGTTATTTCCAGCTGTTGCAATATATTGAATAACCGAATTGTTTCAGCCACCATGATTTAACAGAAATGATATTTTTTTACTCTCACCTTATCAATAACAACGGTCTACTTTCTTGTACATCTGATCAACATCTCTGCTGGAGAGCTGCTGTTGTATGACCAGTTCTCAAGAAAGATCTGAGTTTCAGAGCTCAGCTCACACTTAACTATAAAGCCTGGAAGTTCTCACAGCACCAAACTAAAAACGCTGCTGTGTGCTCTCTGGGTAGGGCCAGAGATTTGGCATTCAGTGTCAGTTTTTACACCTTGGCAAAGAGAGTCCATAGCAGCTTTTTGTTAGCATAAAGCTAGAGCAAGTCCACCTAAGGCTAATGAAAGAAACAAATGAGACTCTGTACACTGGTTATAGTGCTGTTATGTTTCTTGCTTTTGCAGATCTGGAACATCAAACAGATGATTAAGCTGACTCAAGAGCACATAGAGGCACTTCTGGACAAGTTTGGTGGTGAACACAACCCCCCATCTATATACCTGGAGGTAAGTTTGCTACATATGCAAAACGTGCTGTTCCTCATATATGTGGTGATAGATGTAGCTTGTGTATGCAGCGAGTGGCAAAGCGAAAGACTAGTAGATACTCCTCACTGCCCAAAGCACTAATTTGTTTGACCAAGGTACATTGAAGCCTATACTTCACAATGTTTTGAATCCAAATAAATACTAGAGAACTTAAAAATAAGCAGCCAACAGTTGTTAGCCCTATACATAGAGCATGTATTATAATTTTTAGGTTTATGAAGAACTGTGCCTTTCTTTTCCAAAGTAAGACTGCTTAATCTGTGTACACTTTTAAACATAATGCATTTCTGAACTTGCACCCTAGGTTCAAATAGAATTAGGATGCATGTGGCATATTGTAGCTATAATGATGGCAACACTTAATAATGAGTGGACCAATACTGATCAACATTGTTTGAAATGAAATATTGTTAATAGATATTGAGAATTTTTTTCCTCATTCTGTAAAGTTGCTGTTTTGGGGATACAAGGTTTTCTCACAATAGTGATAACACATTTACAAAGCAGAACTGACCTGTTCTTTCCTCCTTCCAGGCCTATGAAGAGTACACCAGTAAGCTTGATGCTTTACAGCAGAGGGAGCAGCAGCTGCTGGAGGCAATCGGCAATGGCACTGAATTCTGCTCCTCTCCTACCCCCAGCCCACTGGAGGTGAAGCTGGGAGCAGCCCAGGGCATCCCTGCTGCCCCAAACACCCTAGCTGTGTTGCAGACCCCCACAGACGCTGCTCGTGGCAACCCCCGCTCGCCTCAGAAACCCATTGTCAGAGTATTTCTGCCCAACAAACAGAGGACAGTGGTAAGTTGCAGCTAATTGCAGATAAGCTTTCTATTCAGCTGTTATTGAAAATTATTTCAATAGCAAAAAGATCCCCAGCCCTGGTCCTGGACAATGTGTCCTGCACATTTGCTGGTTTTCCTGCTCTAATGTTGCCTTAAAGTGCAAATTGAGCAACAGTTTTCTCCAAAGAGGGTCTTGTTCATTTGAATTGATTGCTTTCCTGTGTTTCATGCTGTAAGCAAACAAAAACATGGAGGTTTGGACTGGTTATTGTAGTTTATTATCTACAAGTGAGCTAGCATCTGTTGATTTTGGACCAGTGTTTTTGAAAATAGAGTAAATCAGATTTTTTTTTTTATCAAAAATTTGATAAGAGTTTAGCTTAAAAAGTATCTTGCCACAGATGTAATATTTGTACAGTTATACATTTATACTTTCTTTTAATGGATTGTTCACTTTCAGAGTCAGCACCACAGAGGTACTCCAAGACCAGGATTGTGAACCCTTGCCTTAGGTTACTGTATATTTAATGAAACAATAAAATTAAGCTTGAATTATAACGGTAACTCACATTTTGCAAAGGCGTTGCTTTTTGTTTGGTTTTGGAGACTGGAGGGAAAGCTTTGATTTGAGCTTTCTGCTCAAGGTCATATACAAAATGCTGATACCTTTACTGATTTGATTTTTAATTGACAAATAAGGATGAAGCAAGCCAAGAATTTTGTGGATTCTTTTTTAACTACCAGTTGTGGTGCAGTTTGAGTCCACAGTAAATCAGCAAATGTAGGTGACCCCTTTTACGTTGATGAGATTCTGAGCCTGACTGTTGGTTTAGAACAAGGCTGCTGAAAATGCAAGACTTGGTGCACATAAAAGCTTGATGAGTATCTGCGGTGAGCAAAGCACACTGATGGTGACCTCGCATTTGTTTTGCATGTGTCTCAGGTCCCGGCACGTTGCGGCATGACCGTAAGGGACTCCTTGAAGAAGGCTCTAATGATGCGAGGTCTGATACCAGAATGCTGTGCTGTCTACAGGATTCAGGATGGGTAATAGCACATATTGTCATTTCACACGTTATCACATAATTTTCTGCCTTTGCCAATGCAAATAATGCTACTTGGGGCAGTAGTTCCCAAGTAGCAGTACTTGTTGCCTGTTCCCAGGGGATTCCAGAAGGCATAGATGCCTGTGAAACCATCAGAGTTCCCTCCAGAAACACTCTGTAAAACTTTGGGGTGGAGTGGTTCAGGGCAATTGAGTACATATCTTCAGTTTCTGTCAACATTGCACAGCATTAAGTGGACTGATGGGAAAAACTGGTAGCTGGTATTTGACCACCTCAAGCTTGCAAATACTTTTTCTGCCTGCTGACTGTATAAGGATATGCTACATAAATTAATTCTGAAGCATATTATCACTTTACTACTTATTTGAAACACTGTACATCTTAGAAGCTATGTAATATAAATATAGTCATTTTAGTTATTGTCTAAAATGACCAGTGAACCTATGTGTATCTTTTGTGGTTTAATATGTAATGTTGATCTTTATAAAATAGTAGTAAATCTAGGGCTGAATAATTTGGGGAATATATCAAACTGTGATATTTTTCCTGACTAATTAAATTGAAATATTACATTTATTAAATTTGTTATATTTCTGCAATCAAAACGTGTTAAGAGAATCTTGAATAATGTAGAACATAATTAAAATAGCCACTCTTGCTATTTGAAAATTGCATGATTTTGATATTAAATTGATATAAAAATAATTAATCATTCAGCCTTAGGAAAATCTGAAAAAAAGGTTTTCTTTGGGTGTTACTTTGTCTTATAATGGTGACTGTGTATGTCTTTTCCAGTTTTCCCAAAATGTTTAGGCCAAATGTTTCTCTTAGAACTATTGTAAAACATTGCATCGGGCCTCAGTGAATAAATAATCTTTTCATGTAAAAACTTTAATGTAAAAAGCTTTTAGACACAAACTTATTAGATGTCTGCTTCCTATCACCACCAATGTGGATAATTCTGACTCTGTAAGTTTCTCTAAAATGACTGAAGATTGAAACATTTCATATTAAACCATTCTGAATGACTTATGTCTTAATGGTTGAACTATGATCACATTTTGAGAAATCTGTGAAATTCCACTTTAACTTGCACAGTTCCAGCTTGTAACCACCCTCTTCTCTCACCAGGGAAAAGAAGCCCATTGGCTGGGACACAGACATTTCCTGGTTGACAGGAGAGGAACTCCATGTGGAGGTTTTAGAGAATGTGCCCCTGACAACCCACAATTTTGTGAGTATGACATGGAGCTGCTGGAATATTATGTTGAAAGAATATGAGCATACTGAAGCATGGGGAACAAAGATAAGAATAATTCAGAATGTTTGTTTATTTATTGGTAATGCTAGAGGTAGTTATGCGGGAAGGTCTTTTGTTTGGGGATGACTAAATTTAACTTTGCTTAAATATTGTGCCTCAATGTACTATAATCTGTTGAAAATAACTATATACTATATACTCATATGACTGCTGCACCCTGCTCACTCTGCTCTCTCTTCTGCTGGTTGGACAGGCAATCTGATTGTTGATATGTGGCATTGCTCATTGTACTATAAATTAACTGTTAATTTAAACAGTATAAACTCTACCCTACAAGACATGCAGTTCTTTAATATGCTCAAATAATTTTAAAGTCCAGTTTACTTACTGACTTTTTGGCCATTTGACATGATGGATTTTTTCCATCTTTTTACAAACTATTATTATTATTAGTAGTAGTAGTAGTAGTAGTAGTAGTAGTAGGTGTTTTTTTTTTTTTTTTTTTTTTTTTTTTTTTTGTAACTTTTCTTTTGTAACTATTACTACTTTTGTAACCCCCCAGAACTGGTTTGTACTAAAGTATAGCATTAGCATGTAGCAAGAATATAGCTTTATAGATTTGCTTCAGATAATACTAATGCATTTCTCTTTTTTTCTTTTCCTTTTTTTTTTTTTTTTTTTTGTACTTTGTAGGGGCTTACCAAGCCCAACACAAACTAATTCTAGAGTGGGGTGCTTAGCTATTACTTGATATTGTCTGTTGTCATGGCCGCTGTTACCAGGTAAGGAAGACGTTCTTCACGTTGGCCTTCTGTGATTTCTGCCGGAAGCTGCTGTTCCAGGGTTTCCGCTGCCAGACGTGTGGCTATAAATTCCATCAGCGCTGCAGCACTGAGGTCCCACTCATGTGCGTCAACTACGACCAGCTGGAGTAAGTGCTTGTGGAAGATATAGACAAGAGATGGAGGCTTGGCATATTACTCCCCAATCTGAAACTCTGGTCTTCCCTGGACTTGCAGACATGCAGACCTACCATGCATAGCATCATAGTGCTGTCTAGTCTGTCATTTGTCATGACCTTCATCTTCATCTGGAGCAGCTGCTTGGTACATAACTTATGGTTAAAGCAGACTTTGTTTGTGGAAGCTGCCCTAAATTTATGGCAATAGTGATGTGATGAAACTGGAACAGTTCCAAAAAATTACAGACAAATGAATAAGTTCTTACAGTATGTGAATCATCCACACAGTTGAGTCAAAATAGTCTTCTTTCCTTGATACTTTTATATGCTTGCAGCCCTGTGGCATCCCAGTTCGGATTTGTTGCTGCTGAGTACATGAATGCGAAATCTGGAGATTTGTATTGGGCTACAGCATAGTAGTGTTCAATTTAAACTGGACAAACCTGTTTTTCTTATGTCCAGTGGCTCAATTCAGTCAACAGGCCTGATAGTTTTCAGGCGCCACGCCGGAATTCCGGCGAACCGACATATCTGCAAGAAAAAAAAAAGGTTCGCCTAGTGCAGGGGTCGGCAACCTTTTTGACTCAGAGAGCCATAAAAGCAAAATAATTGGAAATTTATTTCAGTGAGACCCACATAATATATTAAAACGACGACGACATCTCACTCTAGCGAACGGGGGGGCGGGTGACGACGCCGACATGTCAGTCAAGCGAACCGAAACTAAATAGCGGATGTTTGTGATATTCCGCCCGAACATTTTTTTTAAGTCTCAAAAATAATATACGTTAATTAAATTAATTATTTTCAAAAGCTGAGCCGCATCAGAGGGATCAAAGCCGCGGGTTGCCAACCCCTGGCCTCGTGATCTGACCATAGGATCTGACACTTCTCTTGATCTGACATGCGCAGGTTTCACTGTAACCAACACCAAGGCCTAGCCTACTAGCCATTAAGCCAGTCAGAAACAGGACTTGCTTTGACCAAACAAATTGATAGATTCAGTAGGAAATCCCGGGAAATACACATGCAAATTTTTTTCCACTGTCAACGCGAAACGTATAAACTCAGTATTTAAAATACTTAAAATATTTAAAATACATGGTCCATAGTTTGCTATTATATTTTTAAAAGAAATTAATGTGTCCTTGTTCATGTCATTTAGTCAATGGTTAGGCTACTAATCAATTCCTAGTTTACTTTGGAGTATTGTTATTGCCACCTGCTGACCGTTCTTGGTATGGCTGTAGTATCTGTAGTCTCCTATGCTATAGAAGCAATAAGGTATGTGACTAGTTAAAAACAGGTATGGATTCCTGAGCAGGCCTGCTAGTTCCAAGAGTTCTGGTAATCTGCACAAGCTTCTGAAATATAGGCTTATATTGGGTTTGTTTATCTCATGTCTGAATGTTGTTCATGTATTTCAACAAAATTCAACACAATCTATCATTGAAGGGACTAATTCAAAAGCAAAAATCCTTTGACAGTAATGAAGATCAGGGTTATACATAGACGTATATCTGCGCCCAGGGGCCAACAAGTTATGTGTTAAGTGTGTCGCATACATAGCACCCCCACCCTGGTCACCTCCAGAGCAGAGAAAAAAGTTCAGCCTCAGGAATTTTTCCCACTATCACCCCTGAGTCAATGAATATTAATAATGAATGCATATTTTTGTGGAACACTTTTATGAATTCTTTAGTCAATGAGACATGTAAATTAAGCTGTCAATAATTTGTTCTTTGAGAACAAATGGGACTAGTTTTCCAAAAAGAAAGATGATGAATAAACACCAAAGATCTTGCCTGATCATGAATAGACATAAAAAAAAATCTTAGGCAAAATAAAAATAACCAGAATTGCTTTTTACTGTGTTACTCCACAATTCAAGACATTCTGTAATATCTCTCATCCTTAGACCTGTATCAGTCACTTTTATTCATGGAATAGTGCAGCTGCCCAATGGCTTTAGTTAGAAGTGAGTTTTAAGGTTTTAAGTTCTTACAAGGAAATGTGTCAAAATCATTTTCCGTATCAGCTCCCAGCATACCTGAAGCTATTTATTAGGAACGTTGAATGGCTGGTACATGTGTAGTGGAAGCTAGATGGCCTATTCCACACTGTTTCACCACTTATGTTTTATTTTTCTTTCTCTGCAGTTTATTACTGGCATCTAAGTTTTTGGTGCACCACCCCATTACCCAGGAGGAGGTGTCATCAGAGGGTACCACCCCTGTTTCAGAGATGTGTCCGTCCATCCCACCATCTGACTCTACAGGGTAAGTCTGTATATTTGGTCTGAACAGCAATAAAATGAATAAGCAAACTGATTATTGTAAATTATTTTAAAGTAATTCTTGCATGGAAGTATTTATGGGTCAGTTTCCTGGACAGATATTAAGCCTTGTCCTGGACTGCATAGCATTCAGAAAGGAGAGAGGAAATGTGGTCCATTACTCTGATGGACATTGCATAACCTTTGTGTCTACTTTTATTTTTAGTTTATTTTGTTTCAGCAGCCATGCAGTTAAGTTACTAGACAGCTCTGCAAAGTACTGGAAAAACATAGGAGGACCACTGGGGATGGGAGGGCGGCTTGCTGTTACTTTTTTGTGGTAATACTGTTTATTAATAGCTGTTTTATGTAGTCAAAAAAAAATCATGAGAACAAAAACCTTTGTTATTCCAGGTCACTGTGCCATCCAAGTGTGTCCCCGTCCAAATCCATCCCCATCCCACAGAGTTTCCGGCCAGGAGAGGAAGACCACCGTAACCAGTTTGGCCAGAGAGACCGGTCTTCCTCAGCTCCCAACGTCCATATCAACACAATTGAGCCAGTCAATATTGAAGTAAGTGATTAACCAGTAGTTCTAAACTGTTCCTTAGGGGCCACAGAGATGATCCAGATTTTTGCTCCAACCTAGCTCACAACACAGTGTGGACAGTCTATGGGGACATGTTTCAGAGCCACTGGATTGAACAAAGAGCGTCTTTTTGTTAAATATCTGTTTCTCAGTGACTATCAACATTGCTTTTTATGTGGTTCTGCTAGAAAGCGTCATTCTCTTCCTCTTTCAGGACTTGATTCGTGACCAAGGTTTACAGAGGTCTGATGGAGGTAAGAGTTCCCCATCTGTATAAACACAAACTTGTACCTCCACTCGTCCCATGTCTATGTGCTGTCTCTGTGCCATTGGCCTTAGAAAGGTCAGGCTAGGCCATACTGTATGATATGGCCATACATTTTCCTCCTGCTAAAGCTGAAAAAAAATCTGGACCTCCTGCTGTCTGTGCTGGGTGGCCTTTTTGCTGTAGCCATCAACAGCCTGTCCCTGCCATCACTGTTGTAATTGGTACAAATCTGGTTCCTTCTCAAAATGTTATGTGTGCCCGTTGGGAGCAGACAGAAGATGGTACCTGGGCTTTGGGGCCAGTGATCGTATGTGTGTCTCTCTTCCCCCTGCAGCCCCCCTGCCCCTCCTAGCCCGCTGCTTGAGGAAGCACAGAACACGGACCTCTGCTCCCCTCCCATACTCCTACCCCAATGACATTGTGTTTGATTTTGAGCCTGAGCCTGTGTTCCGAGGTAGTTAGGCTTTTTTGCATTGCTGTGGTTCTCACCCCATCTGTGTCTGCCTGTCTGTTTGTCTGTCTGCAGACGTGCCCCCACCTTGATCACTGGTTTTTCACTTGTTTTACTCAAGCTTGGCCTTTTCTTTCACCCTCACCCTCACCTGCACTGCCTTTTTAAAGGCTGGAGACACATCCTTTGAGCTATGATCAAACCTATGATCAAAATCTTGACGTTGGCACATGTGGAGATGTAATAATGCACATACAAAAATACATGTATGCCACAGCAAAATGGCACTAATTCCAAATCACAATCCAGCCCCATTTCTATGGCCCATCTTGCAGTTCTGAATGGCCTAGTTTATAATTTAAATAAATGTTATCGCGATTCTCCCTATAAATATTCTGAATCAACTCATAAAACGCCATAATCCGATTTTTACATAGGCTCTGCATATCTCCTATTATGGAATAATGGCACATGGGCCCGTAGACTTTATAAGGTAGGATACATTGACAAACGTGGAAAGAAAATGTTTACAGTCAGAAATTGGTCAGTTTTCATGTACATAAATTAAGACATAAATTAAAAACCATAGTAAACATACCTTTTATATAGGAAAACGTGTTTGTTTAACTACCGGCTCAGGAGGTTACTGAGCAGCTAACAATATAATATAATAAACAAGCATAGTGCTTCAATTCTAGCAGGCATCTAAAGCTAAACTCCAGAGCACCTCAGTTACAACAGAAAATCCCTCACTTTTCATGTTTACTTTAGCAGTCTGAAGTTTCTCCATATGGGTGGGCTATTAATTTGCATGCAAGAGAAAAACCAGTCATGAACCCACACCACGTTTACAGTAACAACTTTCAAAACGAGGTGAAACATTTTTCAAGAAGTATTAGTCAGCATTGTCTAATCTAACATGGTTTTTGTTAGAATTTTCAGTTAATCAGTTCATCTTACTGACGAAACATTCCTGCTGAAAAATTTACACAGTGAGCTAAATGCAATATGTGACACAAAGGACTAATAAAATTGTAGTTTGATTAGATGGTGCAAAAAGTACATAGTGTAAGCTACATTCAAATTTGTAGAAAACAAAAATGGAGCAACAAGATTTAGGTTTTAAGAATCATTTTATAATCTCATCTTGGCACACTGAATTGAATCAGATCATGAGGTGCTTAGAGATTCCCACCCCTTGTGTATATAATGAATAATTATATACAGTATTTTACATGGGTTGGTTTTGCCACATGTCACTTATGCACATGTCGCTTATGGTTTTTCATAGTTTTGCTAGATAGGCCTTTTGAAAACAGGCAGAATTTGGTTTGGAATCAGTATGTTACATCCACTGCTCACTGTCTCGGGGCTGTGTGGTGTGACTCTATCTGCACAGACTTTACAATTTCACAATTTTCTGCTTTTCTCTCTCCTTCTCTTTTTATTGTTTCTCCTTAATGTTACCTGTAATTCTTTTTCCTCCCCTAACCTCCCCCAAAAACAATACCAAAAAAAAAAAAAATTTTTAGGCTCCACTACTGGACTGTCAGCCACGCCCCCTGCCTCCTTGCCAGGTTCCCTTACCAATGTGAAGATTCCGCAGAAGTCGCCATGTCAACAACGGGAGCGCAAGTCTTCGTCCTCATCTGAGGACCGCAATAAAATGGTGAGGGGCTTTTTGTTCTTCTGCTATGACTGTACACATTATCCTTAGGTCTGTACCAGGACCAATTAGACGTTGGCTGGTTACTTCAAGTTAGCTTAATTAACTCATGTTGTTTTACAAGTTGAGGTTGTGCAGGCAATGGAGTGACACAATAAGTGTTTTTGGTAATGCTGGAAAAATTGCTAACAGAAGATCATCTTTTAGCAGTTCATGAAATATAATTTATCCTATAGAAATTTCATTAAATATAATCTGTCCCATAGAAATTGCATGAATTGCAGAAGGTACAGTGTTTGCTGTTCTCCTGTAGAAAACACTGGGCCGACGGGACTCCAGTGATGATTGGGAGATTCCAGAGGGTCAGATCACTTTGGGACAGCGGATAGGATCTGGCTCTTTTGGAACTGTCTACAAGGGGAAATGGCATGGTATGTCTATAAAAAAGCAGTCTGGATTCCTGACATATATTGTTGCTGATGGAACAACACTGTGTAGCTTCATTTTTGTTCTTTTCATTTTCTGACGTAATTTGAAAATACCAGCTGCCCTTTTCTATTTTATGAAACATGGGTGATGATAGGACCAATAAAAATGGTCAAAAATTGAAATAAAATCTATATTAATTTACTTAGAAAGTTAAGCATGTTTTCTGTTCCTCCTCTGAAGTTACCTTTTTCCAACAGTGACGATATGCAAGATGTGTTAATATACAAACACTACTATGTCTGATGAAAATCTAAAGTGGAAATCAGTGGGTAGATTCTGCAGCTTGATTCATCCCCCTTTACTAAAATGTCTTACTAGAAGTGTTGGATGCATCCTTGCAAAAGAGAAATTGCCTATGAAATCATATTTGATGTGATTTGTAATGGATCAGCTCAATAATTTGGACTTGGATATTGATTCGTTCAGGTAGGTGACACTTTCTTATAAATAAATACTCTTGTCTCTCTAAAAGAGAGGCTTTCTAAAAGGCCTTGCCACCACTGCATAATTGAGGCTTTCCACATCATGACTACTGCTGGGATAGACTAGCAGACTCGGGTAGCCCCCATCTGACCATGTCTTGATGCTTGCGTGCATGGCACACAGCAGTGCAAAACCTCCCAAAGCTATAGTTTGATATTCAAACTTGTGGTCAGCTTCTGCACTTTGTCTTCACAGGTGATGTGGCAGTAAAGATGTTGAATGTCACTGCCCCTACTCCTCAACAACTACAGGCCTTCAAGAATGAAGTTGGGGTTCTCAGGTAAGGCAGAATGTGCTCTCATTTTAAGACCATGTGCCAATTTATGTGAGTTACTGAACAGATTTAACTCTCACACAGCTGATATGTATGTTCGGTCTGTAGTGTAGGAATGAGAAACCCCTTCCTAAATGAAGTGATTTTAATCACTTAACTTTAAAATTTTATATGGAGTGTTTAAAAGACTTACTTCGGTAGTCATTGTGATCATTTGTTACCAGAACAATTCTAAAATCATTTTAAACAGATACTTAAGAGTAAAATCAAATGTAAAATTTCTGTGTGTATACAATTCTTACCCTTCTTTTTATCCCAGGTGTAATCTGTCGGCTAAGACACTGGCATCTCAAGTTTGCTTCTTTAGCCCTGGAGCTACTAAACTAATATAGCAGGCACACAGAACTGCATGTCTAGATCATCAGATACTGATCTTTGTTAAGAATTCTCAAATTGGCTTACTTATGTAGTTTCATGTGAGAAATGGGTAAACATGCCTATAGCTTGGGGGCTGTCATGGGCTGGAGGTTAGGGAACCAGCCTCGTGACCGGAAGGTCGCCGGTTCGATCCCCAGAGCGATCCCCAGAGCCGACAGCTCATGACTGAGGTGTCCTTGAGCAAGACACCTAACCCCCAACTGCTCCCCGGGCGCTGCGGATCGGGCTGCCCACCGCTCCGGGCAAGTGTGCTCACTGCCCCCTAGTGTGTATGTGGTGTTGCACTTCACGGATGGGTTAAATGCGGAGGTGAAAATTTCCCCGTCGTGGGACTAATAAGGGTCTCTTAATCTTAATCTATAAAAATGATATTATTAAGGCATCAGATGGGCCTGTCACAAAATCATGATTAATTGCCATATATACAATTTAGTTTTGTCCATGAAATTGTTTGCATAAAATTATGTGGAAAATTGTGATCAATTCAAATGATTATCATCAGGTTATTGTAATTGTGACAGCCTAGCTTTTATTGGCCTTCAAGGGTGGAAGGGTGTCTTAAATTGGTATACCTCACAATAAACATTTAAGATCAGATGCTGAATGGCTCACAGATCACCTTTTCAGGAAGATTATTTACTGTCATATATGAATTGTACCAGTATTTTTCTGTACCACTTTATCTGCTCAGCTGTTCCCTTTTTATGAGTCTCTCTCTCTCTCTCTCTCTCTCTCTCTCTCTCTCTCTCTCTCTCTCTCTCTCTCTCTCTCTCTCTCTCTCTCTCTCTCTCTCTCTCTCTCTCTCTCTCTCTCTCTCTCTCTGTGTGTGTGTGTGTGTGTGTGTGTGTGTGTGTGTGTGTGTGTGTGTGTGTGTGTGTGTGTGTGTGTGTGTGTGTGTGTCTCTGTCTATTGTGCTCTTTAACTCTCTTGTGCTCTCAGGAAAACTCGGCACGTCAATATCCTGCTCTTCATGGGTTACACCACCAAGCCCCAGCTGGCTATCGTCACACAGTGGTGCGAAGGCTCCAGCCTCTACCACCACCTGCACATTATTGAGACAAAGTTTGAGATGATCAAACTGATCGACATCGCCCGCCAGACAGCCCAGGGCATGGAGTGAGTTCTTGGAGGGGGTTTATTTATTTGTTTGGAGATGCCAAATGTTAAAATCTAGCCCAGGTTTTAATGTTAACCTTTTCCCCAACGTGTGTGGTAAATTCATTGTCCCAAAGAGTTTGTACAGTTCCACACAAATTAATCATTAATTTATTATGAATGAAAATTATTATTTTTGTTGTTGTCGTCATATATATTTATTTTAGCAAAAACAAAACAGTTTTGTGATGTGATGGATTTCTGTAATCTGCACTGTCAGAAAAGAATAATTCTTCAGAGTTTGTAACTGTGTAAAATATCTCCAGTACAAATGTCAATTGACTGGATTTAACTGCACATTACTGGAAATTTTGCCAATATCACACATGGTGTTCATAGTCAAATACACCCTATGACTGACCATCAGCTTGCTTTGCCGGCGAGTTATTTTCAGTGCTACTGTCCCAAATTTGGGAATTCGGGAAGCTGTGAATGATAAATGCTGTATCCTGATTCTCTATGGATGTATTCTTAGAATGGCTGCTTATAACTTTTTTTTCTTTTTTAATTTCTTTTTTTAATGCAGCTATCTGCATGCCAAGTCTATCATACACCGAGACCTGAAGAGCAACAGTATCCTTTCTGCATGCTGGACCAGTGGTTCCCTTACTTGCTCTCACTTAATGAAATGGATTTACATGAGCATGATGTCCATAATAATGATGCTTAATTATTTAATCATAAAACAATATGATGTTTTAATATTTGTATGATTAGGAAAGAAAATAATGTGAGATTTGGATAAACAAGCCTTGACAGTCCCTCTCTCCAGATATCTTCTTGCATGAGGACCTGACAGTAAAGATTGGTGATTTTGGTCTCGCTACAGTGAAGTCCCGCTGGAGTGGATCGCACCAGTTTGAGCAGCTCTCTGGCTCGATCCTGTGGATGGTAAGTAAATTGCTGCATACTTATTGTGATGCATCTGCTTGAAAGTTAAGTGAAAATTGTAGAGTAGAATATTTTATGCAATCTGCCGCATCCTGAATGTTTGAGCTAGGCCTTCAGTTTAGGCCATAAATGTCAAATGTCATAAAACAAGAGAAAAAACCCAAACACCTCTGTAATAATAAGCAGTTAGCAATAATGCTAATTTCTATGTTTGTTGTTATAAGATTTGTAGTAGTGTTTTGGTGCCAAGTTAATGGTGGTGTATTAGATACATTTGTAGCCATTCTAGATTAAGCATGGGTATTTGAGGTCGGTAACAGTCTCTGCATGTTTTATTTGAAGCTTGTAACAGACATTAACATATATATTGTATGTAGAATTGTTAATGATTCTTTCAGTAAAGAATTTCAGTTTTTAACATTTGACTGAAACCTGGTTATTCTACCACCCCTATTTAGTTTGTAATGTATCTAGGACTTCCTGAAGTTATAGAATGGCTGGTTTTTCTCTTGACCTTGGTCTCACTCATTGGAAACGAAGACATATTTTTAGTTTTATCCCACTTTTACAGATTGGTTGGTTGTTGATCTGAAAGTCTAATCTATGGGACATGGCTTGTCTGTACTGTACTACTCAGCTTGGGTAATAGGGTGATGTAATCTTATATCGTCAATGATATACAAGTAGCCTGACGGCGTTGTGTAAAAAAACAATCACTGTTTTTGGAAAAGAACTAGGAAGGAATGACAGGATTAATTTACTGTTAAAAAACTTGTAAAAATAGCTTGCTTCAGTGGGCTCACTGCAGTAAAAATGAGGTAAAATGGCTAGATGTTACTATAGAGGGTAGCTCCAACCTACAGAAGTTCCTCTAATGCCCTTCTTTGTTCTCAGAAAAGGGTAAATAAGAACAGTCCTGTACAGTTAAGTTGGTGTTATTGATAATCAAAATACTGTGTGCTATTTATTTTTAAATATTGCCCAGGCCTACATTCTACTGCTTTCTCTGAAAGCCTAGAATGCCCTAAGGAGTTCTATTGTGTAGTATATTATATAAACCTTATTGTTAATAGTATTATTTAGATTTATGATATTGTCTCAACTGTGGAGTTCTGTGGACCAGTTTTAGCAGGTGAAGTTTATTCTTTCAGGCTGTTTGTTTTGTTTAAACGGATGGCACCCATTGCATGAATGTGGGTTCATGTGCTTGGGAAATAAGTTTTCGTTAAGTTAGCATATGTGTGCTCTTGTGCAGGCTCCTGAAGTGATCCGGCTGCAGGATAAGAACCCATACAGCTTCCAGTCAGATGTCTACGCTTTTGGCATTGTGCTGTATGAGCTCATGTCAGGCGCATTGCCTTACTCCAACATCAACAACAGAGACCAGGTGAGAGTCCTCTGGAAGATGTGTGCATAACCTTGAGCCCCCTTTCAGTACTGTTTTAAACCTGCCGTCGCCTCAGACTCAGATGTGCATCACACCTAAGTTACACATGGAGGAGAGAGTGAGCAACAGATTTTTTTCAGATCATATATTTTTTTTTTGTGTGTGAAGTTTGAATATAACCTACATAACATTTTATGAATGCCTTGTCTGGTTGTAAACTATGTAGTGGTGCAGAGTGTGCCTTTATGATTGATGATGGTGATGATGATAATGATGTCGCTGTTGTTGCAGTAGTATTTAGTCATGAAAGCTAGCTGAGTAATAAGCTACAACTAATTACACAATACTGTCACAATTTCTACATAATGGACCAGTTACAATTATTTGAGATGATTACAGTTATTTAAGCTGACTTGAGCTGCAATCATTTTCCACAGTCATTATATTTCACAATGATATTATGTTGCAAAAAGCAAAATGTGAATTGGATGTTCTAGGTTATCTTATAGAGCAGGGGTGGCCAACCTTTGAGACACCAAGAGCCAGAACAAAATGCTCATTACTACTAGGAGCCACAGGCTATATTTACACAAACATTTAAAAAATACTGTGGAAAATACTGATTCGCAAACATAGGTTGAGCCGAACATTGACAGGCGCTTCAGTGCAGCTTGTTTTACATTGGGATACTTCTCCACAGGCACGATTTTCCAAAATTCCAGGGTTCCCTCACTCAGAACAGACCTGAGTCTGTCATCTTCAAAAAGTTGTCATCTTCATTTGAGATGTAGTTTCATCTGTCACCAATGGGACTTTCAAACAGTCTGAATCAGCAGCAAAATGGTTAACAAGGAATGTAATTTGTGGCCTTTTCAGCTGCAGATCATGGAATCTGTCCTCAAAGTTCTGTTGCAGACTGTCAAGAAGTGTTGCATAGTGTGCAGTTCTACCTTTTCAATTCAATTCAACTTTGTCATTATACAATACAGGGTAGTACAGTATAACGAACCACTTTTGGGCTACTTTTCCAATGCAGTAATAAAAGATGCATAGTAAACAGTGCAAAGACAAAAGACAGATAAAATGTGCATAGTCAGTAGGTACAGGTGTCGAACGTAGACAAGATGTGCATAGGCAAGTGTTATAGGTGTATTGGACGTATAGACAGTTAGTGCATAGTCAGATATTCAAGCGTATCAGGTATATAGACAGAAATGTGCATGGTGAATTGCAGTACAGTACAGTAAATGCAGAAGTACCATTGATAAAAAAAGATGTAAACAGTGATCTGTATATAAAGTGGACAGTGAAGGAACAGAGTAGCAGCATAATGTTCAGGTAACATCTCAAATAAACAGTAACAGTATAAATATACTAGAAATAGTGCTAGCCAGAGATGAAGTGCACAGCATACAGTCCTCTGAGCTAGTGGAGCTCAGTGTGTAGTGTGCTGGGTAATCAGGCTGATCATTAACAGACTGTAGTGTTGTTGTTAAGCTCAGGTCGATGCTGCCAGTATGACCAGTTTGACAGCTCGAGGATAGAAACTGTTCTTGAACCTGGTGGTTCTGGCTCAGATGTTCCACTGCCTCTTTCCGGATGGCAGAGATGGAACAAGGGGTGGCTGGGATGTGTGGGGTCCGAGGATATGTTGGTGGCTTTCCTCTCACATCAGTTGTCATATGTTCTCTATGGTTGGGAGGACAGCCGAGCTGATGTGTTGAGCAGTTTTGACCATCCTCTGCAGGGCCTTGCGTTCAGCAGCAGTGGCGCTGCCGTACCAGACAGTGATGCAGCTGGTCAAGATGCTCTCCACTGTGGCTCTGTAGAAGTTGCAGAGGAGCTGTTGTGGCAGGTTGACTTTTTTTTTAACCTTCTGAGGAAGTGAAGGACCTTTTAGGACCTTAGCTGCTTGGGCACTTGCATTTGACACAGACTGGAAATGTGTTAGTTCTCCCTTTTAAGCTGAGTTTTAAACAGTTTGAGTTTGTTAACAAATGCAAATACTGACTGCACTAGATCAGGTAGCATCTTTAATTTCCCCTGGAGATCAAGGTGATGCAGTGAGGTAAAGTGGCGCTGAAGATTGGAAGCTTTAAAATGTAAAATTGGATAACGACGTTTGGCATATCAAACAGAACGGCTTCCCTTTCCGCCCAGTAAAAAAATACAACCCCCCCCCCGGTAAGAATGTACTGTGTTTATCTTCATATTTTCGTTTGGCTTTACGTTGGCCTGACGCTGCCAAGTTTCTGTGGTTGGATAGCTAGTAGCCTGGTTCAGTGTGTGGTTCTGCTGCGACGTTCACCTTGCAGGGGGAGGGGTGTGGGTGTAGCATCACCGAGGCAACAGACTTTGGCTTCTTCCAGTGTGAAAAATCTGCAAATGTATGCCACAAGCGTGCAAAATGTGTGTGTGTGTGTGTGTGTGTGTGTGTATATATATATATATATATATATATATATATATATATATATATATATATATATATATATATATATATATATATATATATATATAGAATTGGCCACCCCTGTTATAGAGAATAGTCAGTCATAGTGTCAGAAAGCACAGAAGCAAGTCTGTTTGAAATGACTTAACAACTTTAGTTCCTTTCATATTTTATGTTTAAATTTTTCCAATGTTACTCAGCAAATATTAAGAAATGAATTCACCACTGAGCGAGGCTGTTGCAATGTCTTCATCCCACTGTAGATCATCTTCATGGTTGGCCGAGGTTATCTTTCTCCTGACCTGAGTAAGGTGCGCAGCAACTGCCCCAAAGCCATGAAGAGGCTCATGGCTGACTGCTTAAAGAAGAAAAGAGAGGAGCGACCCCTTTTTCCTCAGGTAACCAGTTAAACAATTGATAGATGTATGCTATTGTTTCTTTCCACTTAATTTGTGAAGTCAGATGAGATGCGGTGCTGAACAGGCTTGTAGTTTTTTTCCTAAACCAGGTTTGGAGCTGTAGCTCTGAACAGGTTAGTGTTTCCTCTGTTCCAACATGCCAGATTCAGTTCTTCAACTAAATATATAGCTTGTATAAATGAAAATAATACAACCCTGCTTCCAAAATTGGGATGCTGTGCAAAATGTAAATAAAAACAGAATGCAATGATGGGCAAATCATTTCAATCCTATTTCTAATTGACAGTAGTGCAAAGACAAGTGTTGAAACTGAGAAATGTTTGTTTTTTGAAAAGTATATGCCCATTTTTTTAAATTAATGCCAGCAACATTTTAAAAAAAAGTTGGAACAGGGAAAATTTACCACTGTGTTGCATCGACTCTTCTTTTAGCAACACACTGTGAGGTTTGGGAACTGAGGAGTTCAGTTGCGGTAGTTTTTAAAGTAAATTGTTTTCCTGTACTTGCTTGATACAGATTTTCAGCTGCTCAGCAGTTTGGGGTCTCTGTTGTTATATTTTTAATTTCACAATGCGTAGAATGTTGTCAACGGGTGACTGCAGGCAGGCCAGTTTAGCAACTGGACTCTTTTATGTAATATGTGCAGAATGTGGTTAAATGTCGTTTTGTTGAAATAATCAAGGCCTTCCCTGAAAAAGACATCATCTGGATGGCACCATTTGTTGCCAGAACTTGAATGTGTTGTTCAGCATTAATAGTGCCTTGACAGATGTGCACGTCACATATGTCATGTACACTAATACACCCCTGTATCATCAGGGATGCTGGCTTTTGAACTGTGTGCCGATAACAAGACAGATGGAGCTGCTCCTCTTTAGCCTGGAGGACACAGTGTTCATAATTTCCAAAAAGAATTTAATATTTTGATTTGTCAGACCACAGGACATTTTTCCACTTGGTGTCAGTCCATCTTAAATGAGCTTTGAGAAGACAGGAGTGTTTCTGGGTTTTATTTATATATATTATATTTATATTTATTTATATTTAGATTTATTTTTTGCATGGTAGAGTTTTAACTTGCATTTGTGGATGACTGAAGTGTTTCTGAGCCCATGCAGTTATTTCCACTGCAGAATCATCTCTGCTTTTAATGCAGTGCTGCCCAAGGGCCCAAAGATTAATATTAGCCTTGTCCGTTGCATATAGAGATTTCTCTGGATTCTCTGAATCTTTTAATGATATTGTGTGCCATAGATGATGAAATCCCCAAGTTCTTTGCTGCTACAAGTTATTCTTTAATTGTTGCACTGTTTTCCCATGAAGTCTTTTACAGACTGGGGAACAAAAGAGTGGGGAAGTACAATAACATTTCTCAGCTTCAATATTTTATATGTTGTCTTTGTACTATTTTTACTTAAATATAGGTTTAAATGATTTGCACATCATGGTATTCTGTTTATTTTGAACAGCGTTTTTGGAAATGGGGCTGTATGTTTATAATTATATGAAGTTGAATTACATATGCTGGAGCAGAGGAAACGTTAAAAAGGCAGTGCTCTGAGAACTGAGAACACTAATTTATTCATCCCAATAAGTGCGCTTGGTGATATCACCACAAGATGGCACCAGAGTTTATCTAATGGCTTTACCATGCTGCTCCATGTACTCAAAGCAGTTCTATTTCACAATTCCCATCATTCCATTGTTGTAAGTTAAATTACTTAAATGCCTTTACCACTGAATGTGTTTCCTGAATTGATATTTGTATTTGTGTATCCAGTACTTCAGATGTGAAAAAGTCCCCAGCTGTACATTCTTCCACTGTGAAAAGACAGCTCAAAAATATGGATCTGAAAGGGTGTCGTTGTTGTGTAGTTGTCCAGAAGTCCTTACTGCGAAAAGTATCTTGTAACTTAAAGGCTGTTTTGACTGAAAATCAAATGATGGGCCTCTGAGTTTTGCACATATATATTAATCTATAGACTATAAACAAATAGTCGATAAAATATTTCTTTTTTATATGGAAAATGATGCTCCGATACCAGGAAATGGAAGAGGGGGGATTAATCCATATTAAACATATTGCTGTTGTCAGAGGAAAATTCCCATTTTTGATGTTTTCCAGTTTATCACATAATTTTAAAATACATAATGTCCTTTACATTTTCTGTAAATTTCATGATGAATGGACTAAAAGAAATGACCAGAAATTACTTCCATTGACTTACAGTTAAAAGTAAAGAATGTTTTTTCCTTCTTCTGTAAAGTTATCAGTTTGGACAGAAGAGATTTTTTTTTCTTCCAACTACAGCGATATATATATATATATATATATATATATATATATATATATATATATATATATATATATATATATATATATATATATATATATATATATATACCATTATCCCACACTCAAATTGTCCTGTGTTCACATTTCTTTCTGTGGGGTAGTAGAGCATGATGGCCTATGTGCTTCAGTTAAAAATAGCTCTGACTAAACTTTAATAGTTTTTAAAAGACAACCTTCACTCAAGGTTTTAATATTATTAAATTGGAAAAATGTCATTGATTCTGGCAAAAGGTGGTATTATGTCATCTTTAGGGATACGTACTTGATCTAACTTGTTCATCTCAGATCCTGGCCTCCATTGAGCTTTTGGCACGCTCCCTACCCAAGATCCACCGCAGCGCCTCTGAACCGTCCCTCAATCGCGCTGGCTTCCAGACGGAAGACTTCAGTCTGTACGCCTGCGCCTCTCCAAAAACACCCATTCAGGCTGGAGGCTATGGTAACATGCATACATTTATTCTGAAATATATTGTTCTAGATACCTTTCCTAACATAAGTGCTAAACGTCTCTCTCCCCCTCTCTCTCTCTCCCTGTAGGAGAATTCTCAGCATTTAAGTAGTGCCACCAGCTGAAAAGTCCATCCCTCGTCACTTTTTAAGATGTCTTGTGTTCCTGCAGTGGGTTCATCCATAAAACAGAAAAAAACACCTAGTTTCAAAGAATGTGCTGTTTTTCTTCCTCTTTACCTGAAGAGCAACGGTGTTGATGGAATCGCTAAAAAATAATAAAAACAAACAAAAAAAATTCAAGGTGGGGGGGGACTCAGCTGGGATCCATCGCTGATTTTAAGGAAAAAATATCATAACCTGAAAACAAGAAAACTTGAAATGATGCGCATAAAATAAAATTGACACTGAAGTTGCGAAACCTTCGAGGTGGCCACCGGATGAAAGAGGAGACAAATGCAGGACGTGAGGATGAAGCGTCAGAAGTCTCGCCTTGAGGAGGAAAAAAGGACGACTGACTTTTGGAGACGTGAAAACAGAAAGGGCCGATGAACGGTGCTTAAGATTGTCTAGCCTTTCTGTGTTTCTGCTGGTGTCAGCATGCAGTGCTGACCAAATGGAGCACAGGATTTACACATTGACCAACGGCATGATTCTGTAGTAGAGAATAGAGCGAGCGATACCGTGTCCTTATTTGCAGTTTCTCTTTGGATATCATAAGGGAATGAGGTTGGATCTCAACCGATCTCGGAGAGGACGTCAGGAGATGACTTGAATGATGTTACGAGACGTTTCTTTTTCTTTGTACTGAGTTTGTTTTGATGTTGCCTAAGGCCAGAGCTGCTGATAATGTTTTTGTCCTCTTTGTTTTTATTCGTTTTGTTTTTGATTTTTCGTTTGCTTTGTCCCACAGCTTTGCTTTTTCAGTAACATGATGTCAGATCAAGTACATTCCTTTGTGGAGACGGGTAAAGCATCAGTAGATTTTTTTTTTTTTTTTTTTTTTTGGACTTTGCTTTTTGGGCTTCGTTTACAGAGTAACGGTAGTGGAATGTTTGTTTGGGAGATATCCAATATTGCCCAAACAAATATGCTCCATTCTACTGGATGGTGACTGTGATATTCATTATAACTACATGCCACCCCAAGGAATCTTTTGTTGTATTTATAAATGTGGTGTGAGCCATATGAAAAAGCTCATGAGCTTTGTTACGGACTCACAAAGACAAGTAAGATCCATTAATAAAATTAGCCATTTTATTGTAGCGACCTGAGGGGGTTTACTGCAAGGCTGAAAGTGATGTAGGATCAAGTTCATGCTTTGTCATATTGAGTACAGCTTCATAAGGATGGAGAGCTCATCATAGATCAGCTGTTCTGGAACCTACCAGAGATGCCCGTGTGCCCAAATGTTCAATTCTACATCCATCATTTACTTTATATTAGCAGAGCATCTTTTAGCAGATTAATGCTACTGCCAGACTTGCTGTGAAGTGGCCGAGAGAAACTAATGCTATGTCCTTTGTTCTGAGCTTTGACTTCAGACAGAATTGAGACATCCTTAAGGACCATACCACCCCCCCCCCTTTGGGCATCCATTCCAGTGTATCTGTTGAGTTTATGTTTTTGTGTCTTTTCATGGACAGGCAGGCCTGCAGAATAGATTTATTTATGTAGCTTTAATTTTATTCCATTTTCTCCCTCGCCTCTAGGAGAGATTCTTTTTTTCGTTCATTTGTTTTTGTTTTTTTAAAGCTACTTGTTTTCTGTGATTGCTTAAATGGATGTTAAGCTGTGTCCTTTGCACTTTTGTAAAACATTGATGCAAAACAAGCAATTTGCCTTTCAATGGACAAAAACATTTTTGTCAACGTTTCTAAGCATGACTAAATATTCTCTGTATCACAATGGGATTAAAATGCCATTACACATTAGGAGATAGAGCCAGAACTTTAGGGGGGGAAAGGAAACAGACCACACCATTTTTAAAAATGAATGCGATTTCTGACACTGTGTTGACGCTTGTTGGATATTTCAGATGACACATTTTAACAGAATGCAGGTTGCAGATCTGTCTGCTTGTTACCAGTTTGCTCTCTATTATGTACAACACTGCACACTTCTCTGTATCTTACATCTTTCAGATGCCCAAATTGCTCATTAGACTGATCGATTAGAGGCTTCTCAAAGAATCTGTCACTTACGCTCCATTACATAGACGAGAACTTCTACCCAGTTCCTTTTTTTTTTTTTTTTTTTTGAAGGATGGAATTGTTTTCATTTTTTTTCTCTCAGTATCAGTGATGACACTCTGTGAATTCATTATTAACCATAAAGTGTACACAAGGAAGTGCACGAGTCTTTCGAAGGAGCCCTGTTTTATGTGACAGCGTTCAGTCTCCT
Source organism: Pygocentrus nattereri (assembly GCF_015220715.1). NCBI lineage: Eukaryota > Metazoa > Chordata > Actinopteri > Characiformes > Serrasalmidae > Pygocentrus > Pygocentrus nattereri. The sequence continues at coordinate 44,317,713 of NC_051211.1, forward strand.
CAAGCTTTGGAGATATTTAAATGGACCAGTTCTTGCTCTCATGCTGTGGACTCTTCCAACCCTCCTTTTAGTTGGCAGACCTTAAAGCCGGACGCAAGGAAATAACGGAGGTGAGATTTTAAGAGTGCTGTATTTATTTTCAAGATTTTCTTATTTTATATGAGAATGTTACTAAAGAAGTTTATCTTTCGAAGGATTGCTCACTTGACTGTGGAACACTTGGGGACAGTTCCTTTTTTCCCCTTTTTTGGGGTCTTCTAAAAGCCCTTTTCCTCTTCGCTTCTTTTCAGATATTTTAGTTTTGTGTCCCCTTCGTGTCCTTTCTCTTCCCCGCCCACCCTTTCCAGCCACTTTTGTTCCTTTGCATTGCCTGCACCTTAACCCCCTAGTATAAGTTAATTCAACTGAGAACTATCATAAAAGCTTTTGGGAGACTCTTTTCACCTGTAAATAGCTGTACAAAGGAAATACTGTCCGTTTGCTAGGAGGCATGGAGTTAAAAAATGTTTCCAATGAAGAAATAAAGGTTAAGAAAAGACATTTTGATAGATGAAATTCTGAAAAAAAATTCTGTGTAAAAATATTTAAGATTGTATAATATAAAAGAAGAAAGAGCTTAATGTATTTGTTGTGAATATGAAAAACTGATATATTAAAGAAGTGCATGAAAACTGTCATTTCATTTTCAGTAATTTGTTTTATTTTTCAGTTAAAATTGTTTCAAGAGAAAACTGACTTTTCCTTGCTTGTTTCA